>NC_090444.1:1079613973-1079914759 GCF_031143425.1 Pleurodeles waltl | reverse complement strand
ACATAAAATGGCGGCGGGCCACAAAATGGCGGGTCGATACGATCGTATTAAAAATCGAATTTCCTCAGACCCTCCTTTTGCCAGAACTCAGGCAAGATACACAAACTCATGTTAATCTGAGTCGATGTCTATGGCCATGAGGTCATCAAGCTGTTGCTGTACCATCATTTTGATATTCTCTGCTCTTTGTGACTTGGGTTTGGGAATACATGCAGTAGCACATAGGTTGCAGATGGCAGGACCGCAGTGCATACAAAGACAACAAGAGAATATAAAAGCTAAAATTACTCCAAAGAATGTCAATACCTTCCAACCCCATTTGGACAGTAATTCCCAAAACCACTCTGAAAAGGACCAATCTCCTTCGTCCTGATGAATCGACTCGGAGATTATGTGTAACTTAGAGATAGCTTGGTATACTGTCGGAGCGTCATTAGGTATGAAAATACAGCAACTTGATCCGATCAATTTGCATACTCCACCACGGTCCGCAAGAACAAAGTCTAAGGCAACACGGTTCTGCAAGGTCATAAGACGATCAGCCTGTAGTTCAGCTGTAATGTTACTTAAAGCTCCTACAGTGATGTCTATGGTGGTTTCTACGACACGAACCAATTGCCTTATATTTCTGCCGTTGGCCATTGGACCCCAGAAGGGAAGAAATCCTTTGAGGAAATCTCCTCCCTCTTGTCCTGCTGTGTCTTTCGAATCCACAATCCCTCTGCCATATCTATTTTTATGATGGTTCGCAGGAGCGGTGTATGTAGGGGGAAGAAGAAAGGCTATATAACAAGTACCAGAGAAATCAGCTGGCAACCATGTATAAGCCCTATCGTGGCAAACGAAGTATGTACCTTGAGATGGTACTAACGGCAGTGAATTCAGGGCTGAATAAACATATGTATGGGAACATAAACTTTCTCTTTGTCCGGTGTTTGGAGTTCTACCATTTATTTGCAGACAGAAATTTCCTTGTTGGGGTATGACCCGTATCGGAGGAGATTTTCCTTGCTCAACCTTATCATTGAGGCTGGAAATGTAATTAGTTATGTTCCAATTGGTATATGCTTTTCTTTCATCTATGGAAGCTTCACTTTTTTCCATGATTTTAGCCATAGCTACCATTCCCTTTATCAATAAACTATGACTGAAATCTGAACCAACACTATGTGAGCTGACAGGTTGTTTAATTTTACTTTGATATGCATTATTGAAAATGACAAAATAAGCCCAAGCGGAACCTTCATAGGAGAATGGAAGAACTAAATATGGCATTCCTTTTTCTACCGTATGTGGTATGAGTCCACACACCCAACAGTCAGTTGTATTGATCACTAACTGATGTTGATGTAACAACTGGACGAAGGAATTGTTAAAGTATTCAGTTCTTCTGATGAGTTCATGCTGGGGAAGAGTGTGAAATAGGTGCGGAGAGATAGTAGAAGAAGATGTAGAGGTAGGAGAAGAGACAACTTTTTGCTGCAGAGTAATAATGATCCAGTTTACAGATGCCAAAAGAATACACGACAATATAATGACGCATAGAGCAATACTACAACGACTATATATTTCTTTACAATTATTCTTTACATTTTTACTTTCTCTTTTATCTAATGTAACCTCCATCTTTCTAAGTGGATGCTCACGGCAATCTTCCTCAATCACTGTAGTCACGATTATCTACCGTCCTATGACACTGTGAGGTCCTGCAGGCCTATTGCCACTTACTCAGGTCGTAACTAAGACTCCTACCGTGACCCTGCAACCGGGATAGAGTACTACATAGGAGAGAAATTTACAAGTTCTTTGGTCTTGGTCTCAAATTATAGCGTTCCTGTCCAGAGGCAGTCTGGTTTTGAAACAATGTTCCTGGATTTGTCGTGTTCAAGCGACGATGCGATGGTATTGCTTCTTGAAGGATGTCGTCGTCCTCTTTCTCAGAAAGTGTTCCAATTAGACGCGCATCACTGAATGGTACAAATTGCGGAACTTTCTCACTTTCAGAGTCACTGATGCCTCTACGGACCCACTGATCGAAAGGCAAGGGCAAAGGCACTTTCTTGCAGTGCACGGCATGCACCCAGTTTTTCTTTCCTTCGACTTTAACTGCTGTTCTTGTGGTCAAAAGAACCAGGCGTGGCTCTCTCCATCTGGGCTCCAAATTTCTCTGTCGTTGGAAATTTTTCGTGCAGACCCAGTCACCTGGTCGGATGGAATGACCTGGGTCTGTGGAAGCCTCTGGTAGAGCACTCTGAACCTGTTGATGAAGAACACGCAATTTAGTTGTAAGGTCATGCAAGTAGTCAATCAACATCGGGTATGGCAAGTCTGAGTATTTTTTAGGGCGAGGAACTCCCCATACATTAGCTGGGCGACCAAATATCACTTCGTAAGGGCTAAGCCCCAAACGAGAGTGTACTGCTGTTCTGGTGGACAGAAGAGCCAATGGTAAAGCATCAGGCCAATTAAGTCCTGTGCTAGCTTGCACCTTAGCAATTTTAAGCTTCAAGGTTCCATTGTAGCATTCTACTAAACCAGCCGACTGTGGGTGATTCGCCGCGTGGAACTTCTGTTTTATGCCAAGACCTGCACAAACTTTTTGCATGACTTGACCCACAAATTCGCTCCCATTGTCACTCCAGACAATGCGCGGCAAACCAAACCTAGGGAAGAATTCTTTCAAAAGTATTTTGGCAGTTGATAAAGCAGTATTGTCCTTCAGAGGGTAGGCTTCTACCCATCTAGAAAAAGCACATACTACCACCAGAACATATTTGAGGTTGTTGCATCGTTCCATGTGAATATAATCGATCTGCAACACCTCAAATGGATATGTTGGAGGAGCAAAATGACCTGCTGGAGTTGGGGTTCCCTTTCCCGGATTGTACATCAAGCAAACAATACAATGTTTTACTACATTATTTGCACACTTTGGGATCCCCTCATTTTGCCACACTGGAGCCAGAAGTTTACATATTCCTTTTGCACTTAGGTGAGCTGGACCATGTGCCATAGTAACTACAGGTAGTACATAAGCATCTGGTAACAGCCAACGTTGATGTTCTGATAATTCAACCCAACATCCCATCTCATCTAACATTCCTGTACTTTCCTTCCACTTTCTCAACTCATTCTCCGTAGCCTCTCCTTGAATTGATTTCACACTCTCTACTGTATCTTCACACATTCCCTTTTCTCTTACGCAGTTTGCGGGACCTGCAACATACATTCGACTTGTGTTGTCTCTGGCTGTCTTTTTCGCTACCTCATCTGCAAATGCATTTCCTCGACCAACATCGTCCACAATCTTTTTGTGTGCACTACACTTCACGATCGCTATCTGAGTAGGCATTGTAAGTGACTCAAGAAGTTCAGTCACTAATTGACCATGTTGTATCTTAGTACCATGGGAAGTAAAGAATCCTCTTTCCTTCCATAAACGCCCAAAGTTAAACGCTACACCAAAAGCGTATTGGCTATCAGTGTACACGTTTACTCTTTTTCCTTTGGATAACACACACGCTCTAGTTAAGGCTATCAATTCAGCTGCCTGAGCTGAATTATGTCTAATGCGTGCTGTCTCCACAATCGTATGCAAAGTAGTAATAGCGTAGGTTGAAACTGTATCTCCATTCGGGAGCTTGAAACAAGAACCATCTACCCATAGTGTTCCATCTGGATTCACTAATGGCGTGTCTTTTAGGTCAATTCTACCCTTAGTCTCTTCTTCAGTACGGAGAAAACAATCATGCTGTTCAGAGACATCTCTCTCTTCTGGAAGAGGCAACAAAGTAGCTGGATTCAGGGTATTACATCGTTTGATGTGTATGTGACTAGTCAAAAGCGTCAGCTCATATCCGGACAACCGAGCACTCGTAAGATGCTGCGTTTTTGTCCTATTTAGTAAAGTATCCACTGCATGTGGCACCATAACAATGAGAGTATTATCTAGCACTACTCCAGCAGACTGTCGAATAGAAATTGCTGCTGCCGCTGTCGCCTTAAGACAACTAGGCAATGCTTTAGCTACTGGATCTAACGTAGCTGAGAAATATGCGCATGGTCGCTGTTGATCTCCAAAACGCTGCGTTAAGACTGACAATGCACAACCCTCTCTTTCGTGGACATAGAGCGTAAAGGGCTTACTGTAATCAGGAGTACCCAATACAGGAGCAGAACACAAAGCAATACGCAAATCAGTAAAACTCTTCTGACATTCGTCAGTCCACGGAAGAGGCTGAGGCGTATCTTTTAAAGTTAGCGCCAACAGCGGTTTAGCCAATAAAGAGAAACTCGGAATCCACTGTCTACAATAAGAAGTAATGCCCAAAAAAGCACGTACCTCTCTTTGTGTGGATGGCACTGACATTTGTGCAATTGCCTGAATTCGTTCGGGGGTCAATCGCCGTCCCTCCTTTGACAAGAGATGACCCAAATAAGTCACCTCGCGACAGACATATTGTAATTTAGAAGGAGAAACCTTGTGATTTAGATCAAACAAATGACGCAACAGTGCAACGGTCACGTTTTTGCAAATCTCCTCTGAATCAGCAGCAACTAATAAGTCATCCATGTACTGAATGAGAGCGGCACCGGACGGTAAGGAAAAGGCATCAAGATGACATTTTAGAGCTTGACTGTAAATAGAGGGACTTTCACAATAACCTTGAGGTGCGCGTTTAAACCGGAAGCTTCGGCCTCCGAGGGAAAAACCAAAAATATCTCTACTCTCTTCGGCGATGGGAATACTAAAGAAAGCATTCTTTAAATCAATAACTGAAAACCAAGTCGCTGTAGAAGGTATCATCGTCAACAGAGCAGTGATATCTGGGACTACAGGAAACTGCGGTACGACAATCTTGTTTACCTCCCGAAGATCAATTACAAAACGATAAACAGGAGGCTGAGAAGGATCAGTGCGTTTAAGAACCAGAAGAACAGGACTGTTACATGTATTTCCTCTCGTTTCCTCAACCACACCCTTCTGAATCAAATCATGGACAATTTCCAGAAGTGCTTTCTCACCTTCAGTAGAGATTCTGTATTGCGGAATACGTGGCATTTCAGCATTGGGCTTAAGAGTAACAACATAAGGTGGGATCTCAAGACAACCAACGTCATTCGGACCCGTAGCCCAAAGCGTTTCGGGAAGAGAAAGCAATTCAGGTGGGAATTGATCTTTTGATAAGTACATTGGACTAGTCATTTTCTGTCCTAGAGTGAGGTATACACCAGAAGGTGAACAATATATCGTAGCATGCATTCTTTTTAATAGATCTAAACCCAACAGATTTTCACCACAACCATTCGTCAGAAGAAGCGGAGCTTCTAAATCATAAGGGCCTATTGAAACAGGCAAAGGGCAAGAAACTGGATTGCGAACAGGGGCGCCAGAAAATCCTACAGATACATTCGTTAAGCCAGACAAAGGTGCGCCAGGGAGTTTAGAATGAATGATAGAGCTTCTCATGGCACCAGTATCTAAAAGAAATGGCTCTGAAACACCCATTGTAGTGACATTAACATAAGGTCCATTCTGATCCACTGGAATTGACGTAACCCCCTTACTTTGTCCATGGCTGTCCTATTCAAAATGAAGACTTTCATTCCCTCCTTCAATATACTGATCCTCACTGTAATACTGTGTAGACCTAACATTTTGCTGGTCAAAGTAATTTCCGGAATTTGGAGGAACAAAAGAACGCTGCTCTTGGGTTAACACACCTCGACCTCTACCTCTATTTGCTGACTGAAGACCACCACGACCTCGTGAAGCAGATGTTGCTCCATTACGCTGCAACAATGCCGGACAATTGTTCTTAAAATGACCTTCCTCCCTACAATAAGCACATTGATTGGGACCTAGCAAAGGTCTTGGAATGAATGGTTCAGGCTTTTGATACAACCTCTGAAACTGCGGAGGCTGTTGAAACTGAGGCTGAACATGACGAGGAGGATAAGCCTGTTGCAAGAGAACTTTAGTTTTTAATTCTTTCGTCTTTTTCTCTTGTTTTTCCCTTTCTTCTTTGTCTCTATTTTCATAATATTGTGCAGTAGCCAATATCTGGGCGGAAGAAGAAACTGCCCATGAACTCTCGGAGTCTTTTAGCTTGTGTGATAGTTCAGGAAGCAAGTTATATACGAACTTATCCACAAATAATCGCTGTCCCCCTTCTGTAGCCATATCTTGACCACTGTGATCAATGAATGTCTCCTCGAATCGGGTAAAGAAATCGGAAACACTTTCATCTTTCTTTTGTTTACATACTGCTAGCTTATCCCAATTAACTCTCAAAGCAGGCATCATTGTTTTCATTAATGTAATAATCCTACCAGGGAGTTCTGAGATCAAAGCGTCGGGCTTTGCACCACCTACTTGACCTCTATCTGCGGCAATAATAGCGTTCCAATCGCCGCCTAATTCTTGAGTGTGATCCTCTCTACGAATTTTAGCCCATATTGTCTGTGGAACTACATTTCCCATCAACATGTCAATATCTGCTAGATTCATAGTACATGCATCAACTGTTTGCGACAACTCTTTATAGTAACCAGCAGGATTTTTGCGTGGATCTGGTAGTGACTGTTTAAGTGCTAAAACTTCAGACCTTTTCCAGGGGACATGTATCCATATGCGCTGAAAATGCGCAGGAATAGCTGGATTAGCACCTGCTGCTGCAACTTCTTCCTTCCATATTGGAGAAACCTCTCTCATGGGATAGTTTTTCAGTGCTGTCCTAACTGAAGGATCAGAATCAGGAAAAGTCTGTGAGAACAATAGGGATCTGAAAGAAATAAGTGTTCTGACAGCGTTTTCAACCTTAGGACCCACAATAAGTCCTTTGTCAAAGTCAGCCTGAACATCTAACAGATCCTGTGGGACCGAACCCAAATTCATATCCTCCCATTCTTTAGCGAGAGTATCGCACATAACTTTAAAAACATATCTCTGCGTAGGTGCATTCCATTGCAGAAAGGTGGACATAATATCAGACGTACTATATTGGGGACCCTTCTTGATCCATCTACAAGCAAGTGAGTCCAATTTTTCTCGCTCTTCGGAGTCTGGGAATTGACTACGAGACTGTCTTCGAGAAAAAGCTGGAGACACGTTTAAAGCTTCAAAGAAAGGTGATAAGAGACCAGAGACAGTATCTGCAAATCGCTTACGCATAGATGGAGAATTTGACATAAGGATAGGGGACAAGGTATTAGGTGAATTAACTAAAGGAGCATTAGGAATTGCCAAAGGAGCAGAAGGCAAAGGAGTTAAAGGCAAAGCTGGCATAGGCAATACTTGAGGAGGCAAATGTGGAAAAGCTGGAGCAGGCGGAAGCACAACTGGCGGCTGAACAGGCTGTAACATCGGGGGTGCATTAGCACCTTGTACATAGGGCGGAGGCAATTTCAATAAGTGGGACATTAAGGAATCTTCCTCAAAATCTTTTCTCTTATCAAGGGAAGAAATAGGCAACGTCGGATAGCATTTATCTATTGCCATTCGATGCTGTCTGTCTGAAATTTCCATTGCATTATCTATTTCATCATTTTTGAATTGCTGAGCAGCCTGTATAATCGTCATTCCCTGTGTTTTCCTATCTCGTTTCGCTTGTTTAATTTCTCTCTGTTTGGCTTCCTTACGCCAAAGGCGAAAAGAGTCAAACATTGCCGGCCGGGCTTTTCTTTTAAATAACGTTGCTTCTAAATTATCTAGCACATCAGTTTCGAAACTACCATTTTCTGGCCATTTTAAAACACCATCTTTCTTTGTATATCGGGTCCATGTCTTATTAAAGGCAATAGGACCAACACCATGTTTAGAATAGAGCTCATATGTGGGAGTTCCAACCGAAGGAATCGGACAGGAGTCCTCAAGCTGGGAGTCCCTATTACAACCAAAGCAACAAAGTTTTCCAAACTTAGTCAGACCAGACATCTCACGATTTTTACTGGCTGTTCACAAACATCAAGGGGGTAAAACTTTCAGTTTACACAGCACAAATGCACTTACCCCTCGGCTTTGGCCACTGCAATGGCCAAATCTAAGGACCTAAGGACAAAACAAAGACCAAAATTTGTGGGCGCGACCCACCAAATACTTAACTAAGGATGTCTTCTTACACCAACAGAGGCCCGTCTATCGTCTCGCTTTACCATACATCATCAAAGAAAGGGCCAAGGCAGGGCGGCAGTCAGGGCAGCAGTCGTCAGTAGCCGTCAGGAAGGAGTAACCGCGCTGAAAAAGACCTTCGGACCACTTCGACATACAGGGGTCGCTTGACGTGGCTCGCGATTCCTCCAGAATTTTCTTGCGGGGTTCCTCACGACCTTCAGGCAGAACCGGTACCGCTGAAGCCGCCCCACGTTGGGCGCCAGTTGAAGAACCAGAACCTTATGGGCCTGGCGGCGCAGGGTACGCCTGAAATCTCCTTGGATTCACCTGCCTCAACTAACAGAGACACGGGACACTCTGTCAGGCGTAAAAGATCAGATTTTATTAGCTGCAGCTAGTACAGTTGTCCAAGAAGTACACAAGGTATGTTCTCAGGAGACTGCCACTTTACTTTGTGGCGCACAATCTTATATACCGTATAAAAACCATTTATTAACTACATACACTCCCAGAACACATAGAAAGGAGCCAGTAAAAATAATGTAAAGATAGAACAGAGCCAATAGAAATGTCGGAAAACAAGACAGCACCAATAGAAGGAATCGGAAAACAAAGTATCAAGTGACTTAAGGTTGCCTCCCCTCAAGCTGTGTTTGTCACCCCTCCCTTGAACTAATTCATTAACCGATCCACAACGAAGTTGCATGTGGTGTGATAAGTTTGTGTGCGTTTGGAGGACAGTTGTGAAATGAGAGAATACTAGCAAAGGACAGCGAAGGCCGGACGATAAGATAAGATCGGTGGAGAATAGTGTGAGCCTACAGATAGTTGAAACAAGGATTAGAAAACCAGACAGGGATTAGTGTACTCGGTCAGACCTTAATACCAGCCTTGTAAAGATAGAGGCAGAAGGCTGTTTTGAACACCATGTTGCAGAATAAGCAGAAAAGGCAGAATGGACTTCGTTCGCTGTGCTGCCTGAGTGAAGGCAACATAAAATGGCGGCGGGCCACAAAATGGCGGGTCGATACGATCGTATTAAAAATCGAATTTCCTCAGTACCATTATACGGAGACGTCCGTGGTCTTTGGGAGAATCCTCCTCTGCCAAACAGGTAACACCTAATTAGGCTGTAGGTTGTTCGAGCTCGAACTCACAAAAGGAAAAACTTCCCCTATTTTGGTGTTCCGTTTCTCTAAACAACTATGGCTAATACCATAGACATTCCTGCAACTGCTAGACATGCACTTACACAACATTTATTAGCGCATGGCCTTACAGAAGAGGGCGGGGATGTTACTCTGATTATAGAAGCGACTGAAGCTTACCAGACAGAAACGTTTTACTGTTGGGTTGCCTTTCCTGAGGCTGACCAACGAACGCACACATTTCACACTTATGACATTGCGAACGTACCCGTAAGATACGAAGCATACCAGTATCATGAAATATCGCTCACATATCAAGAGCATCAGAACTGGTTTGAAGGCGCCCTACAACATGTACTACGACGGGTGAGGCTAGGTCCTTTAAGTAATGAAGGGCCTACATGGCCCATGTTTGCCACATATACACCTCACCCAAGCATACAGACTATGCCGCTCGCAGATTTACGAATACTATATAATGAATTAGTGGCATTATATAGACGATTGGTTCAGTTCGTAATGCGAACATTGAACACAACACCAGCGCGTCCAGCACCGCCAGTAGCTGGTGGTTATCAATTGGCTACTGGGATTAATCCACAAACAGTGCATATTATTATGGGTAAAGTGCCCACGGAACGGGAAAAAATACCGTTCTGGATTGCTCAGAAAACAAATCAGCTGGAAGCTGTGTTCCCCCATACGGGGCCACAGGGGAAACATAGATTGCTCACTATGTGCTTGCTGTTCGGGATGGTTCCCTCTGTGGATGAATGTGCCACTTGGGGTACAGTCTTTGCTGCCGTTTATACTACCACACATGGTACCCCTACACTTGCCAATTTACCGGAAGTGTTAAAACAAATACAAAATGAGCATGGGGCTGCACCGGCCCTGGATCTGGGGATGAAATTGATGCGTAACTTTGACGCCGTCTCCTCAATAATACTAAGTAATATTAAAGGGGAAGCGGTGGCACTGGCAATACGCCAGCGTCTCCGGGAAACTCCAAATATGGAACAAGAGAGACAGCTGCTGAAAATAATCTCCGATACCTATACTAGTATAGGACAGGATGGTTTGGGAGCCAAACCTAAAAAATTGGACATACCGAGTACCGCTAATAAGGAAGGTACAAAACAAGCACAAGAGGGCTCTAAAAAGCGATGGGACAAACAAAAAGATTTCAAAGACAGGAGAAATAAAAGAGCTGATTCTCCACATCCGGAGTACTCCGAAAGGAGGTATATTCTCAGAAGTAGGGATAAGATTAGAACTCCAGACAGATATACTGACTCACGTCCTTCTCGTTCCTTTCAGGATAAACGTAGCGAGAGAGGGGCCGTCAAGATCTACGTCCGGAATACGTGAAAGAAAAGAAAGACTCAACACAGTCTACCATTAAAAAGAAGAAAAGACTCCTCAGCAAAAGCAACAATTTAAAAAGAAGAAAGTGGCAGCACTGACCGTTAAAAATGCCAGTAGTATTGAGAACACAGTTGAGGGACAAGAAGTGGGCCGTGACTCTGTTGGACAGCGCAGCAGAGGTCACGATATGTCGCCAGAGTCTGAAAGATCATCTGGATGCGACAGCAACTAGCGATTACATCGCGGTTGGGACGGCGGATGGCCGCGTACTCCCACCCGATCGGGTTTATGATTTAATAATTGAGATAGAGGGAGATGTGGAACGCATTATTAGTGTAATATTTTGGGATGAACTTACTAGTGATATCCTGTTGGCCGAGAGAGACTGGCCACCTGAACATGTCCGCAAGCTCCCACATGGGGAAGATGTCATTTTGCCTTCTTTCTCCGATCTTGTTCCGGAGGCAGACAAAAGAGCCTATGCTGCTGAATGGGCTTTAGCGCAGGCACCTGCATTATACCGTAATCATGTAGATTGGGACAAGGACTCTCCTTGTCATGTTATTCCCGTTAGGTCTACTCCCCACCCGCAGCCACAATACCCTGTTAAGCATGAAGCAAAAGCTCCGGTGACGGAGATCCTGTCACAACTTGAATATCAGGGAGTGATTGAGCCTTGTACATCGGCCATGAATAATCCATTAATAATCCATTATTTCCCGTTGCGAAACGAGATCATTCATATAGAATAGTGGTTGATTATAGACATTTGAATAGTCATACTCGCACATATGCTATACAAAATTCACACAGCACAGCACAGCACTGATAAACAATATAGTGCGTAAAAAATATAAAACTACATTGGATATATCTAATGTTTTTTTCTGCCAGAATTTAGCACATGAAAGTCGGGACCTAAGTGCATTTTCATTTGGCTCTCAGAACGCTTTTGTCGTTTACCCCAAGGCTATAAAAATAGCCCAGGACTGTTTTCAGCCCGTGTGACATCGATTTTGCACGAGCTTGATTCCGATGCATTGTCCTATGTGGATGATATCTATCTCACTGACGACGCCCTCGACATTCATCTTGCGAGGGTCGATTGGATCATTTTGGGATTTGCAGAATTCGGTTATAAATTTAATTTTAAGAAAAGCAAGACAGCCTTTCTCAGTGTATTGTTCCTGGGATATGAGCTATCGAACGAGGGAAAGAGCCTGGCCCCGCACTTCCTAGAAAAGTGTGCTCAGCTCCAGCCTCCGAACACACTTAAGAAATTACAGTCATTACTGGGTTTCTTTATTTTTGGCAGAACATACATTCCAGATTATGCAGAACGCATCAAACCACTTAATCCAGCCCAACTTTTCTAGCAGAAGATGGACGATTGAACACACACACATCCTTAGGGACATACAACGGGACATGATAGAAGCTAGACACTTATACACACGGGACAATAAAACGAATTTGGTCATCAGAATAATTGCTGGAGCCCTTGCGTTTACCTATGTCACCTTTAATGAGGGTGACACGGTGCCGATAGCATACAAATCACATTTGTACTCCAATGCTGAGAAACGTTTTGCTCCTACTGAAAAAATTCTGACAGCAGTTCAGATGGCCGTCATAAAGGAGAGGCCACTTGCCCAGGGGAAACACATTATTGTTGTCTCCCCGGTGCCAGCCTTAGAGGCTGTCACTAAAGCGAGCGTTCCAAACGCTAAGGCATTACATCCACGCTAGATTCAATGGGCAACGTCTCTGACCGCCACTGATGTTGATTATGTGTTTGACCCAAGACTTCAGACACAAGAATTTCTCCAGTATGAACAGGAGTACCCCGCTCCTCTACATATCTTGCCAATAGACAGTTATAATACCATCATTTATACTGACGGGTCGGCACAACCGGCTGTAGGTACTAGTCATCAATACTCGGCGGCTTGCGCAGCCGTGTGCGGGACGATGGAAGACGGAGTTTTCCATCCTCACAATACCTACACGCAGACCTTAGGGGACTGCACAGCCCAGTTGGCCGAACTTAAGGCTCTTCTTCTAGCGCTCGAACATACTGAGCCAGGAACCCAGACTTTGATAGTCTGTGATTCATATTACTGCGTCCAGTCATACAATGATTATCTCAATCATTGGAAACTGAACGGGTTTAGAGATTCTAAAGGGAACACCATTAAACACAAAATGTTGTGGGGAAGGGTGGCTGATCTTAAGGAGAAGCTACCATGTGTCCATGTAGTTCATACATTAGGACACCAACGTGTAGGAATTCACGTTGCCGGCAATACATTGGCTGATGAAGCGGCCAAAGCATCAGTAGCTACGGCTTCTGTGGCTGCAGTGACTCGTTCTCGGACGAGGTTGGATAATGAAGTACTGATTGCCGTTAAAGCATCGGCTGCAGGCAAGACGCTTCCGAAAGGATACCATACGAACTATACTTACCATATCAGTGCACAGAATGTTGCCTATGCAACGATTCCTGGGGTAGGTGATGGACTAATCCCCAATGAAGACCAGAGATTAGAGCTGATTACAGCCGCACATGAGGGTGTCGCATCTGCACATGCTGGTATACAGGCCACTATCACCATTCTACAACAACGGTACTGGTGGCCTGGTCTATGCAGACGGACTAAACAGTATGTCCTTTGCTGTGACATTTGTCAGCAGATTAAGGGCTCGAATATCAAACGCCCTCAGCAGACATCTCTCTTAGTGTCAGACAAGCCGCTCCATTGTGTGTACCTGGACCATTGTGGTCCCTTTCAGCCTGATGGTGCATATAAATACATCTTAGTGGCTGTAGATTGCTGTTCTAGATTGCTGTGGGTATGGCCACAGCGGTCGGCTGACACCCGGACTGTTATAAAAGATTTGCTGATCTTTATCGGTATACATGCAGTTGAAGCATTCCATTCGGACCAGGGCCCTGCATTTGCCTCTAAAGCTTTCAGGGACACCATGAGAACGATGGGTGTTGAAATCCATTACTCCTCACCATACCATCCCGAGGGAAATTCTGTCGTGGAGAGGCGGAATCGTGATCTAAAGCAGTCCTTAACAGCTCGAGTATTAGGTTCAGGCCGCAGTTGGTTACATCACCTATATGGGGTCCAGAGAGCACTGAATAATCTGCCAAGACGGTCCTTGGGGGGAAGGTCTCCATATGAAGTACTCTTTGGGACCCTATGTATGTCCCCGATCTTGATGCCCCTGGTATGGTGGCAGCAGAAACACCATTTGACATAAAAGAACGTCTCGCTGTTTTACAGGAGCTTCAACAATTCTGTGATGATAAATCATCTACAAGTGCTGCCACCTTGGGAATAAGGGAAGTGGCGAAAACTTCGACTGGCTGGATTCCTAACGTTGGGGATCTGATTCGTGAGAAGATCGCTGTGACAAAAGAGTTTGGTCCATCATACAGAGCACCTGTACCGGTCTTGGGGATAAAAGGCACCAGGACTGTCATCCTTCCACCATTGTCTGGTTCCAAATCAAACAGATTAATCTCCATTGATGACATCAAATTACACCATGTGGCCGATACTTCACGGTAGACCTGGAGGTCCCTTGGGTAGTTCCCGATCCCCTCTCACTACCCAACAGGACATCCATCTACATAGTAGGATGAATATCACTACTACTGACTATGCAACTATGTCAACTGCTGTTCCGAACACTTCCTCGACCATGGGGAGGGCGGAAAATGAACTTTTGTTGGTTGCAGTAACAACTTCGAAGACCACCCCGCTTCAGGATTTGGCTGTGTTTTACACAAACACTTCCACGGCGAATGATGTTGTCTATCAAGAACTTCCACGAGCAATGGATGAGAATTCGACGGGTCCTGTGTTTGCAGAGACTTCCTCTGGCTATTTTGTAGACATTGATGATTTTTCTTTGGATTCATCCTCAACTGAGTCTGACAAACTTTCGAGAAGTAGCAAATTCTATCAATGGCTTAAGGAGAACTATTTGATATATCCATGGAACTATCTCTGGTTCTGTTTGACATTTATTGCATTATTTTTATGGATTGGTTTTGTGACTGTTTTGTTTTCACTAATTAATGGTCACTATATCGCTGATCGCTCCTCTGTAGAGCCTGTTGATGAAATTTTAACACCACATCATTCTTCACATAAGGTCCGACGTGATTTGTCCCCTGTCAATATTACAGCTATACCAATTACTGATGGGATTGTGTGGGACAAAGTTCAGTTCGATATATATGGGCCTACAGAGATAATTCAAATACCATACGTGTTCAAAATTTTGATGTCTGATGTTATTACACCTAATGTTGTCTCTGATGATTGGGATGTCCAAACAGTTGATTCAATGCTAACTGAAATGAAGGACTATTCCGCTTTTGGAAGTGATGATGTATATGATTATACAATGAATTATGGGGAAATGTTCTGCTATAACAATTGGGGACATCACTACCTACACCGTGCAACTAGATATAGGCCTCTCTTAAGTTATACACAATGGGAACATTGTTCGACACCACAGGTGGGGAGTCCGAAGTATTACAGCGAAAAATGTACATACTTTTCTGGGCATGATACAAGAAAAGCAGAATCGTATTATTTTAAATTACCTCCGGCACAAATTAGAAAACTGCTGCTAACAGATACGAAACTGATTTATTCAGATCCCTTTGTTTCCCGGCTCTCGATTGAGGGTTTCGAATATTGGAAAGATACTATTGATTTGAAAAGTGTATGGGGGACACAAGATTGGCAGATACAGGGTAGGGAGGCTTTGTTTCGAGCTTGCCTGATTCCTGTGCAAATGATTTTCTTAAATGACACTATTGAGCAGACGTCATGTCTGGGGCTAGCGAAAATCAAAGACCTGAACACGCCCAGTATCCCTACTCCGACAAAATTTAAAGATTGGCAACACTTTCTCAATGTCTCAGAAGACAGGCTAGACGCAATGGTTAAGGCTGGTACCTATAATTCTTCACTTTCCCGTCCCGGCGGGTGGTTGGTTTGGCCCTCCGACACTGATGAGTGTCAAAAGCGTTTCTTAAATTCTTCAGGGGGTTTTTCCATTCAAAGGCCTGACCATCGCTTTATATCAGGTCAACATTCAGGTATAATTACAACATACAGTGTGGGTAAGCTGTGCCAGCAATGGGTGCAGACAAACACGTTAACAGCGGTTAAGCAACACCTGAACACTCTTTCTGACAGTATAGACCTGCAGGATTTTCTGTTAGGTCCTAGGAAACATCGCTCGAAACGGTTTTTTTATGCTATGTATAATGAAATTTGGAAACTTTCCCAAATTGAGGCTGCTGCACGTTTAAGGCAACTAGATAAGGAGAATTTGGAACAAACATTAGCTGTTGTCGACAATGGCATGAACATGCTGTCCAACAGTATTTATTCACTATCAAACATAGTGTTGTCTGCTATTGATATCGCTCAGACTGACTTGTCCCGGTTATATCATGGGCAAACGCAGCTACGTTCCATCATACAGCTGGGTTGGACATTACAGTGACTGAAAAGTGGCCACATTCCATGGAAATAAATTAATGGGAGTGAACTATTCGCTGCTTTTAATTTTTCCAGGGAACAAGAGACAATGGCTAAAAGGGAGGCTCGTTTCACCCTGCTTCAAGTGGAGAAATTAGATAAGTTGCCCTTCACGGTAGCAGAGAGTCCTTCAACTATCTGGCTCTTGCACTGCATTATTAATTTACCGATTTCAACCTTTCGTTTCTCGATCTGCCTGAATCATCTTGCGGTGGGATGATATGAGCAGCTAGGAGATAGCTTTATTAAGGAAGAGGGGGAGTTGCCTTTTGACTACAAATGTCTGAACGGTGAACAAGAGGTCTTTCTTAGCGGAAGTGAATGTGAGACTGCTGTTCGTCATTCTATGATATGCAAACAGGTGTCCCTTCACGGTCTTTGCAATGCGGGGGTCGCAAATTTGGCCTGTTTTCTGAAGGGTACTCCCGTCCCCTTGATTCGTCCAGTGTTTCATGTACTTTCCAATGGAAGTTATGTTCTACTGAACGATGAAAGCTGTTGCGGCTTGCGACCTGGAATTGCCTACGCGATTTCAGTCACGAAGGTCGTTACGTGTTGTGGACATGTTTTGTTTCCCCCCACACGAGAGATACAAGTATCTGAAATGTGGCCCCACATAGATACTATTAATATGAACTATGACAAGTTGAGTAGACTAAAGGCGCTATTGTTTCAGAAACAGGTCGCCTTGACATCCGCAAAAGAGACGTATGCTCTCCAGATTGCGAGATCATCAGCCGAGATACAATCCCTTTTAAATACCGATTTCCCCATACACTTTGGAGAGCTGGTATCCAGAATATTCAATGCTTCAAGCACAACTGGGATTGTTCATTTCTTTAAGGCTGTCGGGTCTGGTTTTGTGTCCATCTTCCAGACTGTCTTCGGAGTCATCCCATCAGCCATCCATTCTCTCTTTTCCAGTGTGTTTGGTGGCTTTCCAATTATTTTGGCTTTAATTGGCAGACTACTACTGCTATTTCTTCTGATTCGCGGTGGTTGTTTCTTTCCAGCAACACAGAGCAATGGAGCCGCTCCCGTCAACCCCACTGTGCCGTGAACGCATGGTTCGGATCTTCGGTACACCTTTGCTGGTGGAACTGGAGTTTGACTGATCGTTGTTGTTCCGGCCGCTACTCTGGTGTGTACAGCCGGTCTTCTGCTGCATATGGTGCCTCTTTGAACATCTGCCTATGGTCTGTCTTGCTGTTGCTCCGACATCTCCTGTGGACCACGAACTGCTGATGTCCCCGATGAGGGCTCATTCACGGTCATGCCCCTTGAGACTGAGGTTGCTCTGCGAGGCCACCTATGAACTTTCTGTTATAAGATCTGATATGGATGAGGGCGCTGCAGCGAGTGTCGATACACCGATGAATGTGGCTCACTTCTGCTCTCTGGATCCGTTTGTCCATCCAGCTCTCGATTTCACTTCAGACGATGTTGACTCGTTTTTAAGATCCTTAAATGGTGACTTCGATGACATTCTTCAAGATCCTGCATATACTACATGATTTGATGAATTTGCTTACCAGTTCCCGGTTCTAAAATAAGCGATTATATTACAAGTTTGCTGTACTTGTCATGGTTGATATTAACATCTCTGTATGTTTTTTAAAACAAATTTTTAACACACAGCAATTATTTTGTCATTAAGTACATTTTTTAGCTTGAGTTTTCGTTTTTGTTTTTTGGCTTTTTGTTCAGTAGCAGCTTTTTTAGCGTTTGGATTGTTTTACCTTCATCGTACCTGTTACGGCAATGGGTAGTGAATCCTAGTTTGTTTTAACTGGATAACAGGAGTTAGCTTAGCCGTAGGCTTGTAAACTCGTACCCCCGTCATTTAACCTACTTAGCTTGCTCTGTCTTAGTCCATTTAATTATTTATTTCCTTTAAGATGGCGGCCTTGTTTATATTTAGGCCACTTGTTATGGGTTCTATTATCAGTGTCACTGCGCCAAGGCATCAAGATCAAGCACGAAAGACAAACATACAGTAGGTATTCACACTTAGGGATTTTCCCTCTCTATACTTTCGAGGGACTGTTGATATTAATTGCCGTCCCAAGCATGCCTGTTATATATTGTTATGAATAACACTTATGTCAGGGGACCTTGTAGATCTGTATAAATACAACACACTTTAGACAGATAATCAGAGGGATTCCGACCAGAGGGCATCGCCACCATCACTGATACCGATGCTGCAGTCATCTTGACGCTGACCCAGTCTTCGTGTCCCTGCGGAGTCTGAGATAGAGACCTCATTCCAAGGTAACGAGGGTCGGGGGCTCCTCTCATGGACACGGCTTTGGCAGATTAGGTTTAACGAACCCAGCTCTTCTTTTAGGTAGGAGGTTAGACCTATTCTCCTTAGGGTATTAGGGCATATTCCATCTTATACATATACATATATTTCTTTTATATATTAAACAATGGTGGGGGTCTTTATAACAATGACTCTCTTCTTCACAATACTGTTGCTTGGTATATTCATTATCCTAATCATTGCACTTCATGCAACTTATCACAAATTGCAGTTATGTTGAATAAAAACTATTGTAATTTCACTGCATCTGTGTTATTGCCTTTGTTTGTATGAGACATAATAAATCTGTGAGAAAAGGGTAATTTCCGTTTAACCACGACAACCCTGAGATATCTTACTTTGAGTCCATGCGTAAGCGACTGCTACAAATCACCTTTTACTATTGTGTTTCTGGTGAGGTACTGCTAGTGAGCCGGTAAGGTTTGGACAACAGTTACAACTAGTTGTAGGAAGAGACTTAGGTGGTCATTCCAACCTTGGCGGTAAAAGGCGCTTACCGCCAGACAGAAGACCGCCATAACACCGCCGCGGTCGCGGTAAACCGCCACGGTCATTCTGACCCACACTAGGCAAACCGCTAAAATACTGCCATCCACAAAAGTCCGCCACACCAAAGGTCAGCGATAAACTGGCGATGACCAAACCTCCACCGTCACGCCAACAGAAATACGCCCATGCCATTACGACCCACGAATCCACGCAGCGGTCTTTCAACCGCGGTATTCTATTGGCGCTACACACCGCCGCGGTCGAAATACACATACACCTACAAAACACTCCCACATTGGACAATTCGAAATACACACACCTGATACACATACACACACCACTCCCACACACCCAATACATTATAAAACACACACCCACATCACCCACAAACCCTTACAACCAGAAATATCGAACGAAGACCAGAGAGAGACACCACAATCTACAAACAAGCATCCACATGCACACAATACCAATACCCACAGAACTTCCACGCACCTCACACAACACACCACTAAATAGCACCCCACCTATCACTACACACTCCACCCCACACATCATCCACACCACCCCATAGCACCTCAAAGACATCCCAGGTTCTCGGATGCTGAACTCAGGGTCATGGTGGAGGAAATCCTACGAGTAGAGCCCCAGCTGTTCGGGACACAGGTGCAGCACACCACCATTGCCAGGAAGATGGAGCTATGGAGCAGAATAGTGGACAGGGTCAACGCTGTGGGACAGCACCCAAGAAATCGGGATGACATCAGGAAGAGGTGGAACGACCTACGGGGGAAGATGCGTTCCATGGTATCAAGGCACAACATCGCGGTACAGCGGACTGGCGGCGGACCCTCACCTCCTCCCCCAGAATTTACAACATGGGAGGAGCAAGTCTTGAACATCCTGCATTCTGAGGGCCTCGCTGGAGTAGGCGGAGGAATGGACTCTGGTAAGTCTCATCTTCACTACTTCATCCCCCCCACCCCACCTGCATGCCAACTCATACCCCCACCCTCACCCCCTTCACAACTACCCTTGGCAAATGTCTCACCATCACAACCCACCCATCCCAAAACTTAGCCCTGCATGCGGCCCCAAAGCATGGATACCCATCACCAAAGCATGCCCAATGCACGTACCCATCACCCCCCACCCCCAAACACCATCACAACAGCCCCCACAAAGGAATGCCAGCACTGGGGTACACGGGCACCCACCCATTGCACGCCATGGGCACATACAGAAGCAATACGCATACTTTGATACCCCTGCAGGACCCGAACGCCAGGTCACCGCGCAGGAGGGTCCACAAATGTCCACTCCACCCCCAGAAGAGGCCCACAGTGATGACAGCAGCTCTGTCTCCCTGGATCTAGATGACCAGCCCGGTCCATCGGGGACCTCTGGACAGTCGGTTCCACTCAGACAGGCACAGGCCACAGCAGACCTTCCCCCCTCTGGGAACACCAGCACAGCACCCACCCAGCGGGCCCATACCTCTGTCCCCAGGACACGTCAATCAGCGGTGTGTCCACCACTACAGGGAACCCAGGCTAACTCACCACCCCAACAACAACAGGGACCTGGGGGCAGTGGTAGTGGGCACATGGTCCAGGGGACGGAGGCCCAAGGAAACAGGGGAACTGGGAGGGCAGCTGTGTGACAGGGGGGGGACAGGCCTAGGGAACCCACTCTCCACGAGGCCCTCTCCTCCATCATGGGAGCATACCACAACTCCCAGGAGACGATGGCGACGGTCCTGGCCAGGTTTCAGGAAATCCAGCTTCTGCAGGAACAACAGTATATGGGGTTGAGAAACATCAGTACCGCCATGGGTACCATCGTAGTGGCCCTGAATGAGTTAATCTCCACATTGCGGACCACTCTGGCACCTCAAAGGGCCCCTGACACAAGCATGGACCAAGAACTGGCTACCACCTCCGCCGGCGCTAGTGGACAGGAGGCCCCGACAGAAGACCAACAGGCCACCAGAACCCCACCACCTGCAGAAGGAGAACCACCCCGCAAGCGGGCCCTGAGATCCAGGAAGAAGACAGAGTAACATGTCAAGACCCCCGCCAGCAAAGGATACCGCCCTGATTGTCATCCCACTGTCCCACATTGTCACCCTGTCCAACCTTAAATTGCCCCTGCTCCACTTCCCACAGGCATTTGGACAATGCACCTGTGAACCTGATAGTCTGGACTCTGCCATGGACAATCCTCCACCATCACCCCTCACCGATTTGCAACCACCCATCCAAATTAGAGCACTTGAATAAACACACTTATTGCACATAAACAATCTGGAGTCTGTCTGTGATTTTAACAAATGTATTAGACATGACAGTGCCACAATTGTTATTCACATAGTGATGCCAAAAAACCGCTGTCACACAGCTGTAGTCCATGGGGAAACTAAGCAGATGTCACGCAGTGGGGTCCACAGCTCTGAAAACGGAAGGGAAAGTCACAACACAGTTACCATACACTGGGGGAAAAAGTCAGACAGTTGAGAGGTAGGAGTCTTTAAGTAAATGTAATATGCCGGTGTGTACTCTTACCTGTGTGTCACTGAAAGTATTGCTCTCTTACTGTGTTCCTGTTGTCTATGTCGTCCTCTTCGGCTTCCTCTTCTTCACTCTCCACAGGCTCCACAGCTGCTACAACACCACCGTCTGGACCATCCTCCGGCAGAAAAGGCACCTGGCGGCGCAAAGCCAGGTTGTGAAGCATACAGCAGGCCACGATGATCTGGCACACCTTCTTTGGTGAGTACATTAGGGATCCACCTGTCATATGGAGGCACCTGAACCTGGCCTTCAGGAGGCCGAAGGTGCGTTCTATCACCCTCCTAGTCCGCCCATGGGCCTCATTGTAGCGTTCCTTTGCCCTGGTCCTGGGATTCCTCACTGGGGTCAATAGCCAGGAAAGGTTGGGGTAACCAGAGTCCCCTAATAGCCACACACAGTGCCTCTGGAGTTGCCCCATCACATACGGGATGCTGCTATTGCGCAGGATGTAGGCGTCATGCACAGAGCCAGGGAACTTGGCATTAACATGTGAGATGTACTGGTCTGCCAAACAGACCATCTGTACATTCATCGAATGATAACTTTTCCTGTTCCTGTACACCTGTTCACTTTCTCTGGGGGGTACCAAAGCCACATGGGTCCCATCAATGGCACCTATGATGTTGGGGATATGTCCAAGGGCATAGAAGTCACACTTCACTGTAGGCAAATCCCCCACCTCAGGGAAAACGATGAAGCTCCGCATGTGTTTGAGCAGGGCAGACAACACTCTGGACAACACCGTGGAAAACATAGGATGAGACATCCCTGATGATATGGCCACTGTTGTTTGAAATGACCCACTTGCTAAGAAATGGAGTACTGACAGCACCTGCACTAGAGGGAGGATCCCTGTGGGTTGGCGGATGGGTGACATCAGGTCTGCCTCCAGCTGGGCACACAGTTCATGTATAGTGGCTCGGTCAAGCCTGTATGTCAGAATGACATGTCGTTCCTCCATTGTCGACAGGTCCACCAGCGGTCTGTACACCGGAAGATTCCTCCATCTCCTCGCATTGCCAAGCGGACGGTGCCTAGGAAGGACAACAGCGAGCACAGAGTCAATCAACCCACAGGTACGTTCCCACAGCTTGCACACAACACGATTCACTATGCATTGAATGGTGTGTATGAGTGTTGAGGAAAGGCCTAGGTATGTGTGACGCATGAGGAATTAAGCCATGTGGGCCCTTGAAATGGCGGCTGCCTGACCTGTGAAGTGTGACAATGGGATGTGAGGTCAATGCGCTGGCGTGGCACACCGTGGCGGTAGGCGGTCGAAGACCGCGGCGCAAAGCCGCATTGGTTCACATTGAATACTATGGGTTTCAGGAGCCAATGACGGTGTGCGCCGGCGGTCGCAGTACGCACCGCCGCGGGCGTGACCGCCATTTTCTATCAGCTTAATCACTCGATACCTGATCTTCCACAGGAGAGGACCTACACTGCAAGTGCTGCTGTGACCTCGGTCTGGAAGGGACAATGGCTGCTGCGACTGGGGAAAGGGCCCCTGCCTTCACTTCTGAAGAATTGGAGAAACTCGTGGAGGGGTCCTCCCCCAGTATGCGCTACTCTACGGTCCTCCAGACCAACAGGTAAGTACACTGGGACCATGCTTTGTGGGCAATGCCTGGGTTGAGTCGGGTGGATGAAAGATGGTGGGGAGGGGAGCGATTGAGGCATGCATCAGACGACAGATGAGAGCATGTGCCAAATGGAAAGGGTGGGGATGGGGGGCCACTCACATTGAGCATGCAGAAGGTGATGACAATTTTTCTCTCCCTGTACATGTCACATAGGTCAGCGCCCACCAGAAAATCGCGATTTGGCGTGCCATCGCCAAGGACGTCCGGACCCTGGGGGTCCCCAACAGACGGGGCACCCACTGCCGGAAGAGGTGGGAGGACATCCGCTGCGGGAGCAGGAAGACGGCGGAGGCTCTGCTGGGGATGGCCTCCCAATGTAGGAGGGGTGCCAGTCGTCAATTGACCCCCCTGATGTCCCGGATCCTGGCGGTGGCCTACCCCGATTTGGATGGGCGCGTGAGGACATCACAGCAGACACAAGGGGGTGAGTACAGTCTCATTCTGGTGACTTTGCGCGCAGTGGAGGTGTCTGGGTGGGGGAGGAGGGATGTGGGTCTCCCTAGGCCAGGGCGAATTCGGTAGGCTAGGCTCCTCCGTAAGGCATGGCCCTGTGCCCCCGCCCCCCACCTCTGTAGGGTGCCAAGTTCAGGTATCCATGGCCCTGTGTCATCTATGTGTGCAGTTGTCGTCCATAGGCTTGTAGGCCATGTCCCACGGATTGCGTAGTGGACCCCAAGTGCACGGCGTAGTGCAGGGGGCTTCTGTGTCTGTCTTGTCCGCCAACGGTAGCGGTAATCCATGCACTCAACATGTCTTTATTTCTCCCCCGCCCCTTTTTTGTGGCCTTCCTGTTCATGTGTGCATCAGCATCATCAGGCGGAGGAGAAGTGGCATCGGAGCACGAGGGAGCTGCATCTCACATGGCCATGGCGGGCCATGCAACTGAGTCGGATTTCACCAGTGAGACGGAGGGCGAGGGGAGCTCCACAGCGGGGACTCGTGCTGATGTCAGTGGCAGCGACTCGTCCTCTGAAGGGAGCTCCCTTGTGGTGGCGGCAACATCCGTGCCCTCCGCAACAACAGGTACAGCCGCCACCCAGTGCACCAGCACCGCCCTCCCAGCAGCCCCTCAGCCTTCGCCCCGTGCCCGCTCACCCAGGAAGGTGGGCATCTCCTTCGCCCCAGGCACCTCAGGCCCTGCCCCAGTCACCCCTGCTGCCCTCAGTGAGGAGGTCATTGACCTCCTGAGGACCATCATTGTTGGGCAGTCTACCCTTTTGAATGCCATCCAGGGTGTAGAAAGGGAGGTGCACCGGAGTAATGCATACCTGGAGGGCATTCATTCGGGTCAGGCTGCCCATCAGCGATCGTTCAACGCTCTGGCCTCAGCACTGACGGCAGCAATTGTCCCTGTCTCTAGCCTCCCCCCTCCAACTTCCTCCACTCAGACCCAATCCCCTGTACCTCTGCCTATCCCAGACACACCTACAGACCAGCCTGCACACACCTCAACACCCAAGGGAAGCACATCCAGACATAAGCACCACACATCACACAAGCATTCACACAAGCAACATCCACATGCAGACATACCAACAGCCACTGCCTCCACTGTGTCCCCCTCCTCCTCGTCTCCCTCCTCCCTCCCTGTGACGTCTCCACTCACACTTGCATGCACAACATCTTCAGCCACTACGTCCATCACCAGCACACCCACCAGAACACTCTGTACACGTGCATTCACCACCCCAACTACCATGTACACGTCCCCTGTGTCCTCTCCCAGTGTGTCTGTCACCCCCTCTTCCAAACCACACAAACGCAAGCAGCCACCCACCCAACAGCCATCCACCTCACGACAGCCTCCAGCCCAAGCACCTGCACCCAAAGACACCAGACTTCACACTCCTACAACCACATCCTCTTCCTCCACTCCCATACCCACTACATCTATCCGTCACTCTCTTTCCAAATTGCTTTTCCTTGCCAACCTTAACCTCTTTCCAACAACTCCCCCACCCCGTCCATCTCATAAGACTGCAATCCGCACCTCAGCCACCACCAAACCAGAACCTATCAGGACTGTTGTCCAAGGACTGTGGAGTCCCCCACCCTCAAGAGCAACAACTCCGGCGAGGAGCCAAGGCACGGCCAGCCCACCCCTGAAAGGCACCCAAAAGTGAGCAGTGCCCGGCGCGAGAGGCCACGGACACCAGGGACCAAAATCCCTACCCTGGCTCCGTCTGGAAGTGGGGTGCCACCTGGCACACCGCCAAAGGGGTCAAAGGGCCACAGACAACCAGGGAAGGGTGGGAAGGGCAGCACGCCCGACAAGTCCGGCAGCAGGCCAGCTGCCCAGGAGTGCCCCACCAGCCCCCTCCCAGGTGTGCAGGAGGAAACCCAGTGGCCCGGTACGGCAGCCCAGGAGGGCCCCGCAAGCCAACGGACAGATGGGCAGGAAGGCCCTGCCAGCCACATGCCAGGTGGCGAGTGACACCCATGCCTGGGCCGGAACCGCTGAACTGGGCCCTTTCAAACAAGCACCGCTGAACTGGGCCCTTTCAATCAAGCACCGCTGAACTGGGCACCGCCGTCTCAAGCACCGCTGAACAGGGCACCGCCGTCACAAGCACCGCTGAACTGGGCCCTTTCAATCAAGCACCGCTGAACTGGGCACCGCCGTCTCAAGCACCGCTGAACAGGGCACCGCCGTCTCAAGCACCGCTGAACAGGGCACCGCCATCTCAAGCACCGCTGAACTGGGCACCGCCGTCTCAAGCACCGCTGAACTGGGCCCTTTCAATCAAGCACCGTTGAACTGGGCACCGCCGTCTCAAGCACTGCTGAACAGGGCACCGCCGTCTCAAGCACCGCTGAACTGGGCACCGCCGTCTCAAGCACCGCTGAAGTGGGCCCTTTCAATCAAGCACCGCTGAACTGGGCCCTTCATCTCAAGCACCGCTCTGCTGGGCCCTTAATCTCAAGCACCGCTCTGCTGGGCCCTTCATCTCAAGCACCGCTCCGCTGGGCCCTTCATCTCAAGCACTGCTCCGCTGGGCACCGCCGTCTCAAGCACCGCTGAACTGGGCCCTTCATCTCAAGCACCGCTCCGCTGGGCACCGCCGTCTCAAGCACCGCTGAACTGGGCCCTTCATCTCAAGCACCACTCCGCCCTTCATCTCAAGCACCGCTCCGCTGGGCCCTTCATCTCAAGCACCGCTCCGCTGGGCACCGCCGTCTCAAGCACCGCTGAACCGGGCCCTTCATCTCAAGCACCGCTCCGCTGGGCCCTTCATCTCAAGCACCACTCCGCTGGGACCTTCATCTCAAGCACCGCTCCGCTGGGCCCTTCATCTCAAGCACCGCTCCGCTGGGCCCTTCATCTCAAGCACCGCTGGCCCATTGGCGGAAGGGGCAGGCCCGCATCTGTGTCGGGCAGGGCTGCACGAAGCACTCTGGGCACTAGTCCCCCTCCAGTACCAGTGGAGACTGTTATCCACTTGAGAAACTGTGGCTTTGCACTCCCCAGGATTGGACAGTGGGCAACCCACACACTGTAGAGACTTGAGAGACTGTGGCTTTGCACTCCCCAGGATGGCACAATGGGCAACCCACCCACTGTAGAGACTTGAGAGACTGTGACTTTGCACTCCCCAGGATATGGCAGTGGGCAGCCCACCCACTGTAGAGACTTGTGAGACTGTGGCTTTGCACTCCCCAGGATGGAACAGTGGGCAACCCACCCACTGTAGAGACTTGTGAGACTGTGGCTTTGCACTCCCCAGGATGGAACAGTGGGCAACCCACCCACTGTAGAGACTTGTGAGACTGTGGCTTTGCACTCCCCAGGATGGGACAGTGGCCATGGAGGCCCCTCGTGGATCTGGCGTTGTGTACTCATGTGGCTGAGGAGCCCCCCCTTCCCTTCCCCCTGAGGTGCCTGTAGTTTTTCTATCTGATGCCCCTGCAATGTTCTCTCCGTTTAGGTCAGGTATCTTGTGTGGGCCTTGCCCATGTGATTTGGGCCCAGTGGTCCACGGACAATGACAGCTAGAATTATCGGACTTTTAATATTTATGTATATATTAGTTTTAAATGTGTGATATTTTTATAAGGCAATAATCCAATATATTCGACTGTTTATGTTCTATTCCTTTTGTCTTTGCATTCTTTCGGGGGGATTGGGGGTTGTAACAGTGATGTATTGCTATGCATTGATGTGTGTGTTGTAGTGGGTGGGGGTGGGTGTGTCGCGTATGTGTGTCCCCGTAATATTTTTTCCTCCCCCCTCCCCTGTGTCGTAGGTGCAGTACTCACCGTAGTCTTCTGCGCCGGCGTTCGTGCTCCTGGTAGAGGAGCAGGAATACAATAGCTGGTAGGATGTGTAATTCGGGTTCCATGCTGTCCAGATTCCTCGTGGGGTGTATGGAGGTGCGCGTTTTCGGTTTGAAATGTCTGTTTCCGCCGTGTTTTTATCGGCGGGGCTACCGCCCCGGAAAAGGTGGCGGATTGGTGGGTTGTGATAGGGTGGGCGGTACATTGTCTCCCGCCTGTCTGTTGGCGGTGACCGCCGCGCTGTTTGTTTGTCCCGCCGTGGCGGTCGGAGTGTTAAAGTGGCGGTCTCTGTTGGCGGTTACCGCCAGGGTCAGAATTCAATTTTTTGAACCGCCAGCCTGTTGGCGTGTTAGCCGCCGCTTTAACACCGACCGCCAGGGTTGGAATGAGGGCCTTAGTCACCTACAAACGAAAGTACTGTCATCCTGAGACCAGCAGTCTTGCACAGAGCAAGAGTCCAAACTACGACATGGCGCCACCAACGATGGTGTTTAGGCACTAATTTACGGTTACCCTGACTATCACTGTCTCACAGACAACAGGTACCCTCAGTACCATTATACGGAGACGTCCGTGGTCTTTGGGAGAATCCTCCTCTGCCAAACAGGTAACACCTAATTAGGCTGTAGGTTGTTCGAGCTCGAACTCACCAAAGGAAAAACTTCCCCTATTTTGGTGTTCC
Organism: Pleurodeles waltl; assembly: GCF_031143425.1. Classification (NCBI taxonomy): domain Eukaryota; kingdom Metazoa; phylum Chordata; class Amphibia; order Caudata; family Salamandridae; genus Pleurodeles; species Pleurodeles waltl. Next base: position 1,079,886,554 of record NC_090444.1, on the reverse strand, counting down.
GTTTCTCTAAACAACTATGGCTAATACCATAGACATTCCTGCAACTGCTAGACATGCACTTACACAACATTTATTAGCGCATGGCCTTACAGAAGAGGGCGGGGATGTTACTCTGATTATAGAAGCGACTGAAGCTTACCAGACAGAAACGTTTTACTGTTGGGTTGCCTTTCCTGAGGCTGACCAACGAACGCACACATTTCACACTTATGACATTGCGAACGTACCCGTAAGATACGAAGCATACCAGTATCATGAAATATCGCTCACATATCAAGAGCATCAGAACTGGTTTGAAGGCGCCCTACCGCATGTACTACGACGGGTGAGGCTAGGTCCTTTAAGTAATGAAGGGCCTACATGGCCCATGTTTGCCACATATACACCTCACCCAGGCATACAGACTATGCCGCTCGCAGATTTACGAATACTATATAATGAATTAGTGGCATTATATAGACGATTGGTTCAGTTCGTAATGCGAACATTGAACACAACACCAGCGCGCCCAGCACCGCCAGTAGCTGGTGGTTATCAATTGGCTACTGGGATTAATCCACAAACAGTGCATACTATTATGGGTAAAGTGCCCACGGAACGGGAAAAAATACCGTTCTGGATTGCTCAGAAAACAAATCAGCTGGAAGCTGTGTTCCCCCATACGGGGCCACAGGAGAAACATAGATTGCTCACTATGTGCTTGCCGTTCGGGATGGTTCCCTCGGTGGATGAATGTGCCACTTGGGGTACAGTCTTTGCTGCCGTTTATACTACCACACATGGTACCCCTACACTTGCCAATTTACCGGAAGTGTTAAAACAGATACAAAATGAGCATGGGGCTGCACCGGCCCTGGATCTGGGGATGAAATTGATGCGTAACTTTGACGCCGTCTCCTCAATAATACTAAGTAATATTAAAGGGGAAGTGGTGGCACTGGCAATACGCCAGCATCTCCGGGAAACTCCAAATATGGAACAAGAGAGACAGCTGCCGAAATTAATCTCCGATACCTATACTAGTATAGGACGGGATGGTTTGGGAGCCAAACCTAAAAAATTGGACATATCGAGTACCGCTCATAAGGAAGGTACAAAACAAGCACAAGAGGGCTCTAAAAAGCGCTGGGACAAACAAAAAGATTTCAAAGACAGGAGAAATAGTAGAGCTGATTCTCCACATCCGGAGTACTCCGAAAGGAGGTATAATCTCAGAAGTAGAGATAACATTAGAACTCCAGACAGATATACTGATTCACGTCCTTCTCGTTCCTTTCAGGACGCACCGGATAAACGTAGCGAGAGAGGGGGCCGTCAAGATCGAAGTCCGGAATACGTGAAAGAAAAGAAAGACTCGACACAGTCTACCATTAAAAAAGAAGAAAAGACTCCTCAGCAAAAGCCACAATTTAAAAAGAAGAAAGTGGCAGCACTGACCGTTAAAAATGCCAGTAGTATTGAGAACACTATTGAGGAACAAGAAGTGGGCCGTGACTCTGTTGTACAGCGCGGCAGAGGTCACGATATGTCGCCAGAGTCTGAAAGATCATCTGGATGCGACAGCAACTAGCGATTACATTGCGATTGAGACGGCGGATGGCCGCGTACTTCCACCCGATCGGGTTTATGATTTAACAATTCAGATAGAGGGAGACGTGGAACGCATTTTTAGTGTAATATTTTGGGATGAACTTACTAGTGATATCCTGTTGGCCGAGAGAGACTGGCCACCTGAACATGTCCGCAAGCTCCCACATGGGGAAGATGTCATTTTGCCTTCTTTCTCCGATTTTGTTCCGGAGGCAGACAAAAGAGCCAATGCTGCTGAATGGGCTTTAGCGCAGGCACCTGCATTATACCGTAATCATATAGGTTGGGACAAGGACTCTCCTTGTCATGTTATTCCCGTTAGGTCTACTCCCCACCCGCAGCCACAATACCCTGTTAAGCATGAAGCAAAAGCTCCGGTGACGGAGATCCTGTCACAACTTGAATATCAGGGAGTGATTGAGCCTTGTACATCGGCCATGAATAATCCATTATTTCCCGTTGCGAAACCACATCATTCATATAGAATAGTGGTTGATTATAGACATTTGAATAGTCATAATCGCACATATGCTATACAAAATTCACACAGCACAGCACTGATAAACAATATAGTGCGTAAAAAATATAAAACTACATTGGATATATCTAATTGGTTTTTCTGCCAGAATTTAGCACATGAAAGTCAGGACCTAAGTGCATTTTCATTTGGCTCTGAGAAACGCTTTTGTCGTTTACCCAAAGGCTATAAAAATAGGACTGTTTTCAGCCCGTGTCACATCGATTTTGCACGAGCTTGATTCCGATGCATTGTCCTATGTGGATGATATCTATCTCACTGACGACGCCCTCGACATTCATCTTGCGAGGGTCGATCGGATCATTTTGGGATTTGCAGAATTCGGTTATAAATTTAATTTTAAGAAAAGCAAGATAGCCTTTCTTAGTGTATTGTTCCTGGGATATGAGCTATTGAACGAGGGGAAGAGCCTGGCCCGCACTTCCTAGAAAAGTGTGCTCAGCTCCAGCCTCCGATCACACTTAAGAAATTACAGTCATTACTGGGTTTCTTAAATCTTGGCAGAACATTCATTCCAGATTATGCAGAACGCATCAAACCACTTTATGACTTAATTCAGCCCAACTTTTCTAGCAGAAGATGGACGATTGAACACACAGACATCCTTAGGGACATACAACGGGACATGCTAGAAGCTAGACACTTATACACACGGGACAATAAAACAAATTTGGTCATCAGAATAATTGCTGGAGCCCTTGGGTTTACCTATGTCACCTTTAATGAGGGTGACACGGTGCCGATAGCATACAAATCACATTTGTACTCCAATGCTGAGAAACGTTTTGCTCCTACTGAAAAAAATCTGACAGCAGTTCAGATGGCCGTCATAAAGGAGAGGCCACTTGCCCAGGGGAAACACATTATTGTTGTCTCCCCGGTGCCAGCCTTAGAGGCTGTCACTAAAGCGAGCGTTCCAAACGCTAAGGCATTACATCCACGGTGGATTCAATGGGCAACCTCTCTGACCGCCACTGATTTTGATTATGTGTTTGACCCAAGACTTCAGACACAAGAATTTCTCCAGTATGAACAGGAGTACCCCGCTCCTCTACATATCTTGCCAATAGACAGTTATAATACCATCATTTATACAGACGGGTCGGCACAACCGGCTGTAGGTACTAGACATCAATACTCGGCGGCTTGCGCAGCCGTGTGCGGGACGATGGAAGACGGAGTTTTCCATCCTCACAATACCTACACGTAGACCTTAGGGGACTGCACAGCCCAGTTGGCCGAACTTAAGGCTCTTCTTCTAGCGCTCGAACATACTGAGCCAGGAACCCAGACTTTGATAGTCTGTGATTCATATTACTGCATCCAGTCATACAATGATTATCTCAATCATTGGAAACTGAACGGGTTTAGAGATTCTAAAGGGAACACCATTAAACACAAAATGTTGTGGGGAAGGGTGGCTGACCTTAAGGAGAAGCTACCATGTGTCCATGTAGTTCATACATTAGGACACCAACGTGTAGGAATACACGTTGCCGGCAATACATTGGCTGAGGAAGCGGCCAAAGCATCAGTAGCTACGGCTTCTGTGGCTGCAGTGACTCATTCTCGGACGAGGTTGGATAATGAAATACTGATTGCCGTTAAAGCATCGGCTGCAGGCAAGACCCTTCCGAAAGGATACCCTACGAACTATACTTACCATATCAGTGCACAGAATGTTGCTTATGCAACGATTCCTGGGGTAGGTGATAGACTAATCCCCAATGAAGACCAGAGATTAGAGCTGATTACAGCCGCACATGAGGGTGTCGCATCAGCACATGCTGGTATACAGGCCACTATCACCATTCTACAACAACAGTACTGGTGGCCTGGTCTATGCAGACGGACTAAACAGTATGTCCTTTGCTGTGACATTTGTCAGCAGATTAAGGGCTCGAATATCAAACGCCCTCAGCAGACATCTCTGTTAGTGTCAGACAAGCCGCTCCATTGTGTGTACCTGGACCATTGTGGTCCCTTGCAGCCTGATGGTGCATATAAATACATCTTAGTGGCTGTAGATTCCTGTTCTAGATTCCTGTGGGTATGGCCACAGCGGTCGGCTGACGCCCGGACTGTTATAAAAGATTTGCTGATCTTTATCTGTACATATGCAGTTGAAGCATTCCATTCGGACCAGGGCCCTGCATTTGCCTCTAAAGCTTTCAGGGACACCATGACAACGATGGGTGTTGAACTCCATTACTCCTCACCATACCATCCCGAGGGAAATTCGGTTGTGGAGAGGCGGAATCGTGATCTAAAGCAGTCCTTAACAGCTCGAGTATTAGGTTCAGGCCGCAGTTGGTTACATCACCTATGTGGGGTCCAGAGAGCACTGAATAATCTGCCAAGACGGTCCTTGGGAGGAAGGTCTCCATATGAGGTACTCTTTGGGACACCTATGTATGTCCCCGATCTTGATGCCCCTGGTATGGTGGCAGCAGAAACACCATTTGACATAAAAGAACGTCTCGCTGTTTTACAGGAGCTTCAACAATTCCGTGATGATAAATCATCTACAAGTGCTGCCACCTTGGGAATAAGGGAAGTGGTGAAAACTTCGACTGGCTGGATTCCTAACGTTGGGGATCTGGTTCGTGAGAAGATCGCTGTGAAAAAAGAGTTTGGTCCATCATACAGAGCACCTGTACCGGTCTTGGGGATGAAAGGCACCAGGACTGTCATCCTTCCACCATTGTCTGGTTTCAAATCAAACAGATTCATCTCCATTGATGACATCAAATTACACCATGTGGCGGATACTTCACAGTAGACCTGGAGGTCCCTTGGGTAGTTCCCGATCCCCTCTCACTACCCAACAGGACATCCATCTACATAGTAGGATGAATATCACTACTACTGACTATGCAACTATGTCAACTGCTGTTCCGAACACTTCCTCGACCATGGGGAGGGCGGAAAATGAACTTTTGTTGGTTCCAGTAACAACTTCTTAGACCACCCTGCTTCAGGATTTGGCTGTGTTTTACATGAACACTTCCACGGTGAATGATGTTGTCTATCAAGAACTTCCACGAGCAATGGATGAGAATTCGACGGGTCCTGTGTTTGCAGAGACTTCCTCTGGCTATTTTGTAGACATTGATGATTTTTCTTTGGATTCATCCTCAACTGAGTCTGACAAACTTTTGAGAAGTAGCAAATTCTATCAATGGCTTAAGGAGAACTATTTGATATATCCATGGAGCTATCTCTGGATTGGTTTTGTGACTGTTTTCTTTTTACTAATTAATGGTCACTATATCGCTGATCACTCCTCTGTAAAGCCTGTTGATGAAATTTTAACACCACATCATTCTTCACATAAGGTCCGACGTGATTTGTCCCCTGTCAATATTACAGCTATACCAATTACTGATGGGATTGTGTGGGATAAAGTTCAGTTCGATATATATGGGCCTACAGAGATAATTCAAATACCATACGTGTTCAAAATTTTGATGTCTGATGTTATTACACCTAATGTTGTCTCTGTTGATTGGGATGTCCAAACAGATGATTCAATGCTAACTGAAATGAAGGACTATTCCGCTTTTGGAAGTGATGATGTATATGATTATACAATGAATTATGGGGAAATATTCTGCTATAACAATTGGGGACATCACTACCTACACCGTGCAACTGGATATAGGCCTCTCTTGAATTATACACAATGGGAACATTGTTCGACACCACAGGTGGGGAGTCCGAAGTATTACAGCGAAAAATTTACATACTTTTCTGGGCATGATACAAGAAAAGCAGAATCGTATTATTTTAAATTACCTCCGCACAAATTAGAAAACTGCTGCTAACAGATACGAAACTGATTTATTCAGATCCCTTTGTTTCCCGGCTCTCGATTGAGGGTTACGAATATTGGAAAGATACTATTGATTTGAAAAGTGTATGGGGGACACAAGATTGGCAGATACAGGGTAGGGAGGCTTTGTTTCGAGCTTGCCTGATTCCTGTGCAAATGATTTTCTTAAATGACACTATTGAGCAGACGTCATTTCTGGGGCTAGCGAAAATCAAAGACCTGAACACGCCCAGTATCCCTACTCCGACAAAATTTAAAGATTGCCAACACTTTCTCAATGTCTCAGAAGACAGGGTAGACGCAATGGTTAAGGCTGGTACCTATAATTCTTCACTTTCCCGTCCCGGCGGGTGGTTGGTTTGGCCCTCCGACACTGATGAGTGTCAAAAGCGTTTCTTAAATTCTTCAGGGGTTTTTTCCATTCACAGGCCTGACCATCGCTTTATATCAGGTCAACATACAGGTATAATTACAACATACAGTGTGGGTAAGCTGTGCCAGCAATGGGTGCAGACAAACACGTTAACAGCGGTTAAGCAACACCTGAACACTCTTTCTGACAGTATAGACTTGCAGGATTTTCTGTTAGGTCCTAGGAAACATCGCTCGAAACGTTTTTTATATGCTATGTATAATGAAATTTGGAAACTTTCCCAAATTGAGGCTGCTGCACGTTTAAGGCAACTAGATAAGGAGAATTTGGAAAAAACATTAGCTGTTGTCGACAATGGCATGAACACGCTGTCCAACAGGATTTATTCACTATCAAACAGAGTGTCGTCTGCTATTGATATCGCTCAGTCTGACTTGTCCCGGTTATATCATGGGCAAACGCAGCTACGTTCCATCATACAGCTGGGTTGGACATTACAGAGACTGAAAAGTGGCCACATTCCATGGAAATACATTAAAGGGAGTGAACTATTCGCTGCTTTTAATTTTTCCAGGGAACAAAAGACAATGGCTAAAAGGGAGGCTCGTTTCACCCTGCTTCAAGTGGAGAAATTAGATAAGTTGCCCTTCACGGTAGCAGAGAGTCCTTCAACTATCTGGCTCTTGCACGGCATTATTAATTTACCGATTTCAACCTTTCGTTTCTCGAGCTGCCAGAAACATCTTGCGGTGGGACGATATGAGCAGCTAGGAGATAGCTTTATTAAGGAAGAGTGGGAGTTGCCCTTTGACTACAAATTTCTGAACGGTGAACAGGAGGTCTTTCTTAGCGGAAGTGAATGTGAGACTGCTGTTCGTCATTCTATGATATGCAAACAGGTGTCCCTTCACGGTCTTTGCAATGCGGGGTCGCGAATTTGGCCTGTTTTCTGGTAGGGCGGCGCTGGTGCGCTGGGTGGCGGCTGTACCTGTTGTGGCGGTGGGCACGGATGTTGCCGCCACCACAAGGGAGCTCCCTTCCGAGGACGTGTCGGTGTCGCTGACGTCTGCACGGGTCCCCGTTGTGGAGCTCCACTCGCCCTCCGTCTCACTGGTGTACTCGGAGTCTGTTGCATGGCCCTCCGGGGCCATGTGAGATGCAGCTCCCTCGTGCGCCGATGCCACTTCTCCTCCGCCTGATGATGCTAATGCACACATGAACAGGAAGACATAGAAAATGGGGGGGGGGAGAAATGAAGACAGGTTGAGTGCATGCATTGGCAACACCTTTGTCGGAGAGGACAGACACAGAAGCCCCCTGCACTAGGCCGCGCAATCGGGGTACACTACTCAGTTATTGTGACTAGGCCTACAGGTCTATGGATGACAAATGCAGACATGGTTGAGGCCGGACCATGGATAGCTGTACTTGGCACCCTACAGAGGTGGGGGGCGGGGGCACAGGGCCATGCCTAACGGAGGGGCCTAGCCTACAGAATGCGCCCTGGCTAGAGATAGTCACAGCCCTCCTCCCCCACCCAGACACCTTCACTGCGCGCAAAGATAGCAGAATGTGCTGATACTCACCCCCTAGTGTCTGCTGTGATGTCCTCACGCGCCCATCAAAATCAGGGTAGGCCACCGCCAGGATCCGGGACATCAGGGGGGTCAATTGGCGGCTGGCACCCCTCCTACGTTGGGAGGCCACCCCCAGCAGAGACTCAGCGGTCTTTCTGGTCCCGCGGCGGATGTCCTCCCACCTCTTCCGGCAGTGGGTGCCCTGTCTGTTGTGGACCCCCAGGGCCCGGACGTCCTTGGCGATGGCACGCCAAATGTCGATCTTCTGATGGGCGCTGACCTATGTGACATGTACAGGGTGGTAAAGGAAATCTCATTACTTTTCTGCCTGGTCAATGTGAGTGGCCCCCCCCTCCCCAACCTTGGCATGTGGCACATGCTCTCATCTTTCGTGCGTTGCACTCCTCATTCGCTTCCCTCCCCACCATCTTACATACACCCCACTCAACACAGGCATAGCCCATTCAACGTGCACCCTGTGTACTAACCTGTTGGTCTGGAGGACCGTAGAGTAGCGCATACTGGGGGAGGACCCCATCAACAAGTTTCTCCAATTCTTCAGAAGTGAAGGCAGGGGCCCTTTCCCCAGTCGCAGCAGCCATTGTATCTCCCAGACCGAGGTCACAGCAGCACTTGCAGTATAGGTCCTTTCCTGTGGATGATCAGGTCTCGAGTGATTAATCAGATAGAAAATGGCGGTCACGCCCGCGGCGGTGCGTACTGCGACCGCCGGCGCACATCGTCATTGGCTACTGAAACCCACAGGGTTCAATGTTAACCAATGCGGCTTAGCACCGCGGTCTTCGACCGCCTACCGCCACGGTGTGCCACGCCAGCGCATTGACCTCACATCCCACTGTCACACTTCACAGGTCAGGCAGCCACCATTTCAAGGGCCCACATGGCATAATTTCTACTGCGTCACACAGGCCTAGGCCTTGCATTGCCACTCATACAAACCTTTCAATGCATAGCGATTCGTGTACTGTGCAAGCTGTGTGAACGAACCTGTGGGTTGCTTGACTCTGTGCTCCATGTTGTCCTTCCTAGGCACCGTCTGCTGGGACTTGCGAGGAGAAGGATGAATCCTCCCGTGTACCGACCGCTGGTGGACCTGTCGACAATGGAAGAACGACATATCATACTTACATACAGGCTTGACAGAGCAACTATACATGAACTATGTGCCCAGCTGGAGCCAGACCTGATTTCCCCCATCCGCCAACCCACAGGGATTCCCCCTCTGGTGCAGGTTCTGTCAGTACTCCATTTTTTGGCAAGTGGGTCTTTTCAGACAACAGTGGCCATGTCATCTGGGATGTATCAGCCTATGTTTTCAAAGGTTTTGTCCAGAGTGTTGTCTGCCCTGATGAAATACATGCGGAGCTACATTATTTTCCCTGAGGTGGGCGATTTGGCTACAGTGAAGGGTGATTTCTATGCCCTTGGACATATCCCCAACATCATTGGTGCCATTGATGGGACCCATGTGGCTTTGGTTTCCCCCAGTGGAAGTGAGCAGGTGTACAGAAACAGAAAAAGTTATCATTCGATGAATGTCCAGGTGGTCTGTTTGGCTGACCAGTACATCTCCCATGTAAATGCCAAGTTCCCTGGGTCAGTGCATGACGCGTACATCATGCGAAATAGCAGCATCCCTTATGTGATGGAACAGCTACAGAGACACAGTGTGTGGCTAATTGGTGACTCTGGTTACCCCAACCTGTCGTGGCTACTGACCCCAGTGAGGAATCCCCAGACCAGGGCAGAGGAACGGTACAATGAGGCCCATGGGTGAACTAGGAGGATCATAGAAAGGACCTTCGGGGTCCTGAAGGCCAGGTTTAGGTGCCTGCATATGACAGGGGGATCCCTCATGTACTCACCAAAGAAGGTGTGCCATATCATCGTGGCCTGCTGTATGCTTCACAATCTTGCTTTGCGACGCCAGGTGCCTTTTCTGCAGGAGGATGGTCCAGATGGTGGTGTTGTAGCAGCTGTGGAGCCTGTGGAGAGTGAAGAGGAGGAAGACGACGGGGACGACACGGACAACAGGGATAGAGTCATACAACAATATTTTCAGTAGCACACAGGTAAGAATCACACACGCCATATTACATTTACTTAAGGCCTCATGCGTCTCTACTGTCTGTGTTTCCCCCCAGTTCCTGTTAACTGATTTGTGACTTTCCCTTCCCTTTTCAGCGCTGTATGACCCACTGCGTGACTTCTGCTTTGTTTGCCCATGGACTAAAGCTTATTGAAATTGGTATGTTGTCATCACAAAGTAACTGGACATTATTGCACCGTTATGTGTAATACATTTGTTAAGAATACAAGCAGACTCCTGTTATTTTAAGTGCAATAAGTGATTTATTTTAAGTGCTACATATAGGTACATGATTGTAAAACGGTGATGGGTGGGGGTGGAGTAATGTCCATGGCAGAGTCCAGTTCTCAGACGCACAGGTGCATTGTCCATATGCCTGTGGAAGGATGGAGCAGGGGCAGTTAAAGGTTGGACAGGGTGACAATGTGGGACAGTGGGATGACATCAGGGGGTATCTTATGCTGGCGGGGATCTTGCAATCCTACTCTGTCTTCTTGTGAGATCTCAGGTTCCGCTTGCGGGGTGGTTCTTCTTCTGCAGGAGGTGGGGTTCTGGTGGCCTGTTGTTGTGTGGGGGCCTCCTGTCCACTAGCGCCGGCGGAGGTGGTAGGCTGTTCCTGGCCTGGGCTAGTGACAGGGGCCCTTTGGGGTGCCACATGGTCCCGCAATGTGGTGACTATCTGGTTAAGGGCCACGACGATGGTCCCCATTGTGGAACCGATGTTCCTCAGTTCCTCTCTGAACCCCATGTACCGTTCCTCCTGCAGTGCCTGGATCTCCTGGAACCTGGCCAGTACCGTCGCCATCGTCTCCTGGGAGTGGTGGTACGCTCCCATGATGGATGAGAGGGCCTCTTGGAGAGTCGGTTCCCTGGGCCTGCCCTTCCCCTGTCGCACAGCAGCCCTCCCAGTTCCCCTGTGTTCCTGGGCCTCTGTCCCCTGGACGGTGTGCCCACTACCACTGCCCCCAGGTCCCTGTTGTTGTTGGGGTGGTCACACCGCTGATTGACGTGTCCTGGAGACAGAGGCATGGGCCCGCTGGGTGGGAGCTGTGCTGGTGTTCCCAGAGGGGGTTGGGTCTGGTGTTGCCTGTGGCTGTCTGTGGGGAACCGACTGTCCAGAGGTCCCCGATGGGCCGGGCTGGTCATCTGGGTCCAGGGAGACAGAGCTGCTGTCATCACTGGGGGCCTCTTCTGGGGGTGGTATGGACATCTCTGTACCCTCCGTGGCGGTGTGGTGGCGTTCGGGTCCTGCAGGGGTATAAAGGTATGGTTATTGCTTCTGTGTGTGGCATTTCGTGTGATGGGTGGGTGTCCGTGTACCCAAGTGCAGGCATTACCTTGTGGGGGCTTTTGAGAGGGTGGCTTGTGGGGGTGATGTGTGTGTGCAGTGGGCATGCTTTGGTGATGGGTGTCCATGCTTTGTGGTCGCATGCAGGGCTTGGTGTTGGGATGGGTGGGTTGTGATGGTGAGCCATTTGCAAGGCGTTGGTGTGATGGGGGTGGGGGTGAGGGTGGGGGTATGATTTGGCATGCAGGTGGGGTGGGGGTGGGAAGCAGTAGTGAAGATTTGCCTTACCAGAGTCCATTCCTCCGCCTACTCCTGCGAGGCCCACAGGATGCAGGATGTGCAAGACTTCCTCCTCCCATGCTGTGAATTCTGGGGGAGTAGGTGGGGGTCCGCCGCCAGTCTTCTGCACCGCAATGTTGTGCCTTGATACCATAGAACGCACCTTCCCCCGTAGGTCGTTCCAGCGCTTCCTTATGTCATCCCGATTGCGTGGATGCTGTCCCACCGCGTTGATCCTGTCCACTATCCTTTGCCATAGCTCCATCTTCCTGGCAATTGTGGTATGCTGCACCTGTGCCCAGAAGAGCTGGGGCTCTACACGGACTATTTCCTCCTCCATGACCCTGAGTTCTGCGTCACTGAGCCTGGGGTGTCTTTGGGGTGCCATGGGGTGGTGTGGATGAGGTGTGGGGTGCCGTTTGTGGTGATGAGTGTGGTGCGTGTGGTGGTGTGTGGTGTTTGGTGCGTGGATTCTGTGTGGGTGATGGTGTTGTGTGCCTCTGTGTTGTGGGATTGTCTATTCTGTGCTCTCTCTCTAGCCTTCGTCAATAATTTTGGGTCATAGGGGTTTGTGGGTGATGTGGGTGTGTGTTTTATATTGTGTTGGGTGTGTGGGAGTGGTGTCAGTATGTGTATCAGGTGTGTATGTTTCAAAATGACCAATGTGGCTGTGTTTTCTATGTGTGTGTGTATTTTGACCGCGGAGGTGTGTACCGCCAATGGAATACCGTGTTTGAAAGACCGCCGCGTGGATTCGTGTGTCGTGATAGTGTGGGCGTATTTCTGTTGGTGTGACGGTGGAGGTTTGGTCGTCGCTATTTTATCGCTGACCTTTGGTATGGCGGACTTTTGTGGATGTCGGGTTTTTGGCGGTTTGCAAGTTGCGGGTCAGAATGACCGTGGCGGTTTACCGCGGCCGCGGCGGTGTTATGGCGGTCTTCTGACTGGCAGTAAGCGCCTTTTACCGCCGAGGTCAGAATGACCCCCTTAGTCACCTACAAACGAAAGTACTGTCATCCTGAGACCAGCAGTCTTGCTCAGAGCAAGAGTCCAAACTACGACAATATGTGGTCTGTAGCTTGACCACTGGTCCAAATGTCTGTCGTGAGGTGAATTGACTGAACAGCACTCTCCTTCATTGCTTCGCCAACCAATGCCAGTACTTGGTGGGGCAACATTGGCACAGCAACAGTGGAAAAAAAGATTCAGCTTGGAACCTTCACATTTTTGACAGAGGATCTCCGCACATTCCAGAAATCTCTCTCCTTCAAACCTCACTCTCCATGGCACCCATTACCCGTGGGTAACCCAAAGTAACAAAATATTTAAAAAATGCATTTGGCAGGCACTCAAAATTTACCCAACTGGTATGGTCTTCTGGGGTAAAAAATTAAACGCAAAATGTCTTTTGAGTTATTGTAACGGTGCCTGCATTAAACAAATGTTGCTTGCATGCACATTGCTTGCATTGCTCCAACATTTCAATAATGTTATTTCTGTCCTTCCATGAGGAAAATAAATTTAATCCTGTTTATGCAAACCAGCGTAATGGCACATTCTCTTGCTTTACGTGTAATTTTTGCAATGCAAATTTCAAAGATTAGACAACATTATGCTTTTATAATGAAAATTAAGATGTGATAATTTCGGCCAAAACTGTTTTTTCAGGCAACATATAATTGCATTTTGAGATTTATGTTTTTATTTTTTGTTGGGACGGAAAAGTTCTCTCCATAGTAAGAACAGGGAATAACTCTGAACACATTGCTCAAAGGAGAGTAGAACAGCAATTTGCCAGACAACTACTAGAGCCCCAACCTGAAGAGGGTTTGTGTTGTTGCCTCTGAATGCTGTATTCCTTTGTTTGTGCAGAGTTAAAAATAAAATACTACTTTTTCCTGTAAAAGTAAGTATTTGGTTGGACATTCATTATAAGGTAATGGCTCTTTTGCATGATAATGCCCAAAGTTTTGGACTGGTGCTGCTGGTTTTCCGACACGGAGAGTGCGCTGAGGACTGCTAACCAGACCTCAGTGTCAGTGTTCCAACCCATTCCTCAAACTATATTGAATTCGCTACCCCCAATGAGCATAGGATGACTTACTTGTAAGTCCCTAGTAGGTGGTACCAAGGATATCCAGGGAATCAAAGACATAGGCCCTCATTATGATATTGGCGGTAAATACTGAATACCACCACACTGACTGCCGCCAACATATCGCCACGGAGGCACACATCCGTCCGCCAGTTTATGACACATAGAGGCAAAACCGACAGAAAACAGCCACAACCACAAATCTGCCAGACTCCCTGAACGTGATAAACTTTCTATACTACCACCCATACTGTGATGCCACCAATACTATGCCCTCCAAATAATGACTCACGAATCACCACAGCGGACATTCAACGACGGTAAACCGTTGGTGGTGAACACTGCCAAGGTGGATAAGGCAACCCAAATACAAAACAAGACAACATTGGCCACAACCAAAAACCCAAACCCACACCTGACAAAAAAACATACACCCCACACACACACACCAACAGCACTATAAAACACACACCCACATCACCCACAATCCTTTGCTAATGTGACAAGACAGATACACTAAGCGATGCTAACAAAAAAGAGAACAGCACACACATATCAAAACTACCTATTCATCGCACACGCACCACACACCACACACCCCACCACATCACACATCACCCTCTGCAGAACCAACACACACCAAACAACACCCATTTCCCCACAATGGCACCCCTGTTTCACAGTTTCACCGATGAGGAGTTGCGGGTCATGGTTGGACAAATAGTCAGGGTAGGCCTACAGCTGTTTGGAGCACAGGTTCAGCAGATATCCGTTGCCAGGAAGAAGGAGCTATAGAGGAGGATTGTGGACAGGGTAAATGCCATGGGACTACATCCACGTACAAGGGAAGACATCAGGAAGAGGTGGAATGACAAACAGGTGAAGGTGCGTTCTATTGCAACAAGGCACCTGCTCGCCATCATGAGGACTGGCGGTGGACCCCCACCTCCTCCCCCACAGCTGACAGCATGGGAGGAGCAAGTCTTGGCAATCCCGAGGGACTCACTGGAGTATCCGGAAGACTGGCCACTGGTGAGTCACCATTTACAACTTATGCCATCTCGACCCCTCACCCTGACTCCCTCCACCCAACCCAATCCCACACAATGCACCACCACAATTAACAAACCTAAATGCCAAGGCCTGCATGCAATACCCACTGTATGCACATCCCTTCCAGCCCTGCATGTACACCCGCCACCAATGCATGCACAGCATGGAGAACTAACAATCCCACAATCCATCACAATACACAAGCAAAGGTGGCATGGCAACAGCAATACTCTAGGGGAAGCTAGTGATGCAGAATATGTCACAGAGATGTAGCATAATACCCCACTGACATCCCCACATGTGCCCCAGCCAATCTCAGCGGTGAGGAGATACCACGGCTACCCAGTCTCCCACCAGAAGATGTCCCCAGTGATGACAGCAACTCTGCAGCTCTGGATCTGGATGAACTTCCTCGTCCATCAGGGACCACTAGTCAGTTGGCTACCCCAGCCCACACACAGTCCACTACCAAGCTTCCCCCTCAGAATCCAACACCACAGCAGCCACCCAACGTCCTCCGACCCCTATCCCCAGGACACGTCAATCAGTAGTGTGCCCACCTGTACAGGGACCCCAGTCCACACCTCACAGGCAAGAAAATTAGGGTCCTGGGGTCAGTGGCAGTGGGCACATCATTCTGGGGACACAGGCACAGGGTGCTAGGGATGGTCAGAGGACAGCTGTGTGCCAGGGTCAGGACAGGCCCAGGGAACCGACTGCCTAGGAGGCACTCACTAATGTCCTGGGGGCTTACCAACAATCCCAGGACAAGATGGGTCAGCTGATAAACATCATGCAGGAGAACCGGCGGCTGCAGGGGGAACACCACCAGGAGATCAAGCAAGAATTGCAGGCCCTGAACACCACCATGGTCTCCATCGCAGGGATACTGGGTGATATGGCCAACATCATGAGGGACTATACAGCACACCAGATGGCCCCTTCACTAGCCAGTGTTCTCACCAGCCCTCCACATATGCTGCAGCTAGTGGAAAGGAGGCCCTGCCACAGAACCCACAGGCCACCAGCACCGCTCCCCCTGCAGAACGTAAACCACCATGTGACCCAAACAGACAACACAGAGTATTGCCAACACCAAGACCACCGCCAGGAAATGAGCCTCTCCTGAATGTCCCCCTTGTGTTCCACTGTGTCACCTTGCACACTTTGAACTGCCATTGCTCCCCTTCCTATGGCCCCCTTGGACACTCTACCTGTGCCACAAACAGACTAGCCCACTACACTGGACCTTCCCCAACCATCACCCCACTCTATTGCACTTTGAATTGTATACTAATTATTAATAAACACCCTTAGACACAACTTGAGTAATAGTGCTTTATCTGGAGGTAATGTACAATGTATGGAACTGTTATTAATTGCATGAACCTGTGTAAATGTCCAGTTACATGTTGATCCATCCTACAAATGTGTCTCAGCAGTCTGTACACATCACAGCATTCCACTGCTGTAACCATAGCAGCATCTGCAATAAAGGAAGGCATAGGTGACAGTCAGGTGGGATGCAAAGGTAATGACTAGCATAATGCTAGAGCCACACAGCACAACACAAAAATTGAGAAATGTTTAGTACAACAGTCTTACCTGAGTGTCATTGGAAGCACTGCAGGATCATATGTGTCCTGTTGTCCACATCCTCCTCCTCTTCCTTCTCCTCACTGTCCTCAGTGTCTACTGCTGCCACAGCTGCATTGTCACCCCCCTCCTCCTGCAGATAGGGCACATGTCGTCTGAGGGCCAAATTGTGCAGCATGCAGCACACAACAACAATCCTGCAGACCTTCTCAGGGGAGTAGCATAGGGATCCACCTGTCAGATGGAGGCACCTGAACCTAGCCTTCAGGAGCCCAAAGGTCCTTTCAGCAATCCTCCTGGTATGCCAATGAGCATCATCGTAGCTATTCCCAGCCACTGTTCTCTGATTCCTTACAAGGGTCAGGAGCCAGGACAGGTTTGAGTAGCCGGAATCACCTGCAGGAAGTGAGGGACACACAGTAGTCCTGCACAATGGCATTGGGTGTGACTCCAGAAGGCATACATTGGGTGGGGACTAAGGCTCACCTATAAGCCACACTCTGTGTCTCTGTAGTTGTGCCTTCAGCTGTGGGATGCTGCTGTTCCTCAGGACAAAGGCATCATGCACTGACCCAGGATACTTAACAGTGATGTGGGAAATGTACTGGTCAGCAAGGCACACCATCTGGACATTGAGTGAGTGGAAACTCTTCCGATTCCTGTACACCTGTTCATTGGACCTGGGGGGGACTAAGGCAATATGGGTCCCATCAATGGCTCCAGTTACATGTGGCATATGTTCCATCGCATAGAATTCAGCCTTCACAGTGGGTAAATCATCTACCTGGGGGAATGCAATGTAGCTGCACATGTGTTTGAGCATGGCAGACAAACCCCTTGCAAGCACAATAGAGAACATTGGCTGTGACATTCCTGAAGCGAAGTCCACTGGCACCTGGAAAGAGTCAGTTGGCAGGAAATGTACCAGCGCAAGAGGGGGTATTACTGTGGTGCAACAGATAGCAGGTAGCAGATCAGGCTCCAATTGTGCACACAGCTTTGTGATTGTGGCCCTGTTCAGACAATAGGATAGTATGATGTGCCTGTCCTCCAGTGTAGCCAACTCCACAAGGGGTCTGTACACGGGTGCTTGCCTCCTCATCCTATTGATCCGTAGTGGTTGGCACCTAAGGGACCCAAAAGTAAGAAGGGAGTGACAACAGGAACCATGAGCTCACTACAGCAGTGTACACAGAGCATGCTTGTATGTTGGACACTGGAATTATATAGGTGAGTACATTCAACTACAGTGACTCACTTATAAATCTGTACATATGTTCTAGCATTAGAAAATGGCATCCGCCTGTCCTGTATGCCAGGACGGGTGGAAGTGACCTCACTCCGCCGGTGTTTGTGTCATGGCAGGAGGTGGTCTGCACCGCCGTGCAATTCCTTATCGGATAACATGGCCTTCTGTGGAGTATGGGAACCAATGATGACTAACGGCGGTGGTGGCGGTGTTCACCGTTGTGGACGTGACCGGCATTTTCTTACTACCACTTCACTTGATTCCTGACTTTCCACAGGATGACATCTCCAACGCTTGTGCTGCTGTGACCTGTGTCTGGAACCTGCCATGGCACGTGCGACAGGGGAAAGGACCCCAGCCTTCACCTGACCCCCCTGATGGCCCGCATACTAGCGGTGGCCAATCATGAGTTGGGTGGGTGCTTGAGGGCATTACAGCAGCCACAAGGGGGTGAGTACAATATGTTTGACAGCCATCTCTGTTGCCTGACACGGGATTTGGGTGCAGGGTACTAGTCAGTGGATGCCTCAATACGTCAGTTTAGACATTGCTTGGTGGTCCAGCTTAGGTAAAAGGGTAATATAGATGTTATTGATAGCTAGGTAGCTGGCTTTCCATGTCAGACACGGCTTACTTGGTCCCAGTGGGTGTGTAGCTGGCAGTGTTTGGCTCCTGCCTGCTGTGGTATTTAGCCAATGGAATGCCAGTGTGGTCCATACTGCCCACTCTCAGTTTCAGTGTGTGAAAGTGATGTGTATGCCATCTTTGCTGTTGGTGCTGTCATTGACCCTGTGCTTCCATTTTTCCCCTGACTCTCTCCCTTTGTCATCCTGTACATGTGTGCATTAGCATAATCTAGTGAAGGAGCAGGGGCACAGGTGAGTGAGGGACCTGCAGTCCACTGGACCCAGGAGGCAGAATCCACCAACACCAAGGAGACCAGTGGGACGGAGGACGAGGGGAGCACAGGGACAGGAGATGATACCACTGACTCTGATTCCTCCTCCGATGGGAGCTCCCTGGCGGTGGTAGACCACTCTGGGACCACCCCATCTACAGGTTCTACCACCACCCCCATACCAGCAACGCCCTCCCAGTTGCCCCCTACTGAGTTGCCCGTGCCTGCTCACCCAGGACGGTGGGCATCTCCTTCGCCCCAGTTACCTCAGACCCTGCCCCAGTCAGCCCTGCTGCCCTCAGTGAGGAGGCTATTGACTTTCTGAGATCTATCTCTGTAGGGCATTCAACCACAGTGAATACCATCCAGGGGCTGCCATCCCAGATGCAGCAATCTATTGCCTTCCTGAAGAGTATTCACGGTGTAGTGGCGGCCCTACAGAGATTGTTGCAGGCTCTGACCTCTTCACTGATGGCAGCCAGTGTCACAGTCTCCTCACCCCCAACCCATCCCAAGCACACATTCTGACAAGCATGCACACAAAACATCACACAAGACTCGCACAGACAAACACAGGCAGCACACTTCAGTCCACAAGCACTCACACAGCCAACAGACAGATGCACACATATCATCTACTGCCTCCACTGTCTCCCCCTCCTCCCTCACAGTCACATCTACACTCACACGTGCATGTGCTGCATCAACAGTCCCTGAACCTGCCACCTACATAGCCTTGCCCACAGTCACCACAACAGCAGACCCTCAGCCTTGCACCCCACACACCACATGCGCAGTCACCACCACCGCCATCTCCACATCATGCAGCACACTCACCTCACTTGCAGACACCACCATAACATCCATCCACACGTCCTGTTTGTCCTCCCCACCGTGTGTGCCCCCTCCAAAGATACACAAATGCTCGCACTCAGACCCCCAAAAGCCATTCACCTCACACCCCCACACTGTCCATGCACCTGCACCCGAGTCCAGCACGCCTCCTCCTCCTACAACCACTCCCCTTTACCTCCACTTCCATCTTTCCTCCCATATCCCACCCCACTGGCCCTAAGAAGCTTTTCCTTACCCGCCTTGACCTCTTCCTTCCCCCTCCCCCCTCCTGCCCTTAAAAGGAAGGTCCCACCCCCCAGGACAGTACCTCAAGCACACAGTCTGACATTGCACAACCCCCAAAGTCTTCAGCAGCTACTAATGGGCAGATGAGTGCAATGCCAGCCCTCTGCACCAAGGACAGTCCTCCACCCTCAAAACGGAGAGCTACAGTGCCGCCCCCTCCCAAACAGACAACCAAGAGCATAGAGTCTCCTCAAAAACCTAGGGTCAAGGAGACCCCTCCCAAGACCAATGGCAAGGAGGCCCCAACAAAACCAAAGCCCAAGGAGGCCCCAACAAAAACGAAGTCCAAGGAGGCCCCAATAAAAACAAAGCCCAAGGAGGCACCATCAAAGACAAATCCGAAGGAGGCCAGAACAAAGACAATGCCAAAGGACATCCCTCCAGAACCACAGGCCAAGGACATCCCTCCAGAACCAGTGGCCGAGGACAGCCCTCTAGAACCAGTAGCCAAGGACATCCCTCCAGAACCAGTGGCCAAGGACATCCCTCCAGAACCAGTGGCCAAGGACATCCCTCCAGAACCAGTGGCCAAGGACATCCCTCCAGAACCAGTGGCCAAGGACAGCCCTCCAGAACCAGTGGTCAAGGACAGCCCTTAAGGAACCAGTGGCCAAGGACAGCGCTCCAGAACCAGTGGCCAAGGATAGCCTTCCAGAACCAGTGGCCAAGGACACCCGTCCAGAACCAGTGGCCAAAGACAGCCATCCAGAACCACTGGCCAAGGACATCCCTCCAGAACCAGTGGCTAAGGACAGCCCTCAGTAACCAGTGACCAAGGGTCCCCTCCAGAACCAGTGGGCTAGGAGCCCCCTCAGTATCCAATGGCCACGGGTCCCTCGAGAACCAGTGGAAATGGAGTCCCCTCAGTATCTAGTGGGCAAAGAGCCCCCTAGGTATCCAGTGGGATAGGAGCCCCCTCAGTATCCAGTGGGCAAGGGTCCCCTCCAGAACCAGTGGGAAAGGAGCACCTCCAGAACCAGCGGGGTAGGACCCCCCTCACAATGAGTTACACCATAACGCACCCACCCCACCCCAGCCCCCTGAGGTGCCTGCGCATTTCCAACATGATGCCCCTAAGCAGAGGAATCCGATGTTGTCAAGAGTGAAGTTGGGGCTTGGACTTTGCCCTGGTGGCATTCGTGACATTGAACTGGCCTTTGGGCCTGCATGTACATATGCAGTTGTATGTTCTTTGAATTTGATTTGTCATCCAACATGATTACAGCGGTTAGAACAGAGGTATGTGTTCTAGCCTTCTTTACTCCTGGATGCTGTTACTGTTGATTTACTCTGCAGCTGGTTCTGGGTGCGTGGTGTGTGTGTATGGTGTGTGTTGTGCATGTGTGTGTCACTCTCCCCCCCTCTCTCCCTCCCTTGTGTGCTAGGGGTCTGTACTCACCGTCATTGTCTTCGTCAGTGTTGGTGCTTCAGGACAGCTATGGCGTGGTACAGCATTGGGAAGACTTGCAGTGCTGGTTCCATGCGGCCGCGGACTCCTCTGTGTCCCTGGAGGTGAGTGTATCCTTTTATATGATGGCTTTTGTTGTTGTTGCTACTAATGGGCACTTCAATGTACTGAATTAATTGTGGCATTGAATCCGACTGGATGTCCAAGTAAAATGTAAGGTCATTTTTAAGGAAAGGCAACTTTTAGAAAGTTTCCACTCTGTAGCATAGTTTTGTGAGTGTATTACATGGTATGGTCGCAAAGCCATATCATCTAATACACCACGGTCCTCACATTGATGTCTAGTGGTGGGATATAGAAATTAAGACTAGCTGTACCAAACTTTTAATAAGTTAGTAACAACCGAAAACACACTAAATCAAGGCTGAGAAAACCGTTTCAAACACTTTTCCAGGTTCTGTATATCTAAGGTACCATTTTTCAGGAGTTTAACGTCTTACAGTAAAAGGTCACAAAGTCAACTAAAGCTGAAAAAGGTTTGGATAAATGTTTTTGCTTACTCTCCAGAGGATGTAAAACATGGATATTGGCTTGGCCATGCTGCCCACACTGAAGATCGATGAATTGAGGGTGCTGTTCAGCAACAGTAAAATCAGTCTGGGGATCACTGCTAAGATAAAAGACCTGGATACTGCTCTCAGAGCCTGAGAGGAAGCTAGGAGAGCCCAAGCCAAACTTGCAGAGATTAACCCTGAGAGTGGGGATGAGGATGATGGCAGAGATCTCTTTGAGGAAGAAGTCACAGGGGACAGTGACAGTGTGGCATGCCCCCACATCTGGAAATGAGAAGATCTCTACTTCATTGAGGGGGCCCATGGACCTAGAGGCCCAGCTTAGCCTCTTAGAAATCTAACTGAGGAAGCTGGCCCTGGAAGAAAGAAAATCAGCCTTGGAGGAGAGGAGAATCAAGTTGGGCCTGAAGTCCCAAGGACACAGTGGCAGCAACAAAGACACAGAGGGAAATCCAGAGGTCCCAATGACCCTAGGTTGCCGAAGGGTATTGTTCCAAAAGTATGTTGAGAGGGAGGCTATAGACAAATGGCTAGCATCTGACACCAGAAGATGATGTGGCAGAGTTATATTCACACATGAAGAAGGCACTCATTAAGCTGTTTGGTCTAAAACTTGAAGAATATAAGAAATGATGTGTAAATACTATCAAGGGGTCAACTCGGACATGGGTAAACTTTGTGGATGCCTCTGTGAAGTGAAGTCACTGGAAAGCTGAGTCAAAGGAAAACTCATAGATACGTATGAGGGGCACTACAATTTAGTAGTAAAAGAACACATACCTACAAATTATACTTCAGAGACGTTATACCAGCATCTGGTAGATTCTAAGCTATCTAGTCCTAGAGGGCTGGGAAAGATAGCTGATGAATGGGTACGCACTAGGGTGCCCAAGAAGGCCTAAGGTGGTGATTGCAAGAAAGGAGGACAGGCCCCTTCCAGGGGGAAGATAGGGCCAAACATAAAAAGTCAAATACTTCCAAAGAGTCCTCAAAGGTTGCCCAAAGGGTGGGGGGAACAGAGCCACATCCCATTCCAGGGAGTTGGGGGTTTACCAAGGAAATAAATATGACCCTACAATAGTTGGGGTGTGCTATGGCTGTAAACATCCTGGATACAAGAGGGGAGATACTGTGTGCACCAAGAGGTCACCCACTGGTGACCACCCCAAAGTCATTGAAAGTGTAAGAATAGGGCGTGGAAGTTGTCCCTAGGGACTGCAAGGGATACAATGAAGCCACTTCCGTCTCCATGGGTGGAGAGGAAGTTAAAACTTTGGCCCACTGGCCTGTTAGTATGGTAGCATAGAGAGAGTGGCCAGAATCAGTGGGGATGACTTTGCTATTTAAACCAATTCTCAAAGCCCCCACTTCCCATCCAAGTATCGCAGGGTTATGGCCAAGCTGGTTTTCCCAAGGCAGATCATACCTGATGAGGGGCACCAGATAGTTAACTCTGACAATGTTACAAAGTCTCATCCTATAGCTATTATAAACTTTTGAGTGGGGAGCAGTTACTGGCCCTAAGAAAGTAGATATGCCTCCTGCCATTCTAGGTAAGTGCAACAACCTTGGAACTTCTGTTTGTTCAGACATGGCAATAAGGACTCATGCAGCATTTCTGGGTTTCTCTGAGTGTTTGTGTGTCTCCACTAGAGCCTGGAAAATGGCCTAAATCTCTATTCCCAAGAGGAGGGACAAGGCCACTTCACAAAGTCAACAGGCACAGAAAGATCCTAACCCTAAAGGGCAAGACCCAGTGTCGGAACAGGAGGATGCAGCAGATGGACACTCCAAAGTGGCCTTGATGAAGTGGCATAAGATTTGTCCTACTTTTAAGGGCCTGAGACATCTGGCTGTACAAAAGGAGAAGGCGGATGTCACTGGGTCCCATTGGTGTACTGGGAGGAGGGAATCCTGTACATTAAGGAATGGGACCCCAAACTAAGGGAAAACAGAAGAGTGGTGGTCCCCCAACAATACAGAGAGTTCCTCCTTAACCTGACCCAAAACATCCTCTTAGCTGGACATCAGGGGCAGACCAAGAGCTGGCAAAGAATGATCATGCTCTTCTAGTTTCTGTGTTACCTGTCAAGACTGTAGCAAGACAGGTTGCAAACCAAAGGCTCCCCTTATAGCACTGCCTGTGGTGGGGACTTCCTTTGAGAGGGTGAGGATTGGCATTATTGGTCCCCTCAGGCAATAGATTCATCTTGATGGTAGTGGGCTACGCCACCAGATACCGTTAAGCTATTCCTCTTAGGACAGTTATTGCTCCTGCAGTAACTAGAGCCCTACTTGGCATCGTCACCAGGGTTGGTTTCCCTAAGAAGATAATTTCAGACAGGGGCCTACCTGAAAGCCATATGGGATGAGTGTGGAATGATTATAACTTCATTAACCCATACCATCCTCAAGGAAATGGTCTTGTGATGATTCAATATGACCATGAAGGACTTGATTATTGGTTTACCGGAGTAATCAGAAGAAGATGAGAAGTTCTTCTCCCATACCTACTGTTTGTAATGCAAGGAGTTTCCTCAGAAAGGAATAGGTTTCCGTTCTTTTGAACTCCTCTGGGCACCCTGAAAGAGGTCCCTTGTGTTTGATGAGAGAAGGTTGGGAAAGACCCCTCAAAGAAACCAAACAAGATATTTTGGATTATGTGCTGGTCTTTTGCTCCAGAATGGCTGAGTACTTAAAGAAAGCAAATAGAAACTTGAAGGCCAACCAGGAGCTTGTTAAGCACTGGCATGACCAGAAATCTGGTTGAGTACCAACCTAAACAACTGCTGTGGGCCTAGAGCTGTGGGTCCCAGGGCCATTCAAGACATATGGACTGGGCCTTACCCAATCTTGGAAAAAAGAGTGAAGGCACATATCAGGGGACTTAGAAACTCCCAGACACCCTCATAGAGTGATATGTCAGAAGGTCTTTGACGCTCCTAGGGAAACTTTGTGCTAAGCACCTGCCCTAAAGCATCTGATTGTAGTGAATAGTTTGTTATCCAAACAATGATTCAGAACATAGGACTGGGACAGTACTGTCACAGCTGAATGTCCAAGGTCAGTATCAACCAGTTGCTTTTATCAGTAGGCGACTCCTCCCTAGATAGCAGCTTTGATGTGCCTTTGAGAGAGATTTGTTGTATTTTGGTCCCTGAAGAATCACTTCACCGTTTGAACTGACCGCAAGGCCTCTCAGTTGGTTGATAAAGATGAGAGGTGAGAACCCCAAACTGTTGACCGTGCCACTGCAGATGGCCTTTTCAGGTCCTTCCGCTTAGATGATGAGAACTACCAGAATAAGGTTTATTTCCCCGTCACCCTTCATCTGGGAGCAGGGGGATCATGCAAGAACATGCCTCTTTTTACATGATCACCATGAAAGTTTTTTGGTTGATGCTGCTGGTTTTCCAACTCTGAGAGTGCAATGAGGACTGTTAAGCAGAAGTCAGTGCCAGTGTTTTAACTCATTAGAAAATGTATGTTAAATTGTCTGCCACCAATTGGCATAGGCTGAGTTACTTATAAATTCTATATATATGGTACCAAGGGAACCTTGGGCATGTAAGACAGAGGCCCTCATTAAAACCCTGGTGGTCGGTGTTAAAGCGGTGGTAAAACCGCCAACAGGCCGGCGGTAAAAAAAATGGAATCACGACCGTGGCGGAAACTGCCAACATAGACAGCCACTTTAACACTCCGACCGCCACGGCGGTACAAACAAACACCGTGGCAGTAACCGCTAACAGACAGGCGGAAGACATGGTTCCGCCCACTGTATTACAACAGTCCAATCCGCCACCTTTTCCGTGACAGATTCACCGCAAACAAAAACACGGCGGAAACAGGACTTGGAAGGGAAAACGCTCACCTCTACACACCCCACGAGGAATCAGGACGCCATGGAACCCGAGCTCCAGATACTGCCAGCCTTTATCTTCCTGCTTCTCTACCAGGAACAACAAAGACGGCGGCGAAGACCACGGTGAGTACTGCACCTACCACACAGGGAAGGGGGAGGGAAAAAAGAGTGACACACACACGCAACACCCAACACTCCCACCCCCACCCTCACCCACTACAACACACACACAGGTACATGTTGATACATTACATTAACAACCCCCAACTCCCCCTGGAAGAATGCAAAGACAAAAGGAAATGAGTCGAACGTTTGTAATCTATTCAAAAACAGTAATAAAAAATATATACATTCATATACATATACACCGAGAATACAAGTCCAAGGTATTCCACCATCATAGTCCGTGGAACACTGGGCCCAAAATGCATGGGCAAGGCCCACACTCAATACCCAATCAAAACGGAGAGAACACTGCTGGGGCATCAGATAGAAATACAACAGGCACCTCAGGGGGAAGGGAAGGGGGGCACCTCAGCCAGATGAGTGCACGACGCCAGATCCACGAGGGGGCTCCATACCCATTGATGTATCCTGGGGAGTGCAAAGCCACAGTCTCTCAAGTCTCTCAAGTGGGTGGTTTGCCCACTGCTGCATCCTGGGGAGTACAAAGCCACAGTCTCTCAAGTCTTTCAAGTGGGTGGGTTGCCCACTGCTGCATCCTGGGGAGTGCAAAGCCACAGTCTCTCAAGTCTCTCCAGTGGGTGGGTTGCCCACTGCTTTATCCTGGGGAGTGCAAAGCCACAGTCTCTCAAGTATCTCCAGTGGGTGGTTTGCCCACTGCTTTATTCTGGGGAGTGCAAAGCCACAGTGTCACAAGTCTTTTCAGGGGGTGGTTTGCCCACTGCTTTATCCTGGGGAGTGCAAAGCCACAGTCTCTCAAGTGGATAAAAGTCTCCACTGGTTCTGGAGGGGGCCTGGTGCCCAGAGTGCTTCATCCTGCCAAGGACTGAGGTAGTGGATGCCTTTCTCCACTGGTTCTGGAGGGGGCTTTGTGCCCAGAGTGCTTCATCCTGCCAAGGACTGAGGTAGTGAATGCCTTTCTCCACTGGTTCTGGAGGGGGCTTTGTGCCCAGAGTGCTTCATCCTGCTCGTGGCGGCCTCAGTAGCGTTGGAATCTTTGGTGCTCACTGGCCTGCGGTGCTTGTTGCGGTGGTGTCCTGTTTAGCGGTGCTGGCGGCGGCAGTGTCCTGGGCAGCGGTGCTGGTGGGAGCAGTGTCCTGGGCAGCGGTGCTGGTGGTGGCGGTGTCCTGGGGAGCAGTGCTGGTGGCGGCGGTGTACTGGGAAGCAGTGCTGGGGGCGGCGGTGTCCTTGGCAGCGGTGCTTGTGGCGGCGGTATCCTTGGCAGCGGTGCTTGTGGCGGTCTTGCCCGCCGTGCAGGTTTTCCCAGACTTGCCTGTTTTACTGTGCCCCTTCCCCACCTTGGATGGTGGCACAGTTGTCTCCACACTCCCAACTGTACCTCTGGGAGAGGCTTTGGTGGAAGATTTTTTTCCTCTCTCCCGCCGGGCACTGGCCAACTTTTTGTGCTTTTGAGGTGGGGGACTGTCCGTGCTCTGGCTCCTTCGCACACTTGCTGCCCTGCTGCCTGGCGCACTCCATAAACCGGTTACTACTGGCACCACTGTTCCCGCTGATGTTGTGGCTGCGGTGCTGGGTTGGGGCCCGGAGAGGCGGGCCCTAAGAGACGAAAGGGGTGGGGGAGGTGAGGGGAAGAGGTCAACATTTGATAGGAAAAGCTTTTGGGACACAATGGGACAGGTAGATGGAGGGAGTTTGGGAGTGGAGGAAGAGGTAGTGGTTGTAGGAGGTGTACGTTTGGTGACTTTGGGTGAAGGTGCATGGGCTGGAGGCTATCGTGAGGTGGATGGCTGTTGGTTGGGTGTGTGGCTGCGTTTGTGTACCTTGGGAGGTGGGCTCACAGACACACTGGGGATATGTAAATGGTAGTGGGGTGGTGACTGCACATGAGCGGGGTGTGGTGGTGGGTGTGCTGGTGATGAAGGTAGTGGCTGACGATGTAGTGCATGCAAGTGTGAGTGGAGACGAGACTGGGAGGGAGGAGGGAGACGAGGAGGAGGGGGACACAGTGGAGGCAGTGGCTGTTGGTATGTCTGCATGTCTATGATGCTTGCGTGAGTGCCTGTGGGATGTGTGGTGCTCATGTTTGCCTGAGCTTCCCTTGTGTGTTGACGTGTGTGCATGCTGGTCTGATGGTGTGCTTGGGATAGGCTGAGGTACAGGGGTTTGGGTCTTGGTGGAGAAAGTGGGAGGGGGAGGCTAGAGACAGGGACAATGGCTGCCATCAGTGCTGAGGCCAGAGTCTGAAAAGCTCGCTGATGGGCTACCTGACCAGAATGAATGCCCTCCAGGTATGCATTGGTCTGTTGCAACTGCCTCTCTACACCCTGGATGGCATTCAAAATGGTAGACTGCTCAACAGTGAGGGACCTGAGGAGGTCAATGGCCTCCTCACTGAGGGCAGCAGGGCTGACTGGGGCAGGGCCTGAGGTGCCTGGGGCGAAGGAGATGCCCACCCTCCTGGGTGAGTGGCCATGGGGCAAACGCTGAGGGGCTGCTGGGAGGGCGTTGTTGGTGGGGGGGTGTACCTGTAGATGCGGGGGCACAGAGGGGTCCGCCACCGCAAGTGAGCTCCCATCAGAGGAGGAGTCCGTGTCGCTGGTCTCTGCTCCTGTCCCCGCCGTGGAGCTCCCCTCACCCTCCGTCCCACTGATGAATTCTGACTCTGTTGTGCACACAAGCACAGGGAGACCACAAAAAGGGGGGGGGGGCAGAAGAAAGACATGTTGAGTGCATCCAATACCGCTACTGTTGGCGGACACTACAGACACAGAAGCCCCCTGCACTACGCCCTGCACTTGGAGTTCCCTAATCAATCACAGGGACATGGGTTACAAGGCTATGCCCGATTGCTGCACACATGGAAGTCACAGGAGCCTGACTAGGTGTAGTTGGCTCTGTACACAGGTGGGGTGGGGTGCCACAGGGCCTGCCTTAAGAAGGGACTTTGCCTACTAAACTCACGCTGGCCTAGGGGAACCCACAGCCCACCTCGCCCACCCAGACACCTACAATGCGCGCTGAATCGGCTGAATGAGAGTGTACTCACCCCCTTGTGGCTGCTGTGATGCCCTCAAGCGCCTATCCAACTCCGGGTACGCCACTGCCAGGATCCGGAACATCAGGGGGGTCATGGTACGACGGGCACCCCTCCCACGTTTGGAGGCCATCCCCAGCTGGGCCTCAGGCGTCTTCTTGCTCCAGCGGCGAATGACCTCCCACCTTTTCCGGCAGTGGGTGCTCCGTCTGTGGTAGAACCGGTTTAGGTGTACCGAAACCGGAAGAGTTACCATTCTATGAATGTGCAGATGGTGTGTTTGGCAGACCAGTACATCTCCCACGTGAATGCCAAAATTCCTGGCTCAGTGCATGACGCTTACATTCTGCGGAATGGCAGCATCCCTTATGTGATGGGGCAACTCCAGAGGCACCGTGTGTGGCTATTAGGTGAGGACATGGACCCAATACAGTGTGACTAGGTATCTGGGTCTGGGGATGTCACTAAGAGTTAGTGTGTGTCTAACAGTTGTCCCTCGCCATTTGCAGGTGACTCTGGCTACCCCAACTTGTCATGGCTACTGACCCCAGTGAGGAATCCCAGGACAAGGGCAGAGGAAAGCTACAATGAGGCCCATGGGCGAAATAGGAGGATTATAGAGAGGACCTTCGGCCTCCTGAAGGCCAGGTTCCGGTGCCTCCATATGACAGGTGGTTCCCTATTCTACTCACCAAAGAAGGTGTGCCAGATCATCGTGGACTGCTGTATGCTTCACAACTTGGTTTTGCGACAACAGGTGCCTTTTCTGCAGGAGGATGGTCCAGATGGAGGTGCTGTGGCAGCTCTGGAGCCTGTGGACAGCGAAGACGAGGAAGCAGAAGAAGAGGACATAGACAACAGGAAAACGGTGATCCAGCAATAATTCCAGTGAGACACTGGTAAGAAGACAACACTGCCTGCTACATCTGATTTAATTCTTCTACCTCTCATCTGTCTGTCATTTTCACCCAGTGTATGGACACTGAGATGTCACTTTCCCTTTCGATTTCACAGATATGGGTCCCACTGTGTGACCTCTGCTTTTACATTGGATATAGCATTTTGCCACAGTTATTGCTAATACACCTTTTTGAAAGCAGAGACTGACTCTAGATTGTTTTGTGATTTAAGGGTGTTTATTTCAGTGCAAAATAGTGGAGGGGGTTGTAAAATGGTCAGGGGTGATGGTGGAGGAATGTCCTTGGCAGAGTCCAGTCTATTAGTCTCACAGGTGCATTGTCCAAAAGGGCATAGGAAGTGGAGCTGGGGCAGTTGATGGATGGACAGGGTGACAAAGTGAGACAGAAGGATGACAATCAGGGTGGTCTCATTTCTTGGCGGGGGTCTTGGCATTGTTCTCTGTCTTTGTCCTGTATTTCAGGCACTGCTTGCGGGGTGGTTATCCATCTGCAGGGGGTGGGATGCTGGTGTCGTGGTCTTGTGGCGGTGCCTCCTGTCCACTAGCGCCGGCAGAGGTGGTGGGCAGTTCATCATCCAGGCTAGTGTCAGGGGCCCCTTGTTGTGCCACAGTGTCCCTCCTGGCGTTGACGAGTTCCTTCAGCACCCCTACAATGGTGCCCAGGGTGGAATTGATGGATTTCAGCTTATCCCTGAACCCAAAATACTGTTCCTCCTACAGCCGCTGGGTCTCCTGAAACTTGGCCAGTACCGTTGCCATAGTCTCCTGGGAATGGTGGTAGGCTCCCATGATTTTGGAGAGGGCCTTGTGGAGAGTGGATTCCCTGGGCCTGTCCTCCCCCTGTCGCACAGCAGCCCTCCCAGTTCCCCTGTTTCCCTGGGACTCTGTCCCCTGAACCATGTGCCCACTACCACTGCCCCCAGGTCCCTGGTGTTGTTGGGGTGGTGGGTTAGCCTGGGTTCCCTGTAGTGGTGGACACACTGCTGCTTGATGTGTCCTGGGGATAGAGGTATGGGCCCGCTGGGTGGGTGCTTTGCTGGTGTTTCCAGAGGGGGGGAGGCTCTGTTGTGGCTTGTGCCAGTGTTAGGGGAACCGACTGGCCCGAGGTCCCAGATGGGCCGGGCTGGTCATCTAGATCCAGTTGGACAGAGCTGCTGTCATCACCGTGGGCCTCTTCTGTGGGTAGAGTGGACACGTCTGGACCCTCCTGTCCTGTGACGTTGGGTAGGGGTCCTGCAGGGGTTTAAAAGCATGATTATTGTATCTGTGTGTGCCATGGTGTGCAATGGGTGGGTGACCCTGTAGCCCAGTGCTTGCATTCTTGTGTGGGACCTTGTGTGATAATGGTTGAGGGGGGTGTATGGGTATGTGCAGTGGACATGCTTTGGTGATGGGTGTCCATGCTTTGGTGTTACATGCAGGGCTTGGGTTTGGGATGTGTGGTTTGTGATATTGGGACATATGTGAGGAGTTGGAGTGATGGGGGTGAGGGCGAGGGTGGGGGTATGTGATAGCATGCAGGTATGGTGGGGGATATGGTAGTTAAAGGTTTGACTTACCAGAGTCCATTCCTCCACCTACTCCTGCGAGGCCCTCAGGATGCAGTACAGCCAAGACCTGCTCCTCCCATGTTGTTAGTTCTGGGGGAGGAGGTGGGGGTCCGCCGCCAGTCCTCTGAACCGCTATCTGGTGTCTTGAGACCACGGAACGCACCTTCCCCCGTAGGTCATTCCGCCTCTTCCTGATGTCATCCCTAGTTCTTGGGTGCTGTCCCACTACGTTGACCCTGTCCACGATTCTGCGCCATAGCTCCATCTTCCTAGCTATGGTGGTGTGCTGCACCTGTGATCCGAATAGCTGTGGCTCTGCGCGGATGATTTCCTCCACCATGACCCTGAGCTCCTCCTCAGAAAACCTGGGGTGTCTTTGTGGTGCCATGGGATGGTGTGGGTGATGTGTGGGTTGGTGTGTGTTGTGATGTGTGTGGTGACATTTAGAGGTGTGTTGTGTGAGGTGCATGGATGTTGTGTGAGTGATGGTGTTGAGTGCCTGTGGATGCTATTGTTCTTTCTGGTGGTGTCTCTGTCTGGCCTTCTGTCCCAATTGTTGTTGTAAGGGTTTGTGGGTGATGTGGATGTGGGTGTGTATTTTATGGTGTATTGAGTGTGTGGGAGTGGTGTGTGTATGTGTATCAGGTGTGTGTATTTGGAATTGTCCAATGTGGTTGTGTGTTGTAAATGTGTGTGTATTTTGAGCGCGGCAGTGTGTACCGCCAATGGAATACTGTGGTTGAAAGACCGCCGCATGGATTCGTGGGTCGTGATAGTGTGGGCACGACGGTGGAGGTTTTGTTATCGCCAGTTTATCACTGACCTTTGGTGTGGCGGACTTGTGTGGGTGTCTAGATTTTGGCGGATTCCGAGCTGTGGGTGATAATGGCAGTGGCGGAATTCCACGGACGCGGCGGTGTGTTGGCGGTCTTCTACACGGCGGTAAGCGGCTTGTACTGCCAATGTTGTAATGACCCCCAGAGTGTCCTGGAGGGCTGCAGCACTGGTTGTGCCGCTTTGTGTGTGACAAAGCACAAAAATAGTTCTCAGCCTGCCACTGCAGCCTGAAAGAACAGTTTTCAACTCCATTTCGACCTTGCCATTTATACCAATGGCAAAGCCTCTCCTCCCCTTAACAATGTATGAAAGTCTTCCCTATGGAAGGCCTGTGAAGCTGCACATTATTAAGCAGGACATGTACTTTTAAGATATCGCAACAGCAAAACTTTCAAATTGTTGTTTTTGCTGTGGAAACAATAGTAGACCCTTTGGCATACAAAAGAGCTGCCGACTAACCCCTCATTCCAGCTAACTTCTGAATGGGACTACTAAAATGGGTTCTCAAGGGTACCAAATTAATAGTGATATTAAACCTGACTTGATGCACAAGTCAAATGTAATGTCACTTTAAAGAAAGATAACTTTTAGAATGTTGTCATTCTGTAGCCCAGTTTGTCCAGTGGCCACCAGACACCAATCTGCCCTCTTGAGCAGTAGTGTGAACAACCCCCAGACTCAAGAACAATAGTAGCCAGCTTCAAAGGAAGGTGTCACCTTCCCCTTGCAGGAAGCCAGTTAGGATGTTGGTTTACCTAAGACAATCAAGCTTCATAGGTGAAGGTGCGTTTGGTTGACAAATGGTGATCACCGTTCTGAAGGGCTGTCCCTTTGTTCAGGTGGACGGGCTGGCGATGAGAACTGAGAGGGGAGACCAGTGCCCGAACCGGTTTTCCCATGGCTGCGTAGCCCAAGGGTAGCTACACCTTTAGGGTGGAATAACAAGCTCCTTGCATCGAAAGAAAGGTTCAGACATCTTTAGAGAGGGCAGAAGGTTGCACTCTGGGAATGCTAGATGCCACACATAGCAGAAAGTCATCAAAGGGCAGGAGGGATCGTGGTAGACCATTGGCTATTGACTGCTTCATTCTTCCAGGGCACATTTTGGACATACTCATGGCACACTGGCACTCTGAACCTAAGCTCATGAAGCAACTGGAAAAAAGACTGAAGTAGGACTGCCCTGCTGAACCCTGGACCTGGCAAGAGAGGCTGAGTAGTCTGCTGGACTGCATCTGCTGCATCTTGAACAAGCAAAGAGACAATTGTGCCTGTGGCTCCGGGTTTGTGGAAAAGTCGCTCCCAAACCCCAGACCAAAAAAGTGACACCAAGGGCCAGTCAACTGACCCCCTGGAATCCAGCACAAGACCCATTAAAGCTAAAGAAGTGCACTCAGGCAAGTCAGTAGCTATATTCTTCAAATCATCACTGACCGTTGCTGGTCACACAAAAGACCGATGCCCACTGGCCGAATAATATACACAAACCCTGTGGCCAGTGTCGTCCCACCTTACCTGTGGACAGAGGAATAACAGCAAGGACACCCCAGTAGACCACACAGTACCCACAGCATCTTTCAGCATTCTCAGTATCCTGCATACCCAACGTCAGGACGGGTCCATTGAAGTCTATGGCAGCCTTGGAATAAAGGGCCCAATGTACAACCATTGCAGTTTGTGACTTGCAAGTTGCATTTTTTTGCAAGTCGCAAATTGTGAGTCACAATCTGGAATGTACAACAGTGTCAACCACACTGTTTGCGATTCCCAATGGGGTCGCAAATGACTTACCTCATCAATATTCATGAGGTAGGTTATAATTGGCAACCACATTGGGAATTGCTGCACTCACAGGGATGATGACCATGTCTGTGACTGCTTTTTAAATAAAGGTTTTTTATTTTTTAATTCAGCCCATTTACCTTAAAGAAAAGCAGGATTAATTTCAAACAAAAAAATTAAAAGATTTCCCTGGGACCACTACCTGCTTTGGAAAAATATTTTCACATCCATTCACAAAGGATGAATGGTTTAGCACCAATTTGAAATTGGTGGTAACTGCGATTGTTTTGCGACCTTAACTGCGGTCACAAGACAATCATACATACATACTACTGTGACTTGCAATTAGGAAGGGATGCCCTTGGAACGCCCATTCCTAATTGTGAGTTGCAATTCCTATTTTGCTAGTCGGTATTTGCATGCTAGCTTGCAAAATAGGGATGGTACATTAGGAAAGGCCATTTTGCAGTCGCAAAAGGCAAACATCGCCTTTTGTGACCGAAAAATTGCATCGTACATGGGGCCCAAAGTGTAAAACTGGACTTGAGACTTCTTTGATGGCCAGGTAACTGTCCCCTACTACTTACTGGCTCTTCTGACGTTCTCCCTGCTGGATTTGGTCCCTCACTCAATCAGGAGTAAACAAACACGACTTTTTCAAACTTTTCAAAGTTTCTAAACTTTTCAGTTACTGATGATTGTGGGCACCTTGGACTAAAATGCTGAGTTTTACGTTTTACTTAAAAATGTATATCTCCGAAACCCTCCAGTGGCTGTTGCTCATCTTGGTGTCTAGAAATTCATAAAAATATAATTTATTTTTAAAAATTTATGTTGAATTGTGTGACTTTCCGACTAGATCCAAGGCAGTTTTGCTAGTGTGTTACGCAGTAAGGTTGCACAACCATACCATATAATGCACCACAATCCTCACATTGATTTATTGTTCATACTGTCTACACTTTGAGCTATGAGTCATGTTCACAGACCTATATCTACACCCTGTCCCCTCCCCAGGTAACCTTGACTGCTTAACCATAGCTACCACTGAGAGTCAAGTGAAGAAGGGGTACTTGGTCCAATTAAGCAGTATCCATTGTACGTCGGGCCCAAGGATAGCAGGAGTAAAATGTGTCAATCACCACATTTGGGTCCAGTAACCCCTGTGTGACCTGTGGCCCTCCAAAAGAGGTTCTGACACTTTTCAGGTAGGTTTCCGATGCAAATCCAGAATTGCTAGTATCTTTGTGTCATGGAGTCTATAAAGGTGCCTCATGTAATAAATATTGTAATTCCAGTGCTGGGCACAAAATCCAAGAAAAGGGTACTAAATTAAAACAAATGTTTTTCTTTTTGTGATGAGGAATATGTTTTGTTTTTCACCATATTTTGCAACTGGACTATGGACTGGAAAGTGTGGCGTCTTTTGGAGACTTTTATAAACAAGTAGGGCTTGTACCTTTGTACACAAAAGTCTCTAATAATTGAAGTTCTGCATACAGCCACTGCACCCTCTCAGACAGTTTTCCATTGCACTACTACAGGTCTGTGACCTATGTCTTGAGTACCAGGACAGATAACACTCAGATATCACATTAGTTGTGACAAAATAGGGTTGCTGTGGTTAACGGACCAGAACAGGGGCCAGGTTCTCATTATACAAAAAACTGGTGGCTCATGCTATGAGATTTGTACATCCAACGTATGTGTCTGATTCCTTAGGGAAATTCCTTGTCCTGTTGAAATAAAGTTGTACAGTGGGTTCCAAACTGGTTTTACACCCAATGACCAAAGGTGTAAATTGTGCTGACTGGAAGGCCAATCAGAACTGGGATACGTATCAATAAATACCAGGGCACACCGGTATGGGGGACTCCAGTGGGTCTTCACGACAACAAATTGACAGAACCTATTACAAATCTCCTTTTTTATTAGAATTAGAGAGGTATCGCAAGTGACAGAAGCAACCCTGCAAAAGGGAGGAATCATACACAAGAAAATCAGACAAGGGAAAAAAAGAGTCAAAGACCTAAAAAAGGAATGTGAGGGTGTTACAACGTGATTGATTTCTCCCAATCAGAAGTAGGGCTTTGTTGATACACAGAATGAAATATCTATTGTGAATTTATCCAACTTCAAACTCAATGAACAACAAATAAAAATTCTGAGCAAGGGATTGGGTTTCGTTCCAACGTCACTTCCTAATTTCACAGAATTACATGCAAGTCTATTGTTTAAATTTGTTAAAGGAAAAACCACACCAACCGATCCTGTTACATCCAAGCACACCGCGCCTAGCAACATGGCCATAAAAGACATACAAACCCTACTCTCTACAGAACGTACCTCTGATCTCTCCCCATCTCTCTTTGACATTCTGACCGACTTCGACATAGATTCCGATCTTGGTTCAGACAGTGAACTTAAAACCTCCCTGAACTAACTATCTAACTGTCTAACTATTGGCAATGTTATTGACATTTTTTATAAACGAGTATCTTTAGACCTCCACCAACTAGAAGATCTGTACCTCACAGGACATAAAAACATAGTTCATAACATTACCAAAGCAGAAAAAAGTAATTACATTCCCTCTCAGTAGCACGGGATATCATTATCAAAGAAGCTGACAAAGGGGGTTACATAGTCCTAAAGAACAAGGAGGACTGTTTGAGTGAGATAGATCAACAACTCACTGATGTTTCAGCATATCGGAAACTCACACACAACCCTCCAAAGGAAGTGATTAATTCTATAAATCATAAACTCAGCTTCTGGAGAGGTAGATGTCTCATGACAGATTTGGAATACCGCTGCATGCACAACCCCAGACCTACATCACCACGCATCTATATACTTCCAAAAATACACAAAACAGGTTTCTTCCCACCAGGCAGACCCATTATTTCAGGGTTAGGATCCCCCACAGAGAGACTATTTGAATATATAAATATTTTCCTACATACTTTTGTTAGTAACCTACCCTCATACATTAGGGACACAAAGGATTTGTTATGCAAAATAGGTGATTTTGAGTGGACAGAGGGACTCTTTGTAGTGATTTTTGATGTTGCCTCACTGTACACTAGCATCCCTAGAACAGAGGGTATGGTGGCCATACAACACTTTTTGGACACACGGGACGCCTCCTTATTGGAACATTCCAACATGCTAATTGATCTTATTCAAAACGTTTTGGACAGCAATATCTTCATACACAACTGTACATGGTACTGTCAAACACAGGGAGTAGCCATGGGGGCAAAATTCTCTCCATCCTTCTTAATTCTATACATGGGTTATTTTGAAAGAGTCCACCTTTGGCAAAAGTGCCCTCCTGAACTGACTCAATATGTCCTATACTGGGGGAGATATGTAGATGGCATACTGATGCTTTGGTCCTGGGACTCAGACTCACTCGGTCTCTTTTTCCAACATTTGAATGCAAACATTTATAACATCAAGTTCTCCTTGAACATAGCACAACACAAGTCAACTTCCGAGACATCGCCCTACATACAAAGAAGAACAAAATTTGCTCCAAACTATATTGGAAAATCACAGTCTGAAATGCAATATTACAATTGAGAAGTTCTCATCCCCTCTCACAAATTAGAGCTATCCCTTATGGAGAAGCCACCAGGATTAGACGAAACTGTAGTGAGGACAACAAATTCTTCAACAAATTAAAGGCCATATTTATACTTTTTGACGCACAACTGCGTCAACGCAGTTGTGCGTCAAAAATTTTAACGCCGGCTATCGCCATTCCAAAGCACCATGCGGGTGCCTTATTTATGGAATGACGTTAGCCGGCGCAGCTGACTGGTGTGCGTCAAAAAAAATGACTCACACCAGGCTGCGCCGGCGTAGGGGAAAATGGTGCTTGGGCGTCAAAAAATGGGGCAAGTCAGGTCTGAGGCAAAATTTTGGCCTCAACCCGATTTGCGCCATTTTTTTTTACTCCCAACCCCCATTGAAATGACTCCTGTCTTAGCACAGACAGGAGTCATGCCCCCTTGCCCAATGGCCATGCCCAGGGGACTTATGTCCCCTGGGCATGGTCATTGGGCATAGTGGCATGTAGGGGGGCACAAATCAGGCCCCCCTATGCCACAAAAAAAAAAAATAATACTTACCTGAACTTACCTTAAGTTCCCAAGGATGGGTCCCTCCATCCTTGGGCGTCCTCCTGGGGTGGGCAAAGGTGGCAGGGGGTGTCCCTGGGGGCATGGGAGGGCACCTCTGGGCTCCTTCCGAGCCCACAGGTCCCTTAACACCTGCCCTGACCAGGCGTTAAAAAATGACGCAAAAGTGGCGGGACGTCATTTTTTTTGACCCACCCACTCCTGTGCGTCATTTTTGCACAGGAGTTTAAATAAGGCGCACATGCCTTGGAGTCATTTTTTAGACGGGAACGCCTACCTTGCATATCATTCACGCAAGGTAGGTGTCCACGCTAAAAAATTACGCAAACTCCAAGATCTTTAGCGCTAGATGGGTCTAACGCCAAAGTATAAATATGGAGTTAGCTTTGCGTCGGATTTGCGTAAAAAAAAACGACGCAATTCCGGCGCAAACAGAGTATAAATATGCCCCTAAATACGATGGAACAACGTTTCACACTGAGGGTCTACCCCCAAAGCATTATATGCAAAGCCAGCAGCAAGATTAAAAAGACAAAACCGGGAAAGTCTACTGACTGCATCCAAAAAGGAAAAACCTAGAACCCATAGTAAATTATCTTTGATTACCCCTTATAGTGCTCTCAATCCACAGATCTACAAAATTCTGTACAAACATTGGTCTTTCCTAATAGACGATAAGACCCTGAAAAAGGGCCTCACTACTAAACCCAGAGTCACATGCAGCAGAGGCCATACACCACGGGACTCATTGTATCATAGTTTCCTACCACCTAACACTACTGATACATGCTCACCTAAACCACCCTTCGGTTCCTACAAGTATGGGCACTGTAAAATTTGTTGTTACATAAAAGACAAGATGGTCAGTTTCCAATGCAACACCAAGATTCCTTACAAGATTCACAAGTTCATCAACTGCAATGCCAAATATGTGGTATACTGTTTGATATGTGTGTGTGGTCGCATCTATGTTGGTAGTGCCATCAGACCATAGAAAGAGAGAATTCAAGAACACATAAGGGCCATTCACACGAACAACACCAACTACCCCTTTGACACACACTACAACCCTGCCCACGGACAACGAGAAATCTTAGGCATCACTGTACATGGTATAGACACACAGTAGGTGGTGACAAAACCCTGATCCTAAGACATATGGAAAGCAATTGGATCATCATACTTAGGGCAGTAGAAGACGGTCTAAACATGGAAAAAGATCTACGTGTGTTCCTTTGACTAATGTAAGATTTCTGATTGTTTTTTATATCTTGTGCCTAACCTTAGGAACAATTTGTGTGATATGGTCTCTTCAACATAAACAAACTGCAAGGAAATGTTTCCCTTCATATAGGCTCAGATAGAAATCTGTGACACCATATTCTCACACACATCTACAAAACTATTTTAAGACAACTCGAGAATTTACATCATATTGACAGGTTCTGAACATGGCAAACGATACATACAACCCTTTCCGATTAGTTTTTTTATTTCTTGTGCCTATCCATAGTAATTATCCTTGTGATACTGTTTCTCCAATATAAACAAGATGCAAGGGAATGATTCCCCTATGTTAGCTCTGTTTGAACTCTGTGATACTATGTTTCACACATACAGGCGAAAATGTGTAGACAATCGTTAGAATTCAACGTCTGTATCCCATATCTAAAATTTACATACAGTTGCATACACTGCGTACACAACTTGGTACATTTATTAAATTAACAATGGACGTTTCACATCACTAATATACCATAACAATTTCAGAGATATAATGTGGTTACATGTCTCAATACTTTATTTATTTATTTTTTTAAATTGACAGGCTAAAGGATTTGTCAATGTTTTTCTTTTAAATATGGATACGTACAATATAATCCACCATTCGAGATACACACTTTGTTTTGAAACACAAGCTACTGTAAACGATGTTTTACACTAGAAGATGGCGCCCATGCCTTTTTCTCACTTCCCACAGACTAGACGGACTAGACCACTTTCTATTGCTCTTAAATCATGTAAATACCACACTCGTTTACAAACCCACCAGATACAACCGCTTCTCTCCACATGGCACACGACACTGACGATAAGGTGAGCTCGCTGATACTGTGGATTGGGGAACAGGGGTAGCATGGCTACACTTATGCTCTTACCGGCACTCTTGTTTCTAACAAACTTTTTTTCATACCTAATTGTTCTGACAATGTTGGAAGCGCAATAAACTGTACAACTACAACCCCTTAGGGGTGTCGATCACTAGTAGGGATTGTCTGCTTGTGATATGACGCATTTCTTACTTGGAAACTACGCCTTTAAGACCCGGCTTGCTACATGGGGAAATCTTAGTATATCTTGCCAATAAACGTACAACCTTCTAAATTTGTTTATTTACTTTATAAAGACTAACCAATATGAGATAGTCACTTGACCATGGCTGATCCTACCTTATCTATGCACATGACAAAAATTGATTTCATTCAGCTTTACCTACCTAACTTATAAAGCAATGTTCTTTCTAGTATGTAGGACACGATTCTCCTAATTTTCCACATTTTCTAGTTTTTGCAATTTACTGCCACCTCAATACAGTCATGCCCTACAGCGTCATAACATTGTCTTGATACATTCCTTGGGCCACTTTATTTACTAATTAGTGTGTCATTTTAGGGTTATCATGGCCATTTCCTACAGATACCTGTTTTGAAAAAACAACAAAAAATTATTTCTGGTATTGAGAAGCCAGATCTTGAAAGATTTTCTGTCTGTCTCTCTTATTCCAATTGTACCTCCCAACACGTGTGGACACTATCATCAAGGGTCTATGGTATGTCCTTTTTTTGTTGTTTTCTCCACTGCGTAGTGGGTTTTTTCACATATGACATCACAGTGGTACTATAGACACTAATTTTAATCTCACTTGCGTCCTATTACATGCACGGTTTCTCTGGCCTAACGATCCAATGACAACAAACATGTGCTCTATGCATATGATTTATGATTTCTCACCCTGCACTTAACTGTTGGCTATCCTTCCTACTTTATAGGGATATTTTCCATCCCACTAGACAGCATGATCACCCAGGAGGTTTTCTTTCTTCACCCAATACTTGTAAATACACAACATAAAATCTCCCTGTTACCGTCTGTTATGTTCTTATTGTATCCTTTCTTTGCATATTTGATCTTTGCAGCCTTGAGAAAGTCTAGATCACGAAACACGTGTCAACAGCATTTTGGAATGTACTGTGTCTTGAGAAGAATAAACCCTAATAAACCACAAAAAAGCATATTGGACTTTGGTGTATACTGTGTCAACTATATGGACATTGTGGACTACACCGGTGTGCCCTGGTAATCATTGATAGGGACCAGGTTCTTCATGGCTCTGGCTGCCTTGTAATGTAATGTGTGTAACTGCCACCTGGGGCCCTGGCTCACTAAAAGGAATGTTACTTGGTACTTTCAGTAGGCAATGACTGATTTGCTCCGCCCTGCAGCTAGAGTGAAACTCCGTCACAGATGCTGTTCCTGACAAATGAGTCAGTGCCTGAGAGGTCAAGATGCTCCAGTTTGTTTTTGTGCTTGAACATCTCCCTCTTACTGTTTTCATGATCTTATGACAAACAAACTATTTAGTTATGGCATTTGAAAGTTTTAGAACCTGCTTACCATAAAGTGTTTAGGATGCATTTCACAATTGCTCTCTTTTCTTTATTCTCATGAGTAGTTATTTGGACTGACAAAAAGATATAAAATAAAATTGCTTTTCTTTTTAAACACGATATCTGTGATATTGAATGATAAATTAATTATCTAGTGTATTAGTCTGTTTTCTCTTTAAAATATCCATTCATTGTTTGGAAGTCGTATGATATTTTATATATACAATACTACAGATGTTTATTCATGTTTTACATGTCTCCTTTTTTAGGTCTGGATTTTGACAGCACTGCTGTCACGCCTACCTATTGCATTAAATATATACCGAATATAGGGCCAGATGTATCAAAGCTTTTTGCATTCGCAAACGGTGCGAATGCCCGTTTGCGAATGCAAAAAGCCATTTCAGAATGTATCAAAGGCATTCTGAATGCAATTTTAAGGCATCGATAAAATAGCGATTCCTTAAAATTGTGACCCTGTTTAGAGAGTCGCAATTTGCGACTCTCTAAATAAGAAATCGCAAATAAGGAATCCTTATTTGCGATTTCTAAAGCACATGTAAGAAGCAATTCCTTAATGCGAATTGGACATTAAGGAATCGCTATTTACCACCAAGTTGAACTTGGTGGTAACCAAGTGCAAATTTTAAAAATGCATTTAAAATGCATTTTCTAAATTTACATGTAAAGCACAAATGCCCTTTTGGCATGTATGCACCTTACATGTTGTAAAAAAAATATTTTGGGGTGCAGCAGAGGGGGCCTAAGGCCCCAGCACCCTGGACTTTACATTTCCAAAAATTGCGAATTCCGGTTAGGAATTCGCAATTCGGGACATGCAAAATATATGCGCAAATATAGGCCTAGAGGCCCATAGATGCGAATGGGGGCTGTATCGCAATTTGCGATTCAGTAATAGCATTTGCGAATTTTTAAGAAATCGCTATTACCGAATCGCAAATATGATACATTACATTTTGCGAATCAGAAATAGCGATTTCTTAAAAATCGCTATTTCAAACTCGCAAAATGCATTCTTGATACATCTGCCCCATAGAC
The DNA here is from genome assembly GCF_031143425.1 of Pleurodeles waltl. Taxonomy (NCBI): domain Eukaryota; kingdom Metazoa; phylum Chordata; class Amphibia; order Caudata; family Salamandridae; genus Pleurodeles; species Pleurodeles waltl. The sequence goes on along the minus strand of NC_090444.1, from coordinate 1,079,843,947 downwards.
TGAGCTTGGGGTCTGTCCCTTTCAATCACTGGACTTCTCCAATTGCCTTCTTTAACCATTGGCATGAGACTTTGCCAATCATGTCTGGCCTTGGCTCAGCTCAGAAGAGTTTCATATCTCACTTAATGCTAATGGATTTGTGTCTGTATCCTTCCACCTGCACTCAAGTGCTTTCATTCAATTGCTTGGGGTACTAATTAACAACTACAGTTCATTCTATCCATTCCTGCGGACACCCTCCAGTGTGTCTCCCTCTATTACTCTTTTTTTATTTCCCTCTGTTATCTTCCCCCTCTGTTCCATGTATGCTACTCCTACCTCAGCCTGCCATTCTTATGCCCCATCACCCCTCCTTTCCCTGTCATGCCTTGTTCCAATTGCCCATCGACCTTTCCATGCATCCTCCTTCTCATGCTCTCTAATGGTTCCTTCTAGATTCCTTCTCCTAAGTGCTGCTGGGACCAGGTTTGTTTTTTATTGAAATGATAACACTATACTGAAGACTCCCTTGCAAGTATACCACATATTCTTGGTTTCTATGTCCAAAGAATGAAGGTGGCAACAAAGCCTTCATTACAGACCTTCCTATTTGTCTACGTCAAAGAACCCAAAGAAGATCTATAATGCAATCAGACGTTTATATACTTAGAAACAAAAAGAGGACTGTATTGAAAGCAAGGGAGCCTTCACGTGATACAATTCGCCTTTCATTTCTTCTCTGACAAGGTGGTTATGCTGCTTGTTTTAGCTCATTCACCCCAGAGCGAATACCTCTGCAAGAGTTTTTCCCAGCCAATCACTACACCCTATATGTTGAGTTTGACCACCATGGTTTTGATAATATGCAAAATGTAGAGGCTGATGAACTGATTAAAAAGTGCTTTAACCTCCTCTGTTAAGTACTCAAATGCATATTGTGCAGGCACTGAAAGGCTGCATACTCATCAACACCATGGAGCAGATCACCTGCCTTTTTTCCAGAAAGTCAGTCATCTCAAGCGTCTACTGCTCTGTTGATCAGAAATATAACTTTATATTCTGCCAAATGTGAATCATGTCTGTGAAAATTATTCAAAGTAATTGTGTGGATTATATTTAAAAATTGTGTGTTCATGTCGAACGTATTAAGTAAGCATTTTGCGCATACATTAGCTGACACGTTTGCTTACACCCGGTGCCTGTCAACAATTGTTTGGAGAACTTCAGTGACAATGCCCAAATGGGGTCCTTCAAATATTGATTGATTGTTGCTGCTGACAAACACCTGCTATGCATTTCTGTACATCTGCACTACATGACAGACTCCCGCTCGGGTTGTGCTAGTTGGCAGACTATTTACATATTACATATGATTTAAGGGAAAATGAATTTCCCAGAGAAAACAAACATGCCTGCATCAGACAGAGTATGATTAGCACCCATTTTAACATCTTGCCAATTAGGAGTGCTGAGCACGTTATGAAAAAGCAATTATTATTTTTCTCAGACAGCTCAGCGTGCCTGCGTTACGACGTTTTCCCTACAGAGATGGACAAAAAACTATCCCTTGCAACAGGCAGATTCTGATCCACAGATATATGGACATTTACAACCGCCAATGTACAAAGCCGTTTCGTGGTCATAAACCTTGTGTCTCCAAAATCACTGTGGATCTGATTCACTAAAATAAAGTTACACTTTTTTGTACGTTTGGGATTGTTTGGTATTCTCACAGGGATTTACGAGTAGTATGTTTACGAGTGCGGAGTCTACGCACATATAAAATGGAACCGTCCTATCTTTATATGGGCAGAGACTCCGCACTCATAAAGATACTACTTGTAAATCTCTTTGTGTCTACCAAACAATGGTAAACTTACACTAAGATGTAAGTTTACCTTTGTGAATCAAGCCCTGAGTTTGTGACAGAATTGCTTTGCTATATATTAAAACCGCTCTGCAAGTCTGAAAATAAGGCCCCGTGAGACGCAGTCCAGTCTCTTCACGGGAGCTCTCGGGCCGGATGTAGATGGCCAGGGAGAGGATAGGCTGGGGAGTGGGCGGGGGAGGGTTCTCTGGTGAACCTCCAAAAGGGGGTGGGGCTAGGGGATCAGCCTCTTCGGCACCAGCTAGTCACGCTGCGCAGAGGTTGGCCACCTGCCCGCCCTACATGTAGGAGGAGGACAAGGATGGGTCAGGATTTTTATTGCCAGTATTAGGGCGGGTTGCTCGGTGCGGGCAGTAGATGGGGGAGGGTGGAGAGTCAGATGCGGGCTTGTCCACTCTTCCGGGGGGGGAAGAAGCAGGTGAAGGATGACAGACTTGGGGATGCCCGAGTCAGGGAGGGGATGAAAAAGAAAAAGGGGACATGTGGGAGTGGAAGTGGAAATTGGGTGACAGCGAAGGATAAGTGGTGGATTAAAGTGAGAATGGAAGACGGGGAGTTGCAAACTTAAAGCTGAAAAGTTGTTCATTTAAAGTTCCGGTAATGTTGATGTTTTATTATGATGAGCAAGCATGTCCTAATAAATGGCCTTTTACACTTATCAATGGGTGTCGAAGTCTATGTCCTGAGCGTGCCCAACTGACAAAGTGGGTTTACCAACTCACACCTAATCACAATTAGGAAGAGACATGAAAGGGGTGTTCCCTCCTAATTGTAATATGCTATGGTATGTACCAATTGTAGAAAATAGCAATAGTAGTTGCAACTCATTGATCAGCTACCAACATTTAAAGATGGTCGTAACGTATTTGCAAAGAGGAAGGTGTCCCTCTGAGCCACCTTTCCCTTTCTGAATCGTGTTAGCACACAACTGTCATTTTTATCAAAGCAAAACTGACTCCTTCTAAGGAACAGGTGCTGATATAAAATGAGTTTCCCAATAGGGAATCCAAGCTCAGTTATTGTCTTCTGTTCTTTGCAGGTCCTATTGCTCTGGTTGTAGCCAATCACAGGAGGTCACAAATAGTGACTTTAATTAATTTTCAATAGGCAGGTTGTTCTGCAACTCCCTGTGACTAGGGATTTTGTGATATGATCAATTATTACATATATCACAACACAAAATTAAAGAATGTCTGCAAAAAAGTTTATGGCAAAGGTGGTACCTCTTTTTGGGATCAGTCGTTTTGCAAATATGACCCGATGTACCATAAACTAAATCCAACAGTACACTGAAATGTCTGTAGTACTAAGCTTAAGGGTAGCTCGTGGGAACATGGTTGTTGCCTTCTCAAGTGTAAGACACAGCTATTAAGAAGGTAAAGAATACAGACAAATTCATTTTTACGAAATTACAAACTTTTCTAGTGCTTTTTAACCCATAATACTCTTTGGGGGTTATCTTCAATTGGGTGGTAATGGGACATCTGCAGAAATGAACTGGATATCCCATCCACTCAGTCCCCATTTCTTAAACCTCATTTATAGTTTAAGGAAAACTCTGTGCTCCTTACTGTGGAGCTGTCTATTCGTCTGACGTTGGAACGTCAGGGGCATATTTATGAGGCCATTTGCATCGCTCTTGCACCACAAATGTGGTGCAAGTGCAACACAACTGAAAAATGAGATTTATGAAGACATGCAAGACCACCTTGTGTGGCTTCATAAATCTTGAGGAATGTAACGCAGCACACATTTCTCCTTTGGATTACTCTGCAGTAGTGAGGAGTTTCCATTGGTGTTGTGTGTGTGTTCCCACGCAACATCCATGGATTTTTAAGCATTCCCAAATTTACCAGAATTAGTAGACCTGGGAATGTGCCAAAAACTTACACCTCCCCAGGTGAGGCATAACAAAGAAAAAAAACTGTATTTCTCCTTGTTGTTTTACTTTTTATATGCATGCTGCATTTTGCAGCACATATAGAAAGGGGAAAAGGCCTCAAAGGATTGTTTTTTTACCGGAAAGGGCCTCTTCCTGCACAAAAACAATCCTGCATGCAAGGGAGGTTCCCTTGCATCATGGTGCAAAGGTGCCTGCATTGGCACTAGAATGCCAGAAAGGCACCAGCAGAAGGGAAAATGCAGAAATAAGCTGTGACTTCAATGTGGCGCACTTCTGCCCTTTCCATGTCCTGCAGTGCAGCAAGGTGACTTGCTGCGCTGTGGGACAATCTCATAAATATGCCCCACAGTGTAAACTTGTGGTGGTGCTTATTCATTACTAAGCACTTTACTTAAACATTTACACTAATCTGCAATACATATACATAAAGCACTGTGTGATTTTCACTTTAAAGTTGACTATAGTTAAGATAGGCCACAACTTTAAATGGCTTATGTCAATTGTAATGATTTTTTGTCTGGTGTGCATTTTTCCTCTTTCTCATTCCAGAAGTCAAGTTGCACTAGTCAATGTTAATAAAAAACTATAATTTTGTTTTGGTTTCTGTGTGACTGTTTTTTTGACACTAATGTGGCAATAGAGGGCCAAAAACGCTGCACCATATTTGCAAAGTGGCACAATGCTTGCATTGCTACATTTTGTAACCCCTTGCAGCACATTATTCCTGCGTCAGGCATAATACATGCAAGGGTGCATTCCCCAGTTAGTGGGACCAAAAAAATGGTGCAAAGAAATCTAAGAGAATTCTTTGCGTCAGTTTTATCTGCATTTTTAAAAGGAGGCTCAGATTGTTTTTAGTGAGCCTCTTGGTGCTATGCAGGATTAACATCAACATTTTTTATGCTAATCCTGCAAAGCGCCAAACTAGCGTAAAAATGATGATGCTGGTTCCCTAACTACTGCAATGGTGCACCATATATTAAATACAGTGCACACATGGTGGTGTTAGGGGAACTAAGGTTGCAAGAAACGTGGCGCTGAACTAGGTGCAGCGCTACTTTTCATAAATCTGCCCCTATGTTTTTGGGAAAGCTGAATACTGGACCCCACATTTGCAAGTAGTAATGTTCTGACCAAATTGTGTCATCGCACTACAAGATATCCAGCTGATGGTCATTCAGCAGAGACTTAATTGTTTGGTAGAGAAGAAGATCAGAACCTTAATATCCCAACATGTTTGTTCTTGATTTGGTTTTCTTTCTGGGAACTGTAGGAAGTGAAGATTACTGAGGAAGATGTATTTTAACTATGTGTTGCTGAGTTGGTTAAATTGAGATGCCCTTTCCACTTTCTTCAGAGAAAATACTTTCCTCTGCCCTTTCCTGAAAGAGTTAGACTCCTGTAATGGTTCCTTTTTCACTAGCTTGACTGAATATTCACTTGATTCTGCATTTAGAGGTTTTACTTGCTGACACCTTCTGCCTGACTCCTCACCAATTTCCTGATTTCTCTAGCTTATCAAATTAGGGAACTTCTGTTCATAATAAACTATACCTTCTGTGATTACTTATGACAACTTCAAAAGTCTGTCTTTGTATTTGCTATTTCAAAATGCATTTAAATTATATTGACTTATACTCTCATGCTTTGATTACTGATTTATGACTAATCTGAAAGATTTGAGTTTGTTATTATGCAAATCTGGTAATAAAACATCATGGTTTGCAAATCTAGCACTCTCCGTCATTTTTGTGGTGCCACATGTGCTTCATATTATTGAATGTATTAGATTTGTTGTGTCACACCTTAGCACGGGACTAAAGGTCCATCTGCTTGAGTGCAGCTTTTTTTTTAGTTTGCTCCAGAGATTTACCCAGTGCAAATCCACTGCAACAAAATCTAGTTGTACAGGATGGTTCCAAAAAAGGTGCAGGGAGGTAGAATTTGTTCCAAGGATTGTTGGAATCTGCCAGGCCCTGTTCCAAAAGTTCCATGGTCCGAGTTGAAGTAATGGTGGTGTTACATTGTTCCTGAAACGGATGCTGTGTCCTAGGAGAGTGAGTATAAGTAGGGTTATGCATCTTTGATTGTGTGCTGTTGAGTGTTACAGTGCCTGTGGTTTTGATGAATTATTGTGTTTTCTGCTGTGGTGTCAAAATTGGGTCCAGAATAGCTATGTATTGAAGTAGAGAACTGAAGTGTTTTTTTACATATAGTGATTCAGCTTATAAAGATAAACCAACTTGCTACAGAGTTGAAGTTTGATTATTAGATTTTTTGTAATCAAAGATCCTGTGACAGATATCAAGTTGTATTAAATTGTGACATGTCCGTTGGGTTTGTGGTGTTGGACTTTGAAGGTCTATCAGAAGCACCATAATAGGGACTTACTAAACTTCTATTGTGTGGGCGTACTTAATGAGATTGGTGTCCCGTTGATCCTTTGTGCACAGGAGTAGATAGGAGTACCACTTTGTGATACTACCACTGATCAGTGGCAGCTCCTCTGCTAAGGCAAAGGAGTGTCACCCTACTGCTTTCAGGAAAATAAAAATAAAATGATAATAACGGAATGTCAGTTTAGGGCGGGGCAGGATTGGAGGGGGCTGGAGGAGGGCTGTAGGAGGAGTGGCATGTGTACCATGAGTGCACATGTCTGTTTGGCCGGCATGTTGGGTCAGCCAAACAGACATGCACACTTAGCATTTCTCCACCCGGCTGTATTACAGAGCCAGGAGGAGAAAGAGCACAGGGTCCCACTTCCTGTGTGAGCGCCGAACCGGGCCACTCACACCAATCATGACTCTGCTGTCATGCTGGTGACAGCACCATCATGATTAGCTGAGGGGAGTGTGAGGGCCTGTGTGCTGCCTGGAAGACGATAAAGCTACTCAGGATGAGGACGGAGGAGACAAACCAATCTCCTGATGGAGCAGTTAAGTGTTTTTTTTAAGACTTAAAAAAAAAAAAAATCTCCCCCACCCCGCCACTCCCGTTCAGTGGCAGCCACCACTGTATGTGGCACTTTGTGCATGGGAGTAAGGTGATTTCCCCCTGATTGAAAATGCACTTTATGTATGTGATAGCACCAGAAGTTGTTACCCATTTTCACATAGGGTGATTGCTGACTTTGAAGTTTTCTTTAACCGGTTCTGTGCCGCAGACGTAATGGTTACGTCCTGCGGCACAGTGCTGCTGTGCCGAGGACGTAACCATTACGTCCTCGGCACACAGCCCAGAGGGAGCGCTCTCGCTCCCTCTGTGTGCTTCCCCTCACCCCCCAAAGGCAGGGATGGAAGGGGAAGCCCTTCCCCTTCCACCACTACCCCCCCACCCCCCCCCATAATGATGTCAGCGCGCGATCGCGCGCTGACTTCATTACAGGGTGCCCGTCTCACAGGAAGCCATTTGCTTCCTGTGCGGCGAGGGAGGAAGAGGTGAGTTTCTCTTCCCAGTGGGTCGGGGGTTTGCAAAGAGAGGCACTGAGGGAAAGGAAAGGGTTTTCCTTTCCCCCAGTGTCTCTTTGAGCATTCCTGCTGTCCGATCGCATTGCGATCGGGCAGCAGGAATGCCCACAAGACACCAGGGATTTTGTTTTTTTTTGTTCTAATGTGTGAATTCAGTGTCGGGGAGCGGCCCCTTGGGCAAGGGTCGCTCCCATTTTGGGGGCAAATAATTAACGGCCATTTCTGCCCCCCTTGGGGGCAGATCAGCCTATTATTTTTAGGCTGATCTGCCCCCAAGGGGGGCAGAAACCACTAGAACGCCAGGGATTTTTTTTTATTTGTTTATTTTTGTGGGGGGGCGTCCCCTTGGGCACGGGTCGCCCCCCCAAGGGGGGCATTGACCTGTTGGCCATTTCTGCCCCCCTTGGGGGCAGAAGCCACTTAGACACCAGGGATAGTGTGTGTGTGTGTTAGTGGATGGGGGTGGGGCCTTGGGCAAGGGATGCCCCCCCCTTTGGGGCACATGTACCAAGGATATTTCTGCACCCCTTGGAGACAGATCGGCCTATTATTTTTAGGCTGATCTGACTCCAAGGGGGGCAGAAACCACTGGAACGCCAGGGATTTTTTTATTATTTGTTTATTTTTGTGGGGGGGCATCCCCTTGGGCACGGGGCGCCCCCCAAGGGGGGAATTGACCTGTTGGCCATTTCTGCCCCCCTTGGGGGCAGATGGGCCTATTGTTTTAGGCCCATCTGCCCCCAAGGGGGGCAGAAGCCACTTAGACACCAGGAATAGTGTGTGTGTGTTAGTGGATGGGGGGGGCCCTTGGGCAAGGGTCGCCCCCCTTTGGGGGCACATGTACAAAGGCCATTTCTGCACCCCTTGGAGACAGATCTGCCTATTATTTTTAGGCTGATCTGCCCCCAAGGGGGGCAGAAACCACTAGTACGCCAGGGATTTTTTTTTATTTGTTTATTTTTGTTGGGGGGGCGTCCCCTTGGGCATGGGGTGCCCCCCCAAGGGGGGCATTGACCTGTTGGCCATTTCTGCCCCCCTTGGCGGAAGAATACCACTTAGACACCAGGGATTGTGTGTGCGGGTGTTAGTGGATGGGGGTGGGACCCTTGGGCAAGGGTCGCCCCCCCCTCCTTTGGGGGCACATGTACCAAGGCCGTTTCTGCACCCCTTGGAGTCAGATCGGCCTATTATTTTTAATGCCCCCAAGGGGGGCAGAAACCACTACAACGCTAGGGATTTTTTTTTATTTGTTTATTTTAGTGGGGGGGGCGTACCCTTGGGCACGTGGCGCCCACCCCAAGGGGGGCATTGACCTGTTGGCCATTTCTGCCCCCCTTGGGGGCAGATGGGCCTATTTATTTAGGCCCATCTGCCCCAAGGGGGGCAGAAGCCACTTAGGCACCAGGGATAGAGTTGTGTGTGTTTTTTTGTTTTTTTGGCTTGGGGGCTGTCCCCTTGGGCAAGGGTCGCTCCCCATGGGGACATACTACTAAAGATATTTTCTGCCCTCCTTGGGGCAGATAGGCCTATTTTTTAGTAGGCCCATCTGCCCCTATGGCAGAATCCACTTAGGCACCAATTTCTAACTGTTTGATGGTGGGGTGTTTGTCAACTGATGAAGTATTTGCATTTGTGCTAAAAAAAAAAATCCTCCTTTTTGTTCTAGTTCAAAGCTTTTGCTTTATTTGCTGTGGCTCCTTGCGGTTTTGGCAGTGGTTGACCTGCAGTTTGCATAGTTGCATGTTTTAGGTAAGTAAAAACAATTTACTCCAAAGGAGTATTGTTGTCATGCATGAATGACATGTTTGTAGGGGGTGTACTAAATGCAGGATTGTGTGTGAAATTGTCCTTAGAGTTGTGCACAATGATATTTGTTTTGTCTTACTTCTAATTTGCTTTTCTTTCTTTCTTTTTAGTGGGATATCATTGGTGATTGCTGTGTCTGTGCAGAGTAGTTGGTGAATCAAGCTTTTTCAGGCAAGTGAGCGGTATAGTTTTTGAGTTTATAACTCTTACTAATAAAGCTACACTTTGTTACTTATCTTACACAGTGCTGGTTGTTGGTGGTGAATTTGTCCAGTTAATTTTAGTAGGTAAGATCATGGCTCGCCGCAGGATGACCGCTCAGCAGGTGGTTGGTATGCTTTTTGAGTCATTGCTTGATCATGATTATGAGACGGACTCTGCATCTGAGGCAGAGGAGGAAGTGAGAGATTCTGGCAGTGATGTTTCTGTTGGAGAGGAATCTTCTGATGAGGAAGCCACACTCAGTGCAGATGAAGGGTCTGTTTTAGAGGAGGACACTGATGTGCCATTACTGCAGCAACCTGGGGCTGAAAGGTTTCCCGTTATAAGACCTGATCTCTGGATTGCCCCAAACATGGAGCAGCAAGAGTTGCCTGGCTTGTACTGGTCTCCCGGGGTGTAGCGCCAATACAGTAAATGTTTTGCCTGTCAATTTCTTTGAGTTATTCATGGATGATGTGTTTTTGGAAGAGATTGTTGAGCAGACTAATTTGTATGCGGAGCAGCATTTGAGGGACAACGCTGCTAGACTTAGGCCACACTCTAGAGCAGCCCAGTGGATTCCCACAAATTTGGAGGAGATAAAAAAGTTTTGGGGTTTGACTTTTTTGATGGGGTTGATAAGGAAGCCATCACTGGCTTCTTATTGGTCTACTAGTCCCTTGATGGCAACAGCTATATTTCCTGCGACCATGAGTCGTAAACGGTATTTGCTTCTTCTTAGGATGCTGCATTTTGTTGACAATGCATTAGCCTTGCCACGAGATCACCCAGATTCTGACCATCTTTTTAAGATTAGGCCTGTCCTTGATCATTTTGTAGATCGGTTTTCAGAGGTCTATGTTCCAGGCAAAGAGATAAGTGTGGACGAGTCTTTGGTCCTCTTCAAGGGTCGTTTGTTTTTTAGGCAGTACATTCCTAGCAAAAAGGGCACGATATGGAATTAAATTGTATATGCTGTCTGAAAGTAGTACAGGATATGTGTATAGTTTCCGTGTCTACACTGGTAGGGATTCCAATATTGACCCCCCTGGTTGTCCTCCCACTTTTGGAGCCACTGAGAAAATTGTGTGGGATCTTGGTAGATGACTGTTCAACAAAGGTCACCATTTGTATGTAGATAACTTCTACACTGGAGTGCAGTTGTTCAAGGAATAGTTTAAAGTGGACACTGTTGCTTGTGGCACAATTCGTTGTAACCGGAAAGGCTATCTAAGGGAGCTTGTTTGTAAAAAACTTGAGAGGGGACAGTGCTGTGCCTTGTGGAATGATGAGCTGCTAGCTTTGAAATTTTCAGACAAGAGGGATGTCTACATGCTAAGTACCATCCATGATGAGAGTACTTCCCCCGTGACTGTTTGGGGCCAGGTTGCTGAAGTGCGCAAACCTGTGTGCATTTTAGATTATAATAAGCACATAGGAGGTGTAGATAGAGTTGATCAGAGGTTGGAACCTTGTACTGCTATTCATTAGTCTTACGTTTGGTATAAGAAGTTAGCAATTCACCTCTTCCACTTAGCAACCTTTAATGCTTTTATTGTGTTTAGGGATAGGTCTCCAGAGTCAAAGATGACATTTGTGAAATTTCAGGAGTCAGTGATAGGAAGCCTTATTGTGGTGGAACAGGCCAGAGTTCCTAGAGAAGCAGTGGTGGAGGATGTGGCTAGATTGAAAGATCGCCACTTTGCTGAGCACATTCCTCCCACACCCAAAAAAGACTTTCCAGCTAAGAAATGTAGAGTGTGTTTTTGAAGAGGTATCCGGAGGGAGACTCAAATGTACTGCCCAGATTGTCCTTCAAAGCCTGGGCTGTGTGTGGGTGGTTGTTTTAAGAATTACCACACCCAGAAGAATTTTTGGGAACAACCATGAGTGTAAACTCATGTCTGTTTTGTATTTTCATGTGTTCAGTTTCATGGTTAGCATTTCTGTCATGTACTTAGAGCTTTTGTGTTTGTAGTTTTGAAATTCTTTCTACTTAGTTAGGGGTTCCTCTGTTTAAAAAAAAAAAAAAATGATGCCATTGTGTGTGGAGCGGGGCTTGGCTGAGGGTGTACATAGTGTACATATTGACTTGCTGTTGGCTTCTGCAACACACTGCCAGCCAAACACCAGTCCACACACTCCCATCAGCTGGTGTGATTGTTGTATCAGGCATGTGGGCGTACGTAAGTGATGGGCCCTTGAGTGGCGCTGTCTGTCGATGTGAGTGTTGTAATGTCCTGGGCCCGTGGCTGGCGGTGTGAATGGTCCTGTGCGTGTCATGTATGAAAGGTGTGTGAATGGACTATAAAGCGGTTGGTGCCTTGTCGCGGCTTTACAGCTCACGAGCTGTGAGTCATTGGTTCAGTTTTTTGCCTTTCAGTTATTAACAGTGCATTTCATTTTTGTGAAATCTCTTGTTAATAAAATTTGATCCACTGAACCATCACTCACCCTCATGCCAAATCCAACCAGTATGTGTGGTAAAAATGACAAAACCTGCTCCGCTGTAATCAGGTGTTGCAGCACACCTGTGACACGCTAGGTGCCTCGGGTGGGACCCCGATGATGAAGCATGCCACCAACTTGGTTGGTGGGTGAGGGGTCTTTTTCACATAACCTAAGTGCGTTTCTTTTCACAATTTTAGTGTTTGGCACGTCACAGACGTATGTGGACACATCAAAATGATATATTACAAAACTACCTGTGTTTGGGGGGGGGGGCACCTATGTTTTTGGTCCTGTTGCGGCCTTCATCTAAGGAAACCTACCAAACCCAGACATTTATTAAAACTAGACACACCAAGGAGTCCAAGGAGGTGTGGCTTGCGTGGATCCCCCAACATTTTCTTACCCAGACTCCTCTGTAAACCTCAAAATTTGCTTAAAAAAGCATATTTTCCTGACTTTTCTTAGTAGGATCAAAGCTCCAGCACATAATTCCTACTCCCCAGTGTTCCCCTCAGTCTCCCAAGTAAAATGACACCTCACTTATGTGGGTCCCCAAAGCAGAGTCAGCCTAAAGATGTATAAAAGAAGAATATGTCCTTATAAACTCGCTGTGCTATCCCCTCTATCTCTACAAGTTTTGGGCTTTATTCTGTTGCAGGCACCTGGCCCACCCACACAAGTGAGGTATCATTTTTACCGGGAGACTTGGGGGAACGCTGGGTGGAAGGAAATTTGTGGCTCCTCTCAGATTCCAGAACTTTCTGTCACCGAAATGTGAGGAAAATTTGTTTTTTTAGCCAAATTTTGAGGTTTGCAAAGGATTCTGGGTAACAGAACCTGGTCAGAGCCCCACAAGTCAACCCATCTTGAATTCCCCTAGGTCTCTAGTTTTCAACAATGCACAGGTTTGGTAGGTTTCCCTAGGTGCCGGCTAAGTTAGAGGTCAAAATCCATAGGTAGGCACTGTTTTCTATGAAAAAATTTGATGTGTCCACGTTGTGTTTTGGGCCATTTCCTTTCGTGGGCGCTAGGCCTACCCGCACAAGTGAGGTACCATTTTTATCTGGAGACTTGGGGGAAAGCTGGGTGGAAGGAAATATGTGGCTCCTCTCAGATTCCAGAACTTTCTGTCACCGCAATTAGTGGAAAACGTGTTTTTTTAGCCAAATTTTGAGGTTTGCAAAGGATTCTGTGTAACAGAACCTGGTCAAAGCCCCACAAGTCAACCCATCTTGGATTCCCCTAGGTCTCTAGTTTTCAACAATGCCCAGGTGTGGTAGGTTTCCCTAGGTGCTGGCTGAGCTAGAGGCCAAAATCTACAGGTAGGCACTTTGCAAAAAGCAGCTCTGTTTTCTGTCAAAAAATGGGATGTGCCCACTTTGTGTTTTGGGACATTTCCTGGCGCGGGCGCTAGGACTACCCACAAAAGTGAGGTATCATTTTTATCGGCAGACTTGGGGGAACGCTGGGTGGAAGGAAATTTGTGGCTCCTCTCTGATTCCAGAACTTTCTGTCACCGGAATGTGAGGAAAATGTGATTTTTTAGGCAAATTTTGAGGTTTGCAAAGGATTCTGGGTAACAGAACCTGGTCAAAGCCCCACAAGTCAACCCATCTTGGATTCCCCTAGGTCTCTAGTTTTCAACAATGCACAGGTGTGGTAGGTTTCCCTAGGTGACGGCTGAGCTAGAGGCCAAAATCTACAGGTAGGCACTTTGCAAAAAGCAGCTCTGTTTTCTGTGAAAAAATGGGATGTGCCCACTTTGTGTTTTGGGACATTTCCTGTCGCGGGCGCTAGGACTACCCACAAAAGTGAGGTATCATTTTTATCGGCAGACTTGGGGGAACGCTGGGTGGAAGGAAATTTGTGGCTCCTCTCAGATTCCAGAACTTTCTGTCACCGAAATGTGAGGAAAATGTGTTTTTTTAGGCAAATTTTGAAGTTTGCAAAGGATTCTGGGTAACAGAACCTGGTCAGAGCCCCACAAGTCAACCCATCTTGGATTCCCCTAGGTCTCTAGTTTTCAACAATGCACAGGTGTGGTAGGTTTCCCTAGGTGCCGGCTGAGCTAGAGGCAAAAATCTACAGGTAGGCACTTTGCAAAAAACAGCTCTGTTTTCTGTGAAAAAATGGTATGTGTGTACGTTGTGTTTTGGGGCATATCCTGTTGCGGGCGCTAGGTCTACCCACACAAGTGAGGTACAATTTTTATCGGGAGACTTGGGGGAACGCTGGGTGGAAGGAAATTTGTGGCTCCTCTCAGATTCCAGAACTTTCTGTCACCGAAATTAGTGGAAAACGTGTTTTTTAGCCAAATTTTGAGGTTTGCAAAGGATTCTGGGTAACAGAACCTGGACAAAGCCCCACAAGTCACCCCATCTTGGATTCCCCTAGGTCTCTAGTTTTAAGAAATGCACAGGTTTGGTAGGTTTCCCTAGGTGCCGGCTGAGCTAGAGGCCAAAATCTACAGGTAGGCACTTTGCAAAAAACACCTCTGTTTTCTGTGAAAAAATGGGATGTGCCCACTTTGTGTTTTGGGACATTTCCTGTCGCGGGCGCTAGGACTACCCACAAAAGTGAGGTATCATTTTTATCGGCAGACTTGGGGGAACGCTGGGTGGAAGGAAATTTGTGGCTCCTCTCAGATTCCAGAACTTTCTGTCACCGAAATGTGAGAAAAATGTGTTTTTTTAGGCAGATTTTGAGGTTTGCAAAGGATTCTGGGTAACAGAACCTGGTCAGAGCCCCACAAGTCAACCCATCTTGGATTCCCCTAGGTCTCTAGTTTTCAACAATGCACAGGTTTGGTAGGTTTCCCTAGGTGCCGGCTGAGCTAGAGGCAAAAATCTACAGGTAGGCACTTTGCAAAAAACAGCTCTGTTTTCTGTGAAAAAATGGTATGTGTCCACGTTGTGTTTTGGGGTATATCCTGTTGCGGGCGCTAGGCCTACCCACACAAGTGAGGTACAATTTTTATCGGGAGACTTGGGGGAACGCTGGGTGGAAGGAAATTTGTGGCTCCTCTCAGATTCCAGAACTTTCTGTCACCGAAATTAGTGGAAAACGTGTTTTTTAGCCAAATTTTGAGGTTTGCAAAGGATTCTGGGTAACAGAACCTGGACAAAGCCCCACAAGTCACCCCATCTTGGATTCCCCTAGGTCTCTAGTTTTCAACAATGCACAGGTGTGGTAGGTTTCCCAAGGTGCCGGCTGAGCTAGAGGCCAAAATCTACAGGTAGGCACTTTGCAAAAAACAGCTCTGTTTTCTGTGGAAAAAATGGGATGTGTCCACGTTGTGTTTTGGAGCATATCCTGTTGCGGGCGCTAGGCCTACCCACACAAGTGAAGTATCATTTTTATCGGGAGACTTGGGGGAACGCTGGGTGGAAGGAAATTTGTGGCTCCTCTCAGATTCCAGAACTTTCTGTCACTGAAATATGAGGAAAATGTGTTTTTTTAGCCAAATTTTGAGGTTTGCAAAGGATTCTGGGTAACAGAACCTGGTCAGAGCCCCACAAGTCAACCCATCTTGGATTCCCCTAGGTCTCTAGTTTTCAACAATGCACAGGTTTGGTAGGTTTCCCTAGGTGCCGGCTGAGCTAGAGGCCAAAATCTACAGGTAGGCACTTTGCAAAAAACAGCTCTGTTTTCTGTGAAAAAATGGGATGTGTCCACGTTGTGTTTTGGGGCATATCCTGTTGCGGCCGCTAGGCCTACCCACACAAGTGAGGTACAATTTTTACCGGGAGACTTGGGGGAACGCTGGGTGGAAGGAAATTTGTGGCTCCTCTCAGATTCCAGAACTTTCTGTCACCGAAATGACAGGAAAAAGTGTTTTTTTAGCCACATTTTGAGGTTTGCAAAGGATTCTGGGTAACAGAACCTGGTCAGAGCCCCACAAGTCACCCCATCTTGGATTCCCCTAGGTCTCTAATGTTCAAAAATGCACAGGTTTGGTAGGTTTCCCTAGGTGCCGGCTGAGCTAGAGGCCAAAATCTACAGGTAGGCACTTTGCAAAAAGCAGCTCTGTTTTCTGTCAAAAAATTGGATGTGCCCACGTTGTGTTTTGGGACATTTCCTGTCGCGGGCGCTAGGACTACCCACACAAGTGAGGTATCATTTTTATCGGGAGACTTGGGGGAACGCTGGGTGGAAGGAAATTTGTGGCTCCTCTCAGATTCCAGAACTTTCTGTCACCGAAATGACAGGAAAAAGTGTTTTTTTAGCCAAATTTTGAGGTTTGCAAAGGATTCTGGGTAACAGAACCTGGTCAGAGCCCCACAAGTCACCCCATCTTGGATTCCCCTAGGTCTCTAGTTTTCAAAAATGCACAGGTTTGGTAGGTTTCCCTCGGTGCCGGCTGAGCTAGAGGCCAAAATCTACAGGTAGGCACTTTGCAAAAAGCAGCCCTGTTTTCTGTCAAAAAATGGGATGTGCCCACGTTGTGTTTTGGGACATTTCCTGTTGCGGGCGCTAGGACTACCCACACAAGTGAGGTATCATTTTTATCGGCAGACTTGGGGGAACGCTGGGTGGAAGGAAATTTGTGGCTCCTCTCTGATTCCAGAACTTTCTGTCACCGAAATGTGAGGAAAATGTGTTTTTTTAGCCACATTTTGAGGTTTGCAAAGGATTCTGGGTAACACAACCTGGTCAGAGCCCCACAAGTCACCCCATCTTGGATTCCCCTAGGTCTCTAGGTTTCAACAATTCACAGGTGTGGTAGGTTTCCCTAGGTGCCGGCTGAGCTAGAGGCCAAAATTTACAGGTAGGCACTTTGCAAAAAACAGCTCTGTTTTCTGTGAAAAAATGGGATGTGTCCACGTTGTGTTTTGGAGCATATCCTGTTGCGTGCGCTAGGCCTACCCACACAAGTGAGGTATCATTTTTATCGGCAGACTTGGGGGAACGCTGGGTGGAAGGAAATTTGTGGCTCCTCTCAGATTCCAGAACTTTCTGTCACCGAAATGTGAGGAAAATGTGTTTTTTTAGGCAAATTTTGAGGTTTGCAAAGGATTCTGGGTAACAGAACCTGGTCAGAGCCCCACAAGTCAACCCATCTTGGATTCCCCTAGGTCTCTAGTTTTCAACAATGCACAGGTGTGGTAGGTTTCCCTAGGTGCCGGCTGAGCTAGAGGCAAAAATCTACAGGTAGGCACTTTGCAAAAAACACCTCTGTTTTCTGTGAAAAAATGGGATGTGCCCACTTTGTGTTTTGGGACATTTCCTGTCGCGGGCGCTAGGACTACCCACAAAAGTGAGGTATCATTTTTATCGGCAGACTTGGGGGAACGCTGGGTGGAAGGAAATTTGTGGCTCCTCTCAGATTCCAGAACTTTCTGTCACCGAAATGTGAGGAAAATGTGTTTTTTTAGGCAAATTTTGAGGTTTGCAAAGGATTCTGGGTAACAGAACCTGGTCAGAGCCCCACAAGTCAACCCATCTTGGATTCCCCTAGGTCTCTAGTTTTCAACAATGCACAGGTGTGGTAGGTTTCCCTAGGTGCCGGCTGAGCTAGAGGCAAAAATCTACAGGTAGGCACTTTGCAAAAAACAGCTCTGTTTTCTGTGAAAAAATGGTATGTGTCCACGTTGTGTTTTGGGGTATATCCTGTTGCGGGCGCTAGGCCTACCCACACAAGTGAGGTACAATTTTTATCGGGAGACTTGGGGGAACGCTGGGTGGAAGGAAATTTGTGGCTCCTCTCAGATTCCAGAACTTTCTGTCACCGAAATTAGTGGAAAACGTGTTTTTTAGCCAAATTTTGAGGTTTGCAAAGGATTCTGGGTAACAGAACCTGGACAAAGCCCCACAAGTCACCCCATCTTGGATTCCCCTAGGTCTCTAGTTTTAAGAAATGCACAGGTTTGGTAGGTTTCCCTAGGTGCCGGCTGAGCTAGAGGCCAAAATCTACAGGTACGCACTTTGCAAAAAACACCTCTGTTTTCTGTGAAAAATTGTGATGTGTCCATGTTGTGTTTTGGGGCATTTCCTGTCGCGGGCGCTAGGCCTACCCACACAAGTGAAGTATCATTTTTATCGGGAGACTTGGGGGAACGCTGGGTGGAAGGAAATTTGTGGCTCCTCTCAGATTCCAGAACTTTCTGTCACTGAAATATGAGGAAAATGTGTTTTTTTAGCCAAATTTTGAGGTTTGCAAAGGATTCTGGGTAACAGAACCTGGTCAGAGCCCCACAAGTCAACCCATCTTGGATTCCCCTAGGTCTCTAGTTTTCAACAATGCACAGGTTTGGTAGGTTTCCCTAGGTGCCGGCTGAGCTAGAGGCCAAAATCTACAGGTAGGCACTTTGCAAAAAACAGCTCTGTTTTCTGTGAAAAAATGGGATGTGTCCACGTTGTGTTTTGGGGCATATCCTGTTGCGGCCGCTAGGCCTACCCACACAAGTGAGGTACAATTTTTATCGGGAGACTTGGGGGAACGCTGGGTGGAAGGAAATTTGTGGCTCCTCTCAGATTCCAGAACTTTCTGTCACCGAAATGACAGGAAAAAGTGTTTTTTTAGCCACATTTTGAGGTTTGCAAAGGATTCTGGGTAACAGAACCTGGTCAGAGCCCCACAACTCACCCCATCTTGGGTTCCCCTAGGTCTCTAATGTTCAAAAATGCACAGGTTTGGTAGGTTTCCCTAGGTGCCGGCTGAGCTAGAGGCCAAAATCTACAGGTAGGCACTTTGCAAAAAGAAGCTCTGTTTTCTGTCAAAAAATTGGATGTGCCCACGTTGTGTTTTGGGACATTTCCTGTCGCGGGCGCTAGGACTACCCACACAAGTGAGGTATCATTTTTATCGGGAGACTTGGGGGAACGCTGGGTGGAAGGAAATTTGTGGCTCCTCTCAGATTCCAGAACTTTCTGTCACCGAAATGACAGGAAAAAGTGTTTTTTTAGCCAAATTTTGAGGTTTGCAAAGGATTCTGGGTAACAGAACCTGGTCAGAGCCCCACAAGTCACCCCATCTTGGATTCCCCTAGGTCTCTAGTTTTCAAAAATGCACAGGTTTGGTAGGTTTCCCTCGGTGCCGGCTGAGCTAGAGGCCAAAATCTACAGGTAGGCACTTTGCAAAAAGCAGCCCTGTTTTCTGTCAAAAAATGGGATGTGCCCACGTTGTGTTTTGGGACATTTCCTGTTGCGGGCGCTAGGACTACCCACACAAGTGAGGTATCATTTTTATCGGCAGACTTGGGGGAACGCTGGGTGGAAGGAAATTTGTGGCTCCTCTCTGATTCCAGAACTTTCTGTCACCGAAATGTGAGGAAAATGTGTTTTTTTAGCCACATTTTGAGGTTTGCAAAGGATTCTGGGTAACACAACCTGGTCAGAGCCCCACAAGTCACCCCATCTTGGATTCCCCTAGGTCTCTAGGTTTCAACAATTCACAGGTGTGGTAGGTTTCCCTAGGTGCCGGCTGAGCTAGAGGCCAAAATTTACAGGTAGGCACTTTGCAAAAAACAGCTCTGTTTTCTGTGAAAAAATGGGATGTGTCCACGTTGTGTTTTGGAGCATATCCTGTTGCGTGCGCTAGGCCTACCCACACAAGTGAGGTATCATTTTTATCGGCAGACTTGGGGGAACGCTGGGTGGAAGGAAATTTGTGGCTCCTCTCAGATTCCAGAACTTTCTGTCACCGAAATGTGAGGAAAATGTGTTTTTTTAGGCAAATTTTGAGGTTTGCAAAGGATTCTGGGTAACAGAACCTGGTCAGAGCCCCACAAGTCAACCCATCTTGGATTCCCCTAGGTCTCTAGTTTTCAACAATGCACAGGTGTGGTAGGTTTCCCTAGGTGCCGGCTGAGCTAGAGGCAAAAATCTACAGGTAGGCACTTTGCAAAAAACAGCTCTGTTTTCTGTGAAAAAATGGTATGTGTCCACGTTGTGTTTTGGGGCATATCCTGTTGCGGGCGCTAGGCCTACCCACACAAGTGAGGTACAATTTTTATCGGGAGACTTGGGGGAACGCTGGGTGGAAGGAAATTTGTGGCTCCTCTCAGATTCCAGAACTTTCTGTCACCGAAATTAGTGGAAAACGTGTTTTTTAGCCAAATTTTGAGGGTTGCAAAGGATTCTGGGTAACAGAACCTGGACAAAGCCCCACAAGTCACCCCATCTTGGATTCCCCTAGGTCTCTAGTTTTAAGAAATGCACAGGTTTGGTAGGTTTCCCTAGGTGCCGGCTGAGCTAGATGCCAAAATCTACAGGTACGCACTTTGCAAAAAACACCTCTGTTTTCTGTGAAAAATTGTGATGTGTCCATGTTGTGTTTTGGGGCATTTCCTGTCGCGGGCGCTAGGCCTACCCACACAAGTGAAGTATCATTTTTATCGGGAGACTTGGGGGAACGCTGGGTGGAAGGAAATTTGTAGCTCCTCTCAGATTCCAGAACTTTTTGTCACTGAAATGTGAGGAAAATGTGTTTTTTTAGCCAAATTTTGAGTTTTGCAAAGGATTCTGGGTAACAGAACCTGGTCAGTGCCCCACAAGTCAACCCATCTTGGATTCCCCTAGGTCTCTAGTTTTCAACAATGCACAGGTTTGGTAGGTTTCCCTAGGTGCCGGCTGAGCTAGAGGCCAAAATCTACAGGTAGGCACTTTGCAAAAAACAGCTCTGTTTTCTGTGAAAAAATGGGATGTGTCCACGTTGTGTTTTGGGGCATATCCTGTTGCGGCCGCTAGGCCTACCCACACAAGTGAGGTACAATTTTTATCGGGAGACTTGGGGGAACGCTGGGTGGAAGGAAATTTGTGGCTCCTCTCAGATTCCAGAACTTTCTGTCACCGAAATAACAGGAAAAAGTGTTTTTTTAGCCACATTTTGAGGTTTGCAAAGGATTCTGGGTAACAGAACCTGGTCAGAGCCCCACAAGTCACCCCATCTTGGATTCCCCTAGGTCTCTAATGTTCAAAAATGCACAGGTTTGGTAGGTTTCCCTAGGTGCCGGCTGAGCTAGAGGCCAAAATCTACTGGTAGGCACTTTGCAAAAAGCAGCTCTGTTTTCTGTCAAAAAATTGGATGTGCCCACGTTGTGTTTTGGGACATTTCCTGTCGCGGGCGCTAGGACTACCCACACAAGTGAGGTATCATTTTTATCGGGAGACTTGGGGGAACGCTGGGTGGAAGGAAATTTGTGGCTCCTCTCAGATTCCAGAACTTTCTGTCACCGAAATGACAGGAAAAAGTGTTTTTTTAGCCAAATTTTGAGGTTTGCAAAGGATTCTGGGTAACAGAACCTGGTCAGAGCCCCACAAGTCACCCCATCTTGGATTCCCCTAGGTCTCTAGTTTTCAAAAATGCACAGGTTTGGTAGGTTTCCCTAGGTGCCGGCTGAGCTAGAGGCCAAAATCTACAGGTAGGCACTTTGCAAAAAGCAGCCCTGTTTTCTGTCAAAAAATGGGATGTGCCCACGTTGTGTTTTGGGACATTTCCTGTCGCGGGCGCTAGGACTACCCACACAAGTGAGGTATCATTTTTATCGGCAGACTTGGGGGAACGCTGGGTGGAAGGAAATTTGTGGCTCCTCTCTGATTCCAGAACTTTCTGTCACCGAAATGTGAGGAAAATGTGTTTTTTTAGCCACATTTTGAGGTTTGCAAAGGATTCTGGGTAACACAACCTGGTCAGAGCCCCACAAGTCACCCCATCTTGGATTCCCCTAGGTCTCTAGGTTTCAACAATGCACAGGTGTGGGAGGTTTCCCTAGGTGCCGGCTGAGCTAGAGGCCAAAATTTACAGGTAGGCACTTTGCAAAAAACAGCTCTGTTTTCTGTGAAAAAATGGGATGTGTCCACGTTGTGTTTTGGAGCATATCCTGTTGCGTGCGCTAGGCCTACCCACACAAGTGAGGTACAATTTTTATCGGGAGACTTGGGGGAACGCTGGGTGGAAGGAAATTTGTGGCTCCTCTCAGATTCCAGAACTTTCTGTCACCGAAATGACAGGAAAAAGTGTTTTTTTAGCCAAATTTTGAGGTTTGCAAAGGATTCTGGGTAACAGAACCTGGTCAGAGCCCCACAAGTCACCCCATCTTGGATTCCCCTAGGTCTCTAGTTTTAAAAAATGCACAGGTTTGGTAGGTTTCCCTAGGTGCCGGCTGAGCTAGAGGCCAAAATCTACAGGTAGGCACTTTGCAAAAAGCAGCTCTGTTTTCTGTGAAAAAATGGGATGTGTCCACGTTGTGTTTTGGGGCATATCCTGTCGCAGGCGCTAGGCCTACCCACACAAGTGAGGTACCATTTTTATCGGGAGACTTAAGGGAACGCTGGGTGGAAGGAAATTTGTGGCTCCTCTCAGATTCCAGAACTTTCTGTCACCGAAATGTGAAGAAAAAGTGTTTCTTTAGCCAAATTTTGAGCTTTGCATAGGATTCTGGGTAACAGAACCTGGTCAGAGCCCCACAAGTCACCCCATCTTGGATTCCTCTAGCTCTCTAGTTTTCAAAAATACACAGGTTTGGTAGGTTTCCCTAGGTGCCGGCTGAGCTAGAGGCCATAATCTACCGGTAGGCACTTTGCAAAAAACTGCTCTGTTTTCTGTCAAAAAATAGATTGTGTCCACGTTGTGTTTTGGGGCATATCCTGTCGCGGGTGCTAGGCCTACCCACACAAGTGAGGTACCATTTTCATCGGGAGACTTGAGGGAACACTGGGTGGAAGGAAATTTGTGGCTCCTCTCAGATTCCAGAACTTTCTGTCACCGAAATGACAGGAAAAAGTGTTTTTTTAGCCAAATTTTGAGGTTTGCAAAGGATTCTGGGTAACAGAAGCTGGTCAGAGCCCCACAAGTCACCCCATCTTGGATTCCCCTAGGTCTCTAGTTTTAAAAAATGCACCGGTTTGGTAGGTTTCCCTAGGTGCCGGCTGAGCTAGAGGCCAAAATCTACAGGTAGGCACTTTGTAAAAAACAGCTCTGTTTTCTGTGAAAAAATGTGATGTGTCCACGTTGTGTTTTGGGGCATATCCTGTCGCTGGCGCTAGGCCTACCCACACAAGTGAGGTACCATTTTTATCGGGAGAATTGGGGGAACGCTGGGTGGAAGGAAATTTGTGGCTCCTCTCAGATTCCAGAACCTTCTGTCACCGAAATGACAGGAAAAAGTGTTTTTTTAGCCACATTTTGAGGTTTGCAAAGGATTCTGGGTAACAGAACCTGGTCAGAGCCCCACAAGTCAACCCATCTTGGATTCCCCTAGGTCTCTAGTTTTCAACAATGCACAGGTGTGGTAGGTTTCCCTAGGTGCCGGCTGAGCTAGAGGCCAAAATCTACAGGTAGGCACTTTGCAAAAAACAGCTCTGTTTTCTGTGAAAAAATGGGATGTGCCCACGTTGTGTTTTGGGACATTTCCTGTCGCGGGCGCTAGGACTACCCACACAAGTGTGGTATCATTTTTATCAGCAGACTTGGGGGAACGCTGGGTGGAAGGAAATTTGTGGCTCCTCTCAGATTCCAGAACTTTCTGTCACCGAAATGTGAGGAAAATGTGTTTTTTTAGCCAAATTTTGAGGTTTGCAAAGGATTCTGGGTAACAGAACCTGGTCAGAGCCCCACAAGTCAACCCATCTTGGATTCCCCTAGGTCTCTAGTTTTCAACAATGCACAGGTGTGGTAGGTTTCCCAAGGTGCCGGCTGAGCTAGAGGCCAAAATCTACAGGTAGGCACTTTGCAAAAAACAGCTCTGTTTTCTGTGAAAAAATGGGATGTGTCCGCGTTGTGTTTTGGAGCATATCCTGTTGCGGGCGCTAGGCCTACCCACACAAGTGAGGTACAATTTTTATCGGGAGACTTGGGGGAACGCTGGGTGGAAGGAAATTTGTGGCTCCTCTCAGATTCCAGAACTTTCTGTCACTGAAATGACAGGAAAAAGTGTTTTTTTAGCCAAATTTTGAGGTTTGCAAAGGATTCTGGGTAACAGAACCTGGTCAGAGCCCCACAAGTCACCCCATCTTGGATTCCCCTAGGTCTCTAGTTTTAAAAAATGCACAGGTTTGGTAGGTTTCCCTAGGTGCCGGCTGAGCTAGAGGCCAAAATCTACAGGTAGGCACTTTGCAAAAAGCAGCTCTGTTTTCTGTCAAAAAATAGGATGTGCCCACGTTGTGTTTTGGGACATTTCCTGTCGCGGGCGCTAGGACTACCCACACAAGTGAGGTATCATTTTTATCGGCAGACTTGGGGGAACGCTGGGTGGAAGGAAATTTGTGGCTCCTCTCAGATTCCAGAACTTTCTGTCATCGAAATGTGACGAAAAAGTGTTTTTTTAGCCAAATTTTGAGGTTTGCAAAAAATTCTGGGTAACAGAACCTGGTCAGAGCCCCACAAGTCACCCCATTTTGGATTCCCCTAGCTCTCTAGTTTTAAAAAATGCACAGGTTTGGTAAGTTTCCCTAGGTGCCGGCTGAGCTAGAGGCCAAAATCTACAGGTAGGCACGTTGCAAAAAACAGCTCTGTTTTCTGTGAAAAAATGTGATGTGTCCATGTTGTGTTTTGGGGCATATCCTGTCGCGGGCGCTAGGCCTACCCACACAAGTGTGCTACCATTTTTATCGGGAGAATTGGGGGAACGCTGGGTGGAAGGAAATTTGTGGCTCCTCTCAGATTCAAGAACCTTCTGTCACCGAAATGATAGGAAAAAGTGTTTTTTTAGCCACATTTTGAGGTTTGCAAAGGATTCTGGGTAACATAACCTGGTCAGAGCCCCACAAGTCACCCCATCTTGGATTCCCCTAGGTCTCTAGTTTAAAAAAATGCACAGGTTTGGTAGGTTTCCCTAGGTGGCGGCTGAGCTAGAGGCCAAAATCTACAGGTAGGCACTTTGCAAAAATCAGCTCTGTTTTCTGTCAAAAAATGGGATGTGCCCACGTTGTGTTTTGGGACATTTCCTGTCGCGGGCGCTAGGACTCACCACACAAGTGAGGTATCATTTTTATCGGCAGACTTGGGGGAATGCTGGGTGGAAGGAAATTTGTGGCTCCTCTCAGATTCCAGAACTTTCTGTCACCGAAATGTGAGGACAATGTGTTTTTTTAGCCAAATTTTGAGGTTTGCAAAGGATTCTGGGTAACAGAACCTGGTCAGAGCCCCACAAGTCAACCCATCTTGGATTCCCCTAGGTCTCTAGGTTTCAACAATGCACAGGTGTGGTAGGTTTCCCTAGGTGCCGGCTGAGCTGGAGGCCAAAATCTACAGGTAGGCACTTTGCAAAAAACAGCTCTGTTTTCTGTGAAAAAATGGGATGTGTCCACGTTGTGTTTTGGAGCATATCCTGTTGCGGGCGCTAGGCCTACCCACACAAGTGAGGTACAATTTTTATCGGGAGACTTGGGGGAACGCTGGGTGGAAGGAAATTTGTGGCTCCTCTCAGATTCCAGAACTTTCTGTCACCGAAATGACAGGAAAAAGTGTTTTTTTAGCCAAATTTTGAGGTTTGCAAAGGATTCTGGGTAACAGAACCTGGTCAGAGCAACACAAGTCACCCCATCTTGGATTCCCCTAGGTCACTAGTTTTAAAAAATGCACAGGTTTCGTAGGTTTCCCTAGGTGCCGGCTGAGCTAGAGGCCAAAATCTACAGGTAGGCACTTTGCAAAAAGCAGCTCTGTTTTCTGTCAAAAAATGGGATGTGCCCACGTTGTGTTTTGGGACATTTCCTGTCACGGGCGCTAGGACTACCCACACAAGTGAGGTATCATTTTTATCGGCAGACTTGGGGGAACGCTGGGTGGAAGGAAATGTGTGGCTTCTCTCACATTCCAGAACTTTCTGTCACCGAAATGACAGGAAAAAGTGTTTTTTTAGCCAAATTTTGAGGTTTGCAAAGGATTCTGGGTAACAGAACCTGGTCAGAGCCCCACAAGTCACCCCATCTTGGATTCCCCTAGGTCTCTAGGTTTCAACAATGCACAGGTGTGGTAGGTTTCCCTAGGTGCCGGCTGAGCTAGAGGCCAAAATCTACAGGTAGGCACTTTGCAAAAAACAGGTCTGTTTTCTGTGAAAAAATGTGATGTGTCCACATTGTGTTTTGGGGCATATCCTGTTGCGGGCGCTAGGCCTAACCACACAAGTGAGGTACAATTTTTATCGGGAGACTTGGGGGAACGCTGGGTGGAAGGAAATTTGTGGCTCCTCTCAGATTCCAGAACTTTCTGTCACCGAAATGACAGGAAAAAGTGTTTTTTTAGCCAAATTTTGAGGTTTGCAAAGGATTCTGGCTAACAGGACCTGGTCAGAGCCCCACAAGTCACCCCATCTTGGATTCCCCTAGGTCTCTAGTTTTAAAAAATGCACAGGTTTGGTAGGTTTCCCTAGGTGCCGGCTGAGCTGGAGGCCAAAATCTACAGGTAGGCACTTTGCAAAAAGCAGCTCTGTTTTCTGTGAAAAAATGGGATGTGTCCACGTTGTGTTTTGGGGCATATCCTGTCGCAGGCGGTAGGCCTACCCACACAAGTGAGGTATCATTTTTATCGGCAGACTTGGGGGAACGCTGGGTGGAAGGAAATTTGTGGCTCCTCTCAGATTCCAGAACTTTCTGTCATCGAAATGTGACGAAAAAGGGTTTTTTTAGCCAAATTTTGAGGTTTGCAAAGGATTCTGGGTAACAGAACCTGGTCAGAGCCCCACAAGTCACCCTATTTTGGATTCCCCTAGCTCTCTAGTTTTAAAAAATGCACAGGTTTGGTAGGTTTCCCTAGGTGCCGGCTGAGCTAGAGGCCAAAATCTACAGGTAGGCACGTTGCAAAAAACAGCTCTGTTTTCTGTGAAAAAATGTGATGTGTTCACGTTGTGTTTTGGGGCATATCCTGTCGCGGGCGCTAGGCCTACCCACACAAGTGTGCTACCATTTTTATCGGGAGAATTGGGGGAACGCTGGGTGGAAGGAAATTTGTGGCTCCTCTCAGATTCAAGAACCTTCTGTCACCGAAATGATAGGAAAAAGTGTTTTTTTAGCCACATTTTGAGGTTTGCAAAGGATTCTGGGTAACAGAACCTGGTCAGAGCCCCACAAGTCACCCCATCTTGGATTCCCCTAGGTCTCTAGTTTTAAAAAAATGCACAGGTTTGGTAGGTTTCCCTAGGTGCCGGCTGAGCTAGAGGCCAAAATCTACAGGTAGGCAGTTTGCAAAAAGCAGCTCTGTTTTCTGTGAAAAAATGGGATGTGTCCACGTTGTGTTTTGGGGCATATCCTGTCGCAGGCGCTAGGCCTACCCACACAAGTGAGGTACCATTTTTATCGGGAGACTTAAGGGAACGCTGGGTGGAAGGAAATTTGTGGCTCCTCTCAGATTCCAGAACTTTCTGTCACCGAAATGTGAGGAAAAAGTGTTTCTGTAGCCAAATTTTGAGGTTTGCATAGGATTCTGGGTAACAGAACCTGGTCAGAGCCCCACAAGTCACCCCATCTTGGATTCCTCTAGCTCTCTAGTTTTAAAAAATACACAGGTTTGGTAGGTTTCCCTAGGTGCCGGCTGAGCTAGAGGCCAAAATCTACCGGTAGGCACTTTGCAAAAAACTGCTCTGTTTTCTGTCAAAAAATAGATTGTGTCCACGTTGTGTTTTGGGGCATATCCTGTCGCGGGCGCTAGGCCTACCCACACAAGTGAGGTACCATTTTAATCGGAAGACTTGAGGGAACACTGGGTGGAAGGAAATTTGTGGCTCCTCTCAGATTCCAGAACTTTCTGTCACCGAAATGACAGGAAAAAGTGTTTTTTTTGCCAAATTTTGAGGTTTGCAAAGGATTCTGGGTAACAGAAGCTGGTCAGAGCCCCACAAGTCACCCCATCTTGGATTCCCCTAGGTCTCTAGTTTTAAAAAATGCACCGGTTTGGTAGGTTTCCCTAGGTGCCGGCTGAGCTATAGGCCAAAATCTACAGGTAGGCACTTTGTAAAAAACAGCTCTGTTTTCTGTGAAAAAATGGTATGTGTCCACTTTGTGTTTTGGGGCATATCCTGTTGCGGGCGATAGGCCTACCCACACAAGTGAGGTACAAATTTTATCGGGAGACTTGGGGGAACGCTGGGTGGAAGGAAATTTGTGGCTCCTCTCAGATTCCAGAACTTTCTGTCACCGAAATGACAGGAAAAAGTGTTTTTTTAGCGATATTTTGAGGTTTGCAACGGATTCTGGGTAACAGAACCTGGTCAGAGCCCCACAAGTCACCCCATCTTGGATTCCCCTAGGTCTCTAGTTTTCAAAAATGCACAGGTTTGGTAGGTTTCCCTAGGTGCCGGGTGAGCTAGAGGCAAAAATCTACAGGTAGGCACTTTGCAAAAAGCAGCTCTGTTTTCTGTCAAAAAATGGGATGTGCCCACGTTGTGTTTTGGGACATTTCCTGTCGCGGGCGCCAGGACTACCCACACAAGTGAGGTATCATTTTTATCAGCAGACTTGGGGGAACGCTGGGTGGAAGGAAATTTGTGGCTCCACTCTGATTCCAGAACTTTCTGTCACCGAAATGTGAGGAAAATGTGTTTTTTTAGCCAAATTTTGAGGTTTGCAAAGGATTCTGGGTAACAGAACCTGGTCAGAGCCCCACAAGTCAACCCATCTTGGATTCCCCTAGGTCTCTAGTTTTCAACAATGCACAGGTGTGGTAGGTTTCCCAAGGTGCCGGCTGAGCTAGAGGCCAAAATCTACAGGTAGGCACTTTGCAAAAAACAGCTCTGTTTTCTGTGAAAAAATGGGATGTGTCCACGTTGTGTTTTGGATCATATCCTGTTGCGGGCGCTAGGCCTACCCACACAAGTGAGGTACAATTTTTATCGGGAGACTTGGGGGAACGCTGGGTGGAAGGAAATTTGTGGCTCCTCTCAGATTCCAGAACTTTCTGTCACTGAAATGACAGGAAAAAGTGTTTTTTTAGCCGCATTTTGAGGTTTGCAAAGGATTCTGGGTAACAGAACCTGGTCAGAGCCCCACAAGTCACCCCATCTTGGATTCCCCTAGGTCTCTAGTTTTAAAAAATGCACAGGTTTGGTAGGTTTCCCTAGGTGCCGGCTGAGCTAGAGGCCAGAATCTACAGGTAGGCACTTTGGAAAAAGCAGCTCTGTTTTCTGTCAAAAAATGGGATGTGCCCACGTTGTGTTTTGGGACATTTCCTGTCGCGGGCGCTAGGACTACCCACACAAGTGAGGTATCATTTTTATCGGCAGACTTGGGGGAACGCTGGGTGGAAGGAAATTTGTGGCTCCTCTCAGATTCCATAACTTTCTGTCATCGAAATGTGATGAAAAAGTGTTTTTTTAGCCAAATTTTGAGGTTTGCAAAGGATTCTGGGTAACAGAACCTGGTCAGAGCCCCACAAGTCACCCCATTTTGGATTCCCCTAGCTCTCTAGTTTTAAAAAATGCACAGGTTTGGTAGGTTTCCCTAGGTGCCGGCTGAGCTAGAGGCCAAAATCTACAGGTAGGCACGTTGCAAAAAACAGCTCTGTTTTCTGTGAAAAAATGTGATGTGTCCACGTTGTGTTTTGGGGCATATCCTGTCGCGGGCGCTAGGCCTACCCACACAAGTGTGCTACCATTTTTATCGGGAGAATTGGGGGAACGCTGGGTGGAAGGAAATTTGTGGCTCCTCTCAGATTCAAGAACCTTCTGTCACCGAAATGATAGGAAAAAGTGTTTTTTTAGCCACATTTTGAGGTTTGCAAAGGATTCTGGGTAACAGAACCTGGTCAGAGCCCCACAAGTCACCCCATCTTGGATTCCCCTAGGTCTCTAGTTTTAAAAAATGCACAGGTTTGGTAGGTTTCCCTAGGTGCCGGCTGAGCTAGAGGCCAAAATCTACAGGTAGGCACTTTGCAAAAAGCAGCTCTGTTTTCTGTGAAAAAATGGGATGTGTCCACGTTGTGTTTTGGGGCATATCCTGTCGCAGGCGCTAGGCCTACCCACACAAGTGAGGTACCATTTTTATCGGGAGACTTAAGGGAACGCTGGGTGGAAGGAAATTTGTGGCTCCTCTCAGATTCCAGAACTTTCTGTCACCGAAATGTGAGGAAAAAGTGTTTCTGTAGCCAAATTTTGAGGTTTGCATAGGATTCTGGGTAACAGAACCTGGTCAGAGCCCCACAAGTCACCCCATCTTGGATTCCTCTAGCTCTCTAGTTTTAAAAAATACACAGGTTTGGTAGGTTTCCCTAGGTGCCGGCTGAGCTAGAGGCCAAAATCTACCGGTAGGCACTTTGCAAAAAACTGCTCTGTTTTCTGTCAAAAAATAGATTGTGTCCACGTTGTGTTTTGGGGCATATCCTGTCGCGGGCGCTAGGCCTACCCACACAAGTGAGGTACCATTTTAATCGGAAGACTTGAGGGAACACTGGGTGGAAGGAAATTTGTGGCTCCTCTCAGATTCCAGAACTTTCTGTCACCGAAATGACAGGAAAAAGTGTTTTTTTAGCCAAATTTTGAGGTTTGCAAAGGATTCTGGGTAACAGGACCTGGTCAGAGCCCCACAAGTCACCCCATCTTGGATTCCCCTAGGTCTCTAGTTTTAAAAAATGCACCGGTTTGGTAGGTTTCCCTAGGTGCCGGCTGAGCTAGAGGCCAAAATCTACAGGTAGGCACTTTGCAAAAAACAGCTCTGTTTTCTGTGAAAAAATGGTATGTGTCCACTTTGTGTTTTGGGGCATATCCTGTTGCGGGCGCTAGGCCTACCCACACAAGTGAGGTACCAATTTTATCGGGAGACTTGGGGGAACGCTGGGTGGAAGGAAATTTGTGGCTCCTCTCAGATTCCAGAACTTTCTGTCACCGAAATGACAGGAAAAAGTGTTTTTTTAGCCAAATTTTGAGGTTTGCAAAGGATTCTGGGTAACAGAAGCTGGTCAGAGCACCACAAGTCACCCCATCTTGGATTCCCCTAGGTCTCTAGTTTTAAAAAATGCACCGGTTTGGTAGGTTTCCCTAGGTGCCGGCTGAGCTAGAGGCCAAAATCTACAGGTAGGCACTTTGCAAAAAACAGCTCTGTTTTCTGTGAAAAAATGGTATGTGTCCACTTTGTGTTTTGGGGCATATCCTGTTGCGGGCGCTAGGCCTACCCACACAAGTGAGGTACCAATTTTATCGGGAGACTTGGAGGAACGCTGGGTGGAAGGAAATTTGTGGCTCCTCTCAGATTCCAGAACTTTCTGTCACCGAAATGACAGGAAAAAGTGTTTTTTTAGCGATATTTTGAGGTTTGCAACGGATTCTGGGTAACAGAACCTGGTCAGAGCCCCACAAGTCACCCCATCTTGGATTCCCCTAGGTCTCTAGTTTTCAAAAATGCACAGGTTTGGTAGGTTTCCCTAGGTGCCGGCTGAGCTAGAGGCAAAAATCTACAGGTAGGCACTTTGCAAAAAGCAGCTCTGTTTTCTGTCAAAAAATGGGATGTGCCCACGTTGTGTTTTGGGACATTTCCTGTCGCGGGCGCTAGGACTACCCACACAAGTGAGGTATCATTTTTATCAGCAGACTTGGGAGAACGCTGGGTGGAAGGAAATTTGTGGCTCCTCTCTGATTCCAGAACTTTCTGTCACCGAAATGTGAGGAAAATGTGTTTTTTTAGCCAAATTTTGAGGTTTGCAAAGGATTCTGGGTAACAGAACCTGGTCAGAGCCCCACAAGTCAACCCATCTTGGATTCCCCTAGGTCTCTAGTTTTCAACAATGCACAGGTGTGGTAGGTTTCCCAAGGTGCCGGCTGAGCTAGAGGCCAAAATCTACAGGTAGGCACTTTGCAAAAAACAGCTCTGTTTTCTGTGAAAAAATGGGATGTGTCCACGTTGTGTTTTGGAGCATATCCTGTTGCGGGCGCTAGGCCTACCCACACAAATGAGGTACAATTTTTATCGGGAGACTTGGGGGAACGCTGGGTGGAAGGAAATTTGTGGCTCCTCTCAGATTCCAGAACTTTCTGTCACTGAAATGACAGGAAAAAGTGTTTTTTAGCCACATTTTGAGGTTTGCAAAGGATTCTGGGTAACAGAACCTGGTCAGAGCCCCACAAGTCACCCCATCTTGGATTCCCCTAGGTCTCTAGTTTTAAAAAATGCACAGGTTTGGTAGGTTTCCCTAGGTGCCGGCTGAGCTAGAGGCCAGAATCTACAGGTAGGCACTTTGGAAAAAGCAGCTCTGTTTTCTGTCAAAAAATGGGATGTGCCCACGTTGTGTTTTGGGGCATATCCTGTCGCGGGCGCTAGGCCTACCCACACAAGTGAGGTACCATTTTAATCAGGAGACTTGAGGGAACACTGGGTGGAAGGAAATTTGTGGCTCCTCTCAGATTCCAGAACTTTCTGTCACCGAAATGACAGGAAAAGGTGTTTTTTTAGCCAAATTTTGAGGTTTGCAAAGGATTCTGGGTAACAGAAGCTGGTCAGAGCCCCACAAGTCACCCCATCTTGGATTCCCCTAGGTCTCTAGTTTAAAAAAATGCATCGGTTTGGTAGGTTTCCCTAGGTGCCGGCTGAGCTAGAGGCCAAAATCTACAGGTAGGCACTTTGTAAAAAACAGCTCTGTTTTCTGTGAAAAAATTTGATGTGTCCACGTTGTGTTTTGGGGCATATCCTGTCGCTGGCGCTAGGCTTACCCACACAAGTGAGGTACCATTTTTATCGGGAGAATTGGGGGAACGCTGGGTGGAAGGAAATTTGTGGCTCCTCTCAGATTCCAGAACCTTCTGTCACCGAAATGACAGGAAAAAGTGTTTTTTTAGCCACATTTTGAGGTTTGCAAAGGATTCTGGGTAACAGAACCTGGTCAGAGCCCCACAAGTCAACCCATCTTGGATTCCCCTAGGTCTCTAGGTTTCAACAATGCACAGGTGTGGTAGGTTTCCCTAGGTGCCGGCTGAGCTAGAGGCCAAAATCTACAGGTAGGCACTTTGCAAAAAGCAGCTCTGTTTTCTGTCAAAAAATTGGATGTGCCCACGTTGTGTTTTGGGACATTTCCTGTCGCGGGCGCTAGGACTACCCACACAAGTGAGGTATCATTTTTATCGGGAGACTTGGGGGAACGCTGGGTGGAAGGAAATTTGTGGCTCCTCTCAGATTCCAGAACTTTCTGTCACCGAAATGACAGGAAAAAGTGTTTTTTTAGCCAAATTTTGAGGTTTGCAAAGGATTCTGGGTAACAGAACCTGGTCAGAGCCCCACAAGTCACCCCATCTTGGATTCCCCTAGGTCTCTAGTTTTCAAAAATGCACAGGTTTGGTAGGTTTCCCTAGGTGCCGGCTGAGCTAGAGGCCAAAATCTACAGGTAGGCACTTTGCAAAAAGCAGCCCTGTTTTCTGTCAAAAAATGGGATGTGCCCACGTTGTGTTTTGGGACATTTCCTGTCACGGGCGCTAGGACTACCCACACAAGTGAGGTATCATTTTTATCGGCAGACTTGGGGGAACGCTGGGTGGAAGGATATTTGTGGCTCCTCTCTGATTCCAGAACTTTCTGTCACCGAAATGTGAGGAAAATGTGTTTTTTTAGCCACATTTTGAGGTTTGCAAAGGATTCTAGGTAACACAACCTGGTCAGAGCCCCACAAGTCACCCCATCTTGGATTCCCCTAGGTCTCTAGGTTTCAACAATGCACAGGTGTGGTAGGTTTCCCTAGGTGCCGGCTGAGCTAGAGGCCAAAATTTACAGGTAGGCACTTTGCAAAAAACAGCTCTGTTTTCTGTGAAAAAATGGGATGTGTCCACGTTGTGTTTTGGAGCATATCCTGTTGCGTGCGCTAGGCCTACCCACACAAGTGAGGTACAATTTTTATCGGGAGACTTGGGGGAACGCTGGGTGGAAGG
This sequence comes from Pleurodeles waltl, assembly GCF_031143425.1. Classification (NCBI taxonomy): domain Eukaryota; kingdom Metazoa; phylum Chordata; class Amphibia; order Caudata; family Salamandridae; genus Pleurodeles; species Pleurodeles waltl. Next base: position 1,079,810,479 of record NC_090444.1, on the reverse strand, counting down.
AAATTTGTGGCTCCTCTCAGATTCCAGAACTTTCTGTCACCGAAATGACTGGAAAAAGTGTTTTTTTAGCCAAATTTTGAGGTTTGCAAAGGATTCTGGGTAACAGAACCTGGTCAGAGCCCCACAAGTCACCCCATCTTGGATTCCCCTAGGTCTCTAGTTTTAAAAAATGCACAGGTTTGGTAGGTTTCCCTAGGTGCCGGCTGAGCTAGTGGCCAAAATCTACAGGTAGGCACTTTGCAAAAAGCAGCTCTGTTTTCTGTGAAAAAATGGGATGTGTCCACGTTGTGTTTTGGGGCATATCCTGTCGCAGGCGCTAGGCCTACCCACACAAGTGAGGTACCATTTTTATCGGGAGACTTAAGGGAACGCTGGGTGGAAGGAAATTTGTGGCTCCTCTCAGATTCCAGAACTTTCTGTCACCGAAATGTGAGGAAAATTTGTTTTTTTAGCCACATTTTGAGGTTTGCAAAGGATTCTGGGTAACAGAACCTGGTCAGAGCCCCACAAGTCAACCCATCTTGGATTCCCCTAGGTCTCTAGTTTTCAACAATGCACAGGTGTGGTAGGTTTCCCAAGGTGCCGGCTGAGCTAGAGGCCAAAATCTACAGGTAGGCACTTTGCAAAAAACAGCTCTGTTTTCTGTGAAAAAATGGGATGTGTCCACGTTGTGTTTTGGAGCATATCCTGTTGCGGGCGCTAGGCCTACCCACACAAATGAGGTACAATTTTTATCGGGAGACTTGGGGGAACGCTGGGTGGAAGGAAATTTGTGGCTCCTCTCAGATTCCAGAACTTTCTGTCACTGAAATGACAGGAAAAAGTGTTTTTTTAGCCACATTTTGAGGTTTGCAAAGGATTCTGGGTAACAGAACCTGGTCAGAGCCCCACAAGTCACCCCATCTTGGATTCCCCTAGGTCTCTAGTTTTAAAAAATGCACAGGTTTGGTAGGTTTCCCTAGGTGCCGGCTGAGCTAGAGGCCAGAATCTACAGGTAGGCACTTTGGAAAAAGCAGCTCTGTTTTCTGTCAAAAAATGGGATGTGCCCACGTTGTGTTTTGGGGCATATCCTGTCGCGGGCGCTAGGCCTACCCACACAAGTGAGGTACCATTTTAATCAGGAGACTTGAGGGAACACTGGGTGGAAGGAAATTTGTGGCTCCTCCCAGATTCCAGAACTTTCTGTCACCGAAATGACAGGAAAAAGTGTTTTTTTAGCCAAATTTTGAGGTTTGCAAAGGATTCTGGGTAACAGAAGCTGGTCAGAGCCCCACAAGTCACCCCATCTTGGATTCCTCTAGCTCTCTAGTTTTCAAAAATACACAGGTTTGGTAGGTTTCCCTAGGTGCCGGCTGAGCTAGAGGCCATAATCTACCGGTAGGCACTTTGCAAAAAACGGCTCTGTTTTCTGTCAAAAAATAGATTGTGCCCACGTTGTGTTTTGGGGCATATCCTGTCGCGGGCGCTAGGCCTACCCACACAAGTGAGGTACCATTTTAATCGGGAGACTTGAGGGAACACTGGGTGGAAGGAAATTTGTGGCTCCTCTCAGATTCCAGAACTTTCTGTCACCGAAATGACAGGAAAAAGTGTTTTTTTAGCCAAATTTTGAGGTTTGCAAAGTATTCTGGGTAACAGAAGCTGGTCAGAGCCCCACAAGTCACCCCATCTTGGATTCCCGTAGGTCTCTAGTTTTAAAAAATGCACCGGTTTGGTAGGTTTCCCTAGGTGCCGGCTGAGCTAGAGGCCAAAATCTACAGGTAGGCACTTTGTAAAAAACAGCTCTGTTTTCTGTGAAAAAATGTGATGTGTCCACGTTGTGTTTTGGGGCATATCCTGTCGCTGGCGCTAGGCCTACCCACACAAGTGAGGTACCATTTTTATCGGGAGAATTGGGGGAACGCTGGGTGGAAGGAAATTTGTGGCTCCTCTCAGATTCCAGAACCTTCTGTCACCGAAATGACAGGAAAAAGTGTTTTTTTAGCCACATTTTGAGGTTTGCAAAGGATTCTGGGTAACAGAACCTGGTCAGAGCCCCACAAGTCAACCCATCTTGGATTCCCCTAGGTCTCTAGTTTTCAACAATGCACAGGTGTGGTAGGTTTCCCTAGGTGCCGGCTGAGCTAGAGGCCAAAATCTACAGGTAGGCACTTTGCAAAAAACAGCTGTTTTCTGTGAAAAAATGGTATGTGTCCACGTTGTGTTTTGGGACATTTCCTGTCACGGGCGCTAGGACTACCCACACAAGTGAGGTATCATTTTTATCGGCAGACTTGGGGGAACGCTGGGTGGAAGGAAATGTGTGGCTTCTCTCACATTCCAGAACTTTCTGTCACCGAAATGACAGGAAAAAGTGTTTTTTTAGCCAAATTTTGAGGTTTGCAAAGGATTCTGGGTAACAGAACCTGGTCAGAGCCCCACAAGTCACCCCATCTTGGATTCCCCTAGGTCTCTAGGTTTCAACAATGCACAGGTTTGGTAGGTTTCCCTAGGTGCCGGCTGAGCTAGAGGCCAAAATCTACAGGTAGGCACTTTGCAAAAAACAGGTCTGTTTTCTGTGAAAAAATGTGATGTGTCCACATTGTGTTTTGGGGCATATCCTGTTGCGGGTGCTAGGCCTAACCACACAAGTGAGGTACCATTTTTATCGGGAGACTTGGGGGAACGCTGGGTGGAAGGAAATTTGTGGCTCCTCTCAGATTCCAGAACTTTCTGTCACCGAAATGTGAGGAAAAAGTGTTTCTGTAGCCAAATTTTGAGGTTTGCATAGGATTCTGGGTAACAGAACCTGGTCAGAGCCCCACAAGTCACCCCATCTTGGATTCCTCTAGCTCTCTAGTTTTAAAAAATACACAGGTTTGGTAGGTTTCCCTAGGTGCCGGCTGAGCTAGAGGCCAAAATCTACCGGTAGGCACTTTGCAAAAACCTGCTCTGTTTTCTGTGAAAAAATAGATTGTGTCCACGTTGTGTTTTGGGGCATATCCTGTCGCGGGCGCTAGGCCTACCCACACAAGTGAGGTACCATTTTAATCGGAAGACTTGAGGGAACACTGGGTGGAAGGAAATTTGTGGCTCCTCTCAGATTCCAGAACTTTCTGTCACCGAAATGACAGGAAAAAGTGTTTTTTTAGCCAAATTTTGAGGTTTGCAAAGGATTCTGGGTAACAGAAGCTGGTCAGAGCCCCACAAGTCACCCCATCTTGGATTCCCCTAGGTCTCTAGTTTTAAAAAATGCACCGGTTTGGTAGGTTTCCCTAGGTGCCGGCTGAGCTATAGGCCAAAATCTACAGGTAGGCACTTTGTAAAAAACAGCTCTGTTTTCTGTGAAAAAATGGTATGTGTCCACTTTGTGTTTTGGGGCATATCCTGTTGCGGGCGATAGGCCTACCCACACAAGTGAGGTACAAATTTTATCGGGAGACTTGGGGGAACGCTGGGTGGAAGGAAATTTGTGGCTCCTCTCAGATTCCAGAACTTTCTGTCACCGAAATGACAGGAAAAAGTGTTTTTTTAGCGATATTTTGAGATTTGCAACGGATTCTGGGTAACAGAACCTGGTCAGAGCCCCACAAGTCACCCCATCTTGGATTCCCCTAGGTCTCTAGTTTTCAAAAATGCACAGGTTTGGTAGGTTTCCCTAGGTGCCGGCTGAGCTAGAGGCAAAAATCTACAGGTAGGCACTTTGCAAAAAGCAGCTCTGTTTTCTGTCAAAAAATGGGATGTGCCCACGTTGTGTTTTGGGACATTTCCTGTCGCGGGCGCTAGGACTACCCACACAAGTGAGGTATCATTTTTATCAGCAGACTTGGGGGAACGCTGGGTGGAAGGAAATTTGTGGCTCCTCTCTGATTCCAGAACTTTCTGTCACCGAAATGTGAGGAAAATGTGTTTTTTTAGCCAAATTTTGAGGTTTGCAAAGGATTCTGTGTAACAGAACCTGGTCAGAGCCCCACAAGTCAACCCATCTTGGATTCCCCTAGGTCTCTAGTTTTCAACAATGCACAGGTGTGGTAGGTTTCCCAAGGTGCCGGCTGAGCTAGAGGCCAAAATCTACAGGTAGGCACTTTGCAAAAAACAGCTCTGTTTTCTGTGGAAAAAATGGGATGTGTCCACGTTGTGTTTTGGAGCATATCCTGTTGCGGGCGCTAGGCCTACCCACACAAGTGAGGTACAATTTTTATCGGGAGACTTGGGGGAACGCTGGGTGGAAGGAAATTTGTGGCTCCTCTCAGATTCCAGAACTTTCTGTCACTGAAATGACAGGAAAAAGTGTTTTTTTAGCCACATTTTGAGGTTTGCAAAGGATTCTGGGTAACAGAACCTGGTCAGAGCCCCACAAGTCACCCCATCTTGGATTCCCCTAGGTCTCTAGTTTTTAAAAATGCACAGGTTTGGTAGGTTTCCCTAGGTGCCGGCTGAGCTAGAGGCCAGAATCTACAGGTAGGCACTTTGGAAAAAGCAGCTCTGTTTTCTGTCAAAAAATGGGATGTGCCCACGTTGTGTTTTGGGACATTTCCTGTCGCGGGCGCTAGGACTACCCACACAAGTGAGGTATCATTTTTATCGGCAGACTTGGGGGAACGCTGGGTGGAAGGAAATTTGTGGCTCCTCTCAGATTCCAGAACTTTCTGTCATCGAAATGTGACGAAAAAGTGTTTTTTTAGCCACATTTTGAGGTTTGCAAAGGATTCTGGGTAACAGAACCTGGTCAGAGCCCCACAAGTTACCCCATTTTGGATTCCCCTAGCTCTCTAGTTTTAAAAAATGCACAGGTTTGGTAGGTTTCCCTAGGTGCCGGCTGAGCTAGAGGCCAAAATCTACAGGTAGGCACGTTGCAAAAAACAGCTCTGTTTTCTGTGAAAAAATGTGATGTGTCCACGTTGTGTTTTGGGGCATATCCTGTCGCGGGCGCTAGGCCTACCCACACAAGTGTGCTACCATTTTTATCGGGAGAATTTGGGGAACGCTGGGTGGAAGGAAATTTGTGGCTCCTCTCAGATTCAAGAACCTTCTGTCACCGAAATGATAGGAAAAAGTGTTTTTTTTAGCCACATTTTGAGGTTTGCAAAGGATTCTGGGTAACAGAACCTGGTCAGAGCCCCACAAGTCACCCCATCTTGGATTCCCCTAGGTCTCTAGTTTTAAAAAATGCACAGGTTTGGTAGGTTTCCCTAGGTGCCGGCTGAGCTAGAGGCCAAAATCTACAGGTAGGCACTTTGCAAAAAGCAGCTCTGTTTTCTGTGAAAAAATGGGATGTGTCCACGTTGTGTTTTGGGGCATATCCTGTCGCAGGCGCTAGGCCTACCCACACAAGTGAGGTACCATTTTTATCGGGAGACTTAAGGGAACGCTGGGTGGAAGGAAATTTGTGGCTCCTCTCAGATTCCAGAACTTTCTGTCACCGAAATGTGAGGAAAAAATGTTTCTGTAGCCAAATTTTGAGGTTTGCATAGGATTCTGGGTAACAGAACCTGGTCAGAGCCCCACAAGTCACCCCATCTTGGATTCCTCTAGCTCTCTAGTTTTAAAAAATACACAGGTTTGGTAGGTTTCCCTAGGTGCCGGCTGAGCTAGAGGCCAAAATCTACCGGTAGGCACTTTGCAAAAAACTGCTCTGTTTTCTGTCAAAAAATAGATTGTGTCCACGTTGTGTTTTGGGGCATATCCTGTCGCGGGCGCTAGGCCTACCCACACAAGTGAGGTACCATTTTAATCGGAAGACTTGAGGGAACACTGGGTGGAAGGAAATTTGTGGCTCCTCTCAGATTCCAGAACTTTCTGTCACCGAAATGACAGGAAAAAGTGTTTTTTTAGCCAAATTTTGAGGTTTGCAAAGGATTCTGGGTAACAGAAGCTGGTCAGAGCCCCACAAGTCACCCCATCTTGGATTCCCCTAGGTCTCTAGTTTTAAAAAATGCACCGGTTTGGTAGGTTTCCCTAGGTGCCGGCTGAGCTATAGGCCAAAATCTACAGGTAGGCACTTTGTAAAAAACAGCTCTGTTTTCTGTGAAAAAATGGTATGTGTCCACTTTGTGTTTTGGGGCATATCCTGTTGCGGGCGATAGGCCTACCCACACAAGTGAGGTACAAATTTTATCGGGAGACTTGGGGGAACGCTGGGTGGAAGGAAATTTGTGGCTCCTCTCAGATTCCAGAACTTTCTGTCACCGAAATGACAGGAAAAAGTGTTTTTTTAGCGATATTTTGAGGTTTGCAACGGATTCTGGGTAACAGAACCTGGTCAGAGCCCCACAAGTCACCCCATCTTGGATTCCCCTAGGTCTCTAGTTTTCAAAAATGCACAGGTTTGGTAGGTTTCCCTAGGTGCCGGCTGAGCTAGAGGCAAAAATCTACAGGTAGGCACTTTGCAAAAAGCAGCTCTGTTTTCTGTCAAAAAATGGGATGTGCCCACGTTGTGTTTTGGGACATTTCCTGTCGCGGGCGCTAGGACTACCCACACAAGTGAGGTATCATTTTTATCAGCAGACTTGGGGGAACGCTGGGTGGAAGGAAATTTGTGGCTCCTCTCTGATTCCAGAACTTTCTGTCACCGAAATGTGAGGAAAATGTGTTTTTTTAGCCAAATTTTGAGGTTTGCAAAGGATTCTGGGTAACAGAACCTGGTCAGAGCCCCACAAGTCAACCCATCTTGGATTCCCCTAGGTCTCTAGTTTTCAACAATGCACAGGTGTGGTAGGTTTCCCAAGGTGCCGGCTGAGCTAGAGGCCAAAATCTACAGGTAGGCACTTTGCAAAAAACAGCTCTGTTTTCTGTGAAAAAATGGGATGTGTCCACGTTGTGTTTTGGAGCATATCCTGTTGCGGGCGCTAGGCCTACCCACACAAGTGAGGTACAATTTTTATCGGGAGACTTGGGGGAACGCTGGGTGGAAGGAAATTTGTGGCTCCTCTCAGATTCCAGAACTTTCTGTCACTGAAATGACAGGAAAAAGTGTTTTTTAGCCACATTTTGAGGTTTGCAAAGGATTCTGGGTAACAGAACCTGGTCAGAGCCCCACAAGTCACCCCATCTTGGATTCCCCTAGGTCTCTAGTTTCAAAAAATGCACAGGTTTGGTAGGTTTCCCTAGGTGCCGGCTGAGCTAGAGGCCAGAATCTACAGGTAGGCACTTTGGAAAAAGCAGCTCTGTTTTCTGTCAAAAAATGGGATGTGCCCACGTTGTGTTTTGGGACATTTCCTGTCGCGGGCGCTAGGACTACCCACACAAGTGAGGTATCATTTTTATCGGCAGACTTGGGGGAACGCTGGGTGGAAGGAAATTTGTGGCTCCTCTCAGATTCCAGAACTTTCTGTCATCGAAATGTGACGAAAAAGTGTTTTTTTTAGCCACATTTTGAGGTTTGCAAAGGATTCTGGGTAACAGAACCTGGTCAGAGCCCCACAAGTCACCCCATTTTGGATTCCCCTAGCTCTCTAGTTTTAAAAAATGCACAGGTTTGGTAGGTTTCCCTAGGTGCCGGCTGAGCTAGAGGCCAAAATCTACAGGTAGGCACGTTGCAAAAAACAGCTCTGTTTTCTGTGAAAAAATGTGATGTGTCCACGTTGTGTTTTGGGGCATATCCTGTCGCGGGCGCTAGGCCTACCCACACAAGTGTGCTACCATTTTTATCGGGAGAATTGGGGGAACGCTGGGTGGAAGGAAATTTGTGGCTCCTCTCAGATTCAAGAACCTTCTGTCACCGAAATGATAGGAAAAAGTGTTTTTTTAGCCACATTTTGAGGTTTGCAAAGGATTCTGGGTAACAGAACCTGGTCAGAGCCCCACAAGTCACCCCATCTTGGATTCCCCTAGGTCTCTAGTTTTAAAAAATGCACAGGTTTGGTAGGTTTCCCTAGGTGCCGGCTGAGCTAGAGGCCAAAATCTACAGGTAGGCACTTTTCAAAAAGCAGCTCTGTTTTCTGTGAAAAAATGGGATGTGTCCACGTTGTGTTTTGGGGCATATCCTGTCGCAGGCGCTAGGCCTACCCACACAAGTGAGGTACCATTTTTATCGGGAGACTTAAGGGAACGCTGGGTGGAAGGAAATTTGTGGCTCCTCTCAGATTCCAGAACTTTCTGTCACCGAAATGTGAGGAAAAAGTGTTTCTGTAGCCAAATTTTGAGGTTTGCATAGGATTCTGGGTAACAGAACCTGGTCAGAGCCCCACAAGTCACCCCATCTTGGATTCCTCTAGCTCTCTAGTTTTAAAAAATACACAGGTTTGGTAGGTTTCCCTAGGTGCCGGCTGAGCTAGAGGCCAAAATCTACCGGTAGGCACTTTGCAAAAAACTGCTCTGTTTTCTATCAAAAAATAGATTGTGTCCACGTTGTGTTTTGGGGCATATCCTGTCGCGGGCGCTAGGCCTACCCACACAAGTGAGGTACCATTTTAATCGGAAGACTTGAGGGAACACTGGGTGGAAGGAAATTTGTGGCTCCTCTCAGATTCCAGAACTTTCTGTCACCGAAATGACAGGAAAAAGTGTTTTTTTAGCCAAATTTTGAGGTTTGCAAAGGATTCTGGGTAACAGAAGCTGGTCAGAGCACCACAAGTCACCCCATCTTGGATTCCCCTAGGTTTCTAGTTTTAAAAAATGCACCGGTTTGGTAGGTTTCCCTAGGTGCCGGCTGAGCTAGAGGCCAAAATCTACAGGTAGGCACTTTGCAAAAAACAGCTCTGTTTTCTGTGAAAAAATGGTATGTGTCCACTTTGTGTTTTGGGGCATATCCTGTTGCGGGCGCTAGGCCTACCCACACAAGTGAGGTACCAATTTTATCGGGAGACTTGGGGGAACGCTGGGTGGAAGGAAATTTGTGGCTCCTCTCAGATTCCAGAACTTTCTGTCACCGAAATGACAGGAAAAAGTGTTTTTTTAGCCAAATTTTGAGGTTTGCAAAGGATTCTGGGTAACAGAAGCTGGTCAGAGCACCACAAGTCACCCCATCTTGGATTCCCCTAGGTCTCTAGTTTTAAAAAATGCACAGGTTTGGTAGGTTTCCCTAGGTGCCGGCTGAGCTAGAGGCCAAAATCTACAGGTAGGCACTTTGCAAAAAACAGCTCTGTTTTCTGTGAAAAAATGGTATGTGTCCACTTTGTGTTTTGGGGCATATCCTGTTGCGGGCGCTAGGCCTACCCACACAAGTGAGGTACCAATTTTATCGTGAGACTTGGGGGAACGCTGGGTGGAAGGAAATTTGTGGCTCCTCTCAGATTCCAGAGCTTTCTGTCACCGAAATGACAGGAAAAAGTGTTTTTTTAGCGATATTTTGAGGTTTGCAACGGATTCTGGGTAACAGAACCTGGTCAGAGCCCCACAAGTCACCCCATCTTGGATTCCCCTAGGTCTCTAGTTTTCAAAAATGCACAGGTTTGGTAGGTTTCCCTAGGTGCCGGCTGAGCTAGAGGCAAAAATCTACAGGTAGGCACTTTGCAAAAAGCAGCTCTGTTTTCTGTCAAAAAATGGGATGTGCCCACGTTGTGTTTTGGGACATTTCCTGTCGCGGGCGCTAGGACTACCCACACAAGTGAGGTACCATTTTTATCAGCAGACTTGGGAGAACGCTGGGTGGAAGGAAATTTGTGGCTCCTCTCTGATTCCAGAACTTTCTGTCACCGAAATGTGAGGAAAATTTGTTTTTTTAGCCACATTTTGAGGTTTGCAAAGGATTCTGGGTAACAGAACCTGGTCAGAGCCCCACAAGTCAACCCATCTTGGATTCCCCTAGGTCTCTAGTTTTCAACAATGCACAGGTGTGGTAGGTTTCCCAAGGTGCCGGCTGAGCTAGAGGCCAAAATCTACAGGTAGGCACTTTGCAAAAAACAGCTCTGTTTTCTGTGAAAAAATGGGATGTGTCCACGTTGTGTTTTGGAGCATATCCTGTTGCGGGCGCTAGGCCTACCCACACAAATGAGGTACAATTTTTATCGGGAGACTTGGGGGAACGCTGGGTGGAAGGAAATTTGTGGCTCCTCTCAGATTCCAGAACTTTCTGTCACTGAAATGACAGGAAAAAGTGTTTTTTTAGCCACATTTTGAGGTTTGCAAAGGATTCTGGGTAACAGAACCTGGTCAGAGCCCCACAAGTCACCCCATCTTGGATTCCCCTAGGTCTCTAGTTTTAAAAAATGCACAGGTTTGGTAGGTTTCCCTAGGTGCCGGCTGAGCTAGAGGCCAGAATCTACAGGTAGGCACTTTGGAAAAAGCAGCTCTGTTTTCTGTCAAAAAATGGGATGTGCCCACGTTGTGTTTTGGGGCATATCCTGTCGCGGGCGCTAGGCCTACCCACACAAGTGAGGTACCATTTTAATCAGGAGACTTGAGGGAACACTGGGTGGAAGGAAATTTGTGGCTCCTCCCAGATTCCAGAACTTTCTGTCACCGAAATGACAGGAAAAAGTGTTTTTTTAGCCAAATTTTGAGGTTTGCAAAGGATTCTGGGTAACAGAAGCTGGTCAGAGCCCCACAAGTCACCCCATCTTGGATTCCCCTAGGTCTCTAGTTTCAAAAAATGCACCGGTTTGGTAGGTTTCCCTAGGTGCCGGCTGAGCTAGAGGCCAAAATCTACAGGTAGGCACTTTGTAAAAAACAGCTCTGTTTTCTGTGAAAAAATGTGATGTGTCCACGTTGTGTTTTGGGGCATATCCTGTCGCTGGCGCTAGGCCTACCCACACAAGTTAGGTACCATTTTTATCGGGAGAATTGGGGGAACGCTGGGTGGAAGGAAATTTGTGGCTCCTCTCAGATTCCAGAACCTTCTGTCACCGAAATGACAGGAAAAAGTGTTTTTTTAGCCACATTTTGAGGTTTGCAAAGGATTCTGGGTAACAGAACCTGGTCAGAGCCCCACAAGTCAACCCATCTTGGATTCCCCTAGGTCTCTAGTTTTCAACAATGCACAGGTGTGGTAGGTTTCCCTAGGTGCCGGCTGAGCTAGAGGCCAAAATCTACAGGTAGGCACTTTGCAAAAAGCAGCTCTGTTTTCTGTCAAAAAATTGGATGTGCCCACGTTGTGTTTTGGGACATTTCCTGTCGCGGGCGCTAGGACTACCCACACAAGTGAGGTATCATTTTTATCGGGAGACTTGGGGGAACGCTGGGTGGAAGGAAATTTGTGGCTCCTCTCAGATTCCAGAACTTTCTGTCACCGAAATGACAGGAAAAAGTGTTTTTTTAGCCAAGTTTTGAGGTTTGCAAAGGATTCTGGGTAACAGAACCTGGTCAGAGCCCCACAAGTCACCCCATCTTGGATTCCCCTAGGTCTCTAGTTTTCAAAAATGCACAGGTTTGGTAGGTTTCCCTAGGTGCCGGCTGAGCTAGAGGCCAAATTCTACAGGTAGGCACTTTGCAAAAAGCAGCCCTGTTTTCTGTCAAAAAATGGGATGTGCCCACGTTGTGTTTTGGGACATTTCCTGTCACGGGCGCTAGGACTACCCACACAAGTGAGGTATCATTTTTATCGGCAGACTTGGGGGAACGCTGGGTGGAAGGATATTTGTGGCTCCTCTCTGATTCCAGAACTTTCTGTCACCGAAATGTGAGGAAAATGTGTTTTTTTAGCCACATTTTGAGGTTTGCAAAGGATTCTGGGTAACACAACCTGGTCAGAGCCCCACAAGTCACCCCATCTTGGATTCCCCTAGGTCTCTAGGTTTCAACAATGCACAGGTGTGGTAGGTTTCCCTAGGTGCCGGCTGAGCTAGAGGCCAAAATTTACAGGTAGGCACTTTGCAAAAAACAGCTCTGTTTTCTGTGAAAAAATGGGATGTGTCCACGTTGTGTTTTGGAGCATATCCTGTTGCGTGCGCTAGGCCTACCCACACAAGTGAGGTACAATTTTTATCGGGAGACTTGGGGGAACGCTGGGTGGAAGGAAATTTGTGGCTCCTCTCAGATTCCAGAACTTTCTGTCACCGAAATGACAGGAAAAAGTGTTTTTTTAGCCAAATTTTGAGGTTTGCAAAGGATTCTGGGTAACAGAACCTGGTCAGAGCCCCACAAGTCACCCCATCTTGGATTCCCCTAGGTCTCTAGTTTTAAAAAATGCACAGGTTTGGTAGGTTTCCCTAGGTGCCGGCTGAGCTAGTGGCCAAAATCTACAGGTAGGCACTTTGCAAAAAGCAGCTCTGTTTTCTGTGAAAAAATGGGATGTGTCCACGTTGTGTTTTGGGGCATATCCTGTCGCAGGCGCTAGGCCTACCCACACAAGTGAGGTACCATTTTTATCGGGAGACTTAAGGGAACGCTGGGTGGAAGGAAATTTGTGGCTCCTCTCAGATTCCAGAACTTTCTGTCACCGAAATGTGAAGAAAAAGTGTTTCTTTAGCCAAATTTTGAGCTTTGCATAGGATTCTGGGTAACAGAACCTGGTCAGAGCCCCACAAGTCACCCCATCTTGGATTCCTCTAGCTCTCTAGTTTTCAAAAATTCACAGGTTTGGTAGGTTTCCCTAGGTGCCGGCTGAGCTAGAGGCCATAATCTACCGGTAGGCACTTTGCAAAAAACAGCTCTGTTTTCTGTCAAAAAATAGATTGTGTCCACGTTGTGTTTTGGGGCATATCCTGTCGCGGGCGCTAGGCCTACCCACACAAGTGAGGTACCATTTTAATCGGGAGACTTGAGGGAACACTGGGTGGAAGGAAATTTGTGGCTCCTCTCAGATTCCAGAACTTTCTGTCACCGAAATGACAGGAAAAGGTGTTTTTTTAGCCAAATTTTGAGGTTTGCAAAGGATTCTGGGTAACAGAAGCTGGTCAGAGCCCCACAAGTCACCCCATCTTGGATTCCCCTAGGTCTCTAGTTTTAAAAAATGCACCGGTTTGGTAGGTTTCCCTAGGTGCCGGCTGAGCTAGAGGCCAAAATCTACAGGTAGGCACTTTGTAAAAAACAGCTCTGTTTTCTGTGAAAAAATGTGATGTGTCCACGTTGTGTTTTGGGGCATATCCTGTCGCTGGCGCTAGGCCTACCCACACAAGTGAGGTACCATTTTTATCGGGAGAATTGGGGGATCGCTGGGTGGAAGGAAATTTGTGGCTCCTCTCAGATTCCAGAACCTTCTGTCACCGAAATGACAGGAAAAAGTGTTTTTTTAGCCACATTTTGAGGTTTGCAAAGGATTCTGGGTAACAGAACCTGGTCAGAGCCCCACAAGTCAACCCATCTTGGATTCCCCTAGGTCTCTAGTTTTCAACAATGCACAGGTGTGGTAGGTTTCCCTAGGTGCCGGCTGAGCTAGAGGCCAAAATCTACAGGTAGGCACTTTGCAAAAAACAGCTCTGTTTTCTGTGAAAAAATGGTATGTGTCCACGTTGTGTTTTGGGGCATATCCTGTTGCGGGCGCTAGGCCTACCCACACAAGTGAGGTACAGTTTTTATCGGGAGACTTGTGGGAACGCTGGGTGGAAGGAGATTTGTAGCTCCTCTCAGATTCCAGAACTTTCTGTCACCGAAATTAGTGGAAAATGTGTTTTTTTAGCCAAATTTTGAGGTTTGCAACGGATTCTGGGTAACAGAACCTGGTCAGAGCCCCACAAGTCACCCCATCTTGGATTCCCCTAGGTCTCTAGTTTTCAAAAATGCACAGGTTTGGTAGGTTTCCCTAGGTGCCGGCTGAGCTAGAGGCAAAAATCTACAGGTAGGCACTTTGCAAAAAGCAGCTCTGTTTTCTGTCAAAAAATGGGATGTGCCCACGTTGTGTTTTGGGACATTTCCTGTCGCGGGCGCTAGGACTACCCACACAAGTGAGGTATCATTTTTATCAGCAGACTTGGGGGAACGCTGGGTGGAAGGAAATTTGTGGCTCCTCTCTGATTCCAGAACTTTCTGTCACCGAAATGTGAGGAAAATGTGTTTTTTTAGCCAAATTTTGAGGTTTGCAAAGGATTCTGGGTAACAGAACCTGGTCAGAGCCCCACAAGTCAACCCATCTTGGATTCCCCTAGGTCTCTAGTTTTCAACAATGCACAGGTGTGGTAGGTTTCCCAAGGTGCCGGCTGAGCTAGAGGCCAAAATCTACAGGTAGGCACTTTGCAAAAAACAGCTCTGTTTTCTGTGAAAAAATGGGATGTGTCCGCGTTGTGTTTTGGAGCATATCCTGTTGCGGGCGCTAGGCCTACCAACACAAGTGAGGTACAATTTTTATCGGGAGACTTGAGGGAACGCTGGGTGGAAGGAAATTTGTGGCTCCTCTCAGATTCCAGAACTTTCTGTCACTGAAATGACAGGAAAAAGTGTTTTTTAGCCAAATTTTGAGGTTTGCAAAGGATTCTGGGTAACAGAACCTGGTCAGAGCCCCACAAGTCACCCCATCTTGGATTCCCCTAGGTCTCTAGTTTTAAAAAATGCACAGGTTTGGTAGGTTTCCCTAGGTGCCGGCTGAGCTAGAGGCCAAAATCTACAGGTAGGCACTTTGCAAAAAGCAGCTCTGTTTTCTGTCAAAAAATGGGATGTGCCCACGTTGTGTTTTGGGACATTTCCTGTCGCGGGCGCTAGGACTACCCACACAAGTGAGGTATCATTTTTATCGGCAGACTTGGGGGAACGCTGGGTGGAAGGAAATTTGTGGCTCCTCTCAGATTCCAGAACTTTCTGTCATCGAAATGTGACGAAAAAGTGTTTTTTTAGCCAAATTTTGAGGTTTGCAAAGGATTCTGGGTAACAGAACCTGGTCAGAGCCCCACAAGTCACCCCATTTTGGATTCCCCTAGCTCTCTAGTTTTAAAAAATGCACAGGTTTGGTAAGTTTCCCTAGGTGCCGGCTGAGCTAGAGGCCAAAATCTACAGGTAGGCACGTTGCAAAAAACAGCTCTGTTTTCTGTGAAAAAATGTGATGTGTCCATGTTGTGTTTTGGGGCATATCCTGTCGCGGGCGCTAGGCCTACCCACACAAGTGTGCTACCATTTTTATCGGGAGAATTGGGGGAACGCTGGGTGGAAGGAAATTTGTGGCTCCTCTCAGATTCATGAACCTTCTGTCACCGAAATGATAGGAAAAAGAGTTTTTTTAGCCACATTTTGAGGTTTGCAAAGGATTCTGGGTAACATAACCTGGTCAGAGCCCCACAAGTCACCCCATCTTGGATTCCCCTAGGTCTCTAGTTTTAAAAAATGCACAGGTTTGGTAGGTTTCCCTAGGTGCCGGCTGAGCTAGAGGCCAAAATCTACAGGTAGGCACTTTGCAAAAAGCAGCTCTGTTTTCTGTCAAAAAATGGGATGTGCCCACGTTGTGTTTTGGGACATTTCCTGTCGCGGGCGCTAGGACTACCCACACAAGTGAGGTATCATTTTTATCGGCAGACTTGGGGGAACGCTGGGTGGAAGGAAATTTGTGGCTCCTCTCAGATTCCAGAACTTTCTGTCATCGAAATGTGACGAAAAAGTGTTTTTTTAGCCAAATTTTGAGGTTTGCAAAGGATTCTGGGTAACAGAACCTGGTCAGAGCCCCACAAGTCACCCCATTTTGGATTCCCCTAGCTCTCTAGTTTTAAAAAATGCACAGGTTTGGTAAGTTTCCCTAGGTGCCGGCTGAGCTAGAGGCCAAAATCTACAGGTAGGCACGTTGCAAAAAACAGCTCTGTTTTCTGTGAAAAAATGTGATGTGTCCATGTTGTGTTTTGGGGCATATCCTGTCGCGGGCGCTAGGCCTACCCACACAAGTGTGCTACCATTTTTATCGGGAGAATTGGGGGAACGCTGGGTGGAAGGAAATTTGTGGCTCCTCTCAGATTCATGAACCTTCTGTCACCGAAATGATAGGAAAAAGAGTTTTTTTAGCCACATTTTGAGGTTTGCAAAGGATTCTGGGTAACATAACCTGGTCAGAGCCCCACAAGTCACCCCATCTTGGATTCCCCTAGGTCTCTAGTTTTAAAAAATGCACAGGTTTGGTAGGTTTCCCTAGGTGGCGGCTGAGCTAGAGGCCAAAATCTACAGGTAGGCACTTTGCAAAAATCTGCTCTGTTTTCTGTCAAAAAATGGGATGTGCCCACGTTGTGTTTTGGGACATTTCCTGTCGCGGGCGCTAGGACTACCCACACAAGTGAGGTATCATTTTTATCGGCAGACTTGGGGGAACGCTGGGTGGAAGGAAATTTGTGGCTCCTCTCAGATTCCAGAACTTTCTGTCATCGAAATGTGACGAAAAAGTGTTTTTTTAGCCAAATTTTGAGGTTTGCAAAGGATTCTGGGTAACAGAACCTGGTCAGAGCCCCACAAGTCACCCCATTTTGGATTCCCCTAGCTCTCTAGTTTTAAAAAATGCACAGGTTTGGTAAGTTTCCCTAGGTGCCGGCTGAGCTAGAGGCCAAAATCTACAGGTAGGCACGTTGCAAAAAACAGCTCTGTTTTCTGTGAAAAAATGTGATGTGTCCATGTTGTGTTTTGGGGCATATCCTGTCGCGGGCGCTAGGCCTACCCACACAAGTGTGCTACCATTTTTATCGGGAGAATTGGGGGGAACGCTGGGTGGAAGGAAATTTGTGGCTCCTCTCAGATTCAAGAACCTTCTGTCACCGAAATGATAGGAAAAAGTGTTTTTTTAGCCACATTTTGAGGTTTGCAAAGGATTCTGGGTAACATAACCTGGTCAGAGCCCCACAAGTCACCCCATCTTGGATTTCCCTAGGTCTCTAGTTTAAAAAAATGCACAGGTTTGGTAGGTTTCCCTAGGTGGCGGCTGAGCTAGAGGCCAAAATCTACAGGTAGGCACTTTGCAAAAATCAGCTCTGTTTTCTGTCAAAAAATGGGATGTGCCCACGTTGTGTTTTGGGACATTTCCTGTCGCGGGCGCTAGGACTCACCACACAAGTGAGGTATCATTTTTATCGGCAGACTTGGGGGAATGCTGGGTGGAAGGAAATTTGTGGCTCCTCTCAGATTCCAGAACTTTCTGTCACCGAAATGTGAGGACAATGTGTTTTTTTAGCCAAATTTTGAGGTTTGCAAAGGATTCTGGGTAACAGAACCTGGTCAGAGCCCCACAAGTCAACCCATCTTGGATTCCCCTAGGTCTCTAGGTTTCAACAATGCACAGGTGTGGTAGGTTTCCCTAGGTGCCGGCTGAGCTGGAGGCCAAAATCCACAGGTAGGCACTTTGCAAAAAACAGCTCTGTTTTCTGTGAAAAAATGGGATGTGTCCACGTTGTGTTTTGGAGCATATCCTGTTGCGGGCGCTAGGCCTACCCACACAAGTGAGGTACAATTTTTATCGGGAGACTTGGGGGAACGCTGGGTGGAAGGAAATTTGTGGCTCCTCTCAGATTCCAGAACTTTCTGTCACCGAAATGACAGGAAAAAGTGTTTTTTTAGCCAAATTTTGAGGTTTGCAAAGGATTCTGGGTAACATAACCTGGTCAGAGCCCCACAAGTCACCCCATCTTGGATTCCCCTAGGTCTCTAGTTTTAAAAAATGCACAGGTTTGGTAGGTTTCCCTAGGTGCCGGCTGAGCTAGAGACCAAAATCTACAGGTAGGCACTTTGCAAAAAGCAGCTCTGTTTTCTGTCAAAAAATGGGATGTGCCCACGTTGTGTTTTGGGACATTTCCTGTCACAGGTGCTAGGACTACCCACACAAGTGAGGTATCATTTTTATCGGCAGACTTGGGGGAACGCTGGGTGGAAGGAAATGTGTGGCTTCTCTCACATTCCAGAACTTTCTGTCACCGAAATGACAGGAAAAAGTGTTTTTTTAGCCAAATTTTGAGGTTTGCAAAGGATTCTGGGTAACAGAACCTGGTCAGAGCCCCACAAGTCACCCCATCTTGGATTCCCCTAGGTCTCTAGGTTTCAACAATGCACAGGTGTGGGAGGTTTCCCTAGGTGCCGGCTGAGCTAGAGGCCAAAATCTACAGGTAGGCATTTTGCAAAAAACAGGTCTGTTTTCTGTGAAAAAATGTGATGTGTCCACATTGTGTTTTGGGGCATATCCTGTTGCGGGCGCTAGGCCTAACCACACAAGTGAGGTACAATTTTTATCGGGAGACTTGGGGGAACGCTGGGTGGAAGGAAATTTGTGGCTCCTCTCAGATTCCAGAACTTTCTGTCACCGGAATGACAGGAAAAAGTGTTTTTTTAGCCAAATTTTGAGGTTTGCAAAGGATTCTGGGTAACAGGACCTGGTCAGAGCCCCACAAGTCACCCCATCTTGGATTCCCCTAGGTCTCTAGTTTTAAAAAATGCACAGGTTTGGTAGGTTTCCCTAGGTGCCGGCTGAGCTAGAGGCCAAAATCTACAGGTAGGCACTTTGCAAAAAGCAGCTCTGTTTTCTGTGAAAAAATGGGATGTGTCCACGTTGTGTTTTGGGGCATATCCTGTCGCAGGCGGTAGGCCTACCCACACAAGTGAGGTACCATTTTTATCGGGAGACTTAAGGGAACGCTGGGTGGAAGGAAATTTGTGGCTCCTCTCAGATTCCAGAACTTTCTGTCACCGAAATGTGAGGAAAAAGTGTTTCTGTAGCCAAATTTTGAGGTTTGCATAGGATTCTGGGTAACAGAACCTGGTCAGAGCCCCACAAGTCACCCCATCTTGGATTCCTCTAGCTCTCTAGCTTTAAAAAATACACAGGTTTGGTAGGTTTCCCTAGGTGCCGGCTGAGCTAGAGGCCAAAATCTACCGTTAGGCACTTTGCAAAAACCTGCTCTGTTTTCTGTGAAAAAATAGATTGTGTCCACGTTGTGTTTTGGGGCATATCCTGTCGCGGGCGCTAGGCCTACCCACACAAGTGAGGTACCATTTTAATCGGAAGACTTGAGGGAACACTGGGTGGAAGGAAATTTGTGGCTCCTCTCAGATTCCAGAACTTTCTGTCACCGAAATGTGAGGAAAAAGTGTTTCTGTAGCCAAATTTTGAGGTTTGCATAGGATTCTGGGTAACAGAACCTGGTCAGAGCCCCACAAGTCACCCCATCTTGGATTCCTCTAGCTCTCTAGCTTTAAAAAATACACAGGTTTGGTAGGTTTCCCTAGGTGCCGGCTGAGCTAGAGGCCAAAATCTACCGTTAGGCACTTTGCAAAAACCTGCTCTGTTTTCTGTGAAAAAATAGATTGTGTTCACGTTGTGTTTTGGGGCATATCCTGTCGCGGGCGCTAGGCCTACCCACACAAGTGAGGTACCATTTTAATCGGAAGACTTGAGGGACCACTGGGTGGAAGGAAATTTGTGGCTCCTCTCAGATTCCAGAACTTTCTGTCACCGAAATGACAGGAAAAAGTGTTTTTTTAGCCAAATTTTGAGGTTTGCAAAGGATTCTGGGTAACAGAAGCTGGTCAGAGCCCCACAAGTCACCCCATCTTGGATTCCCCTAGGTCTCTAGTTTTAAAAAATGCACCGGTTTGGTAGGTTTCCCTAGGTGCCGGCTGAGCTATAGGCCAAAATCTACAGGTAGGCACTTTGTAAAAAACAGCTCTGTTTTCTGTGAAAAAATGGAATGTGTCCACGTTGTGTTTTGGGACATTTCCTGTCGCGGGCGCTAGGACTACCCACACAAGTGAGGTATCATTTTTATCAGCAGACTTGGGGGAGCGCTGGGTGGAAGGAAATTTGTGGCTCCTCTCTGATTCCAGAACTTTCTGTCACCGAAATGTGAGGAAAATGTGTTTTTTTAGCCATATTTTGAGGTTTGCAAAGGATTCTGGGTAACAGAACCTGGTCAGAGCCCCACAAGTCAACCCATCTTGGATTCCCCTAGGTCTCTAGTTTTCAACAATGCACAGGTGTGGTAGGTTTCCCAAGGTGCCGGCTGAGCTAGAGGCCAAAATCTACAGGTAGGCACTTTGCAAAAAACAGCTCTGTTTTCTGTGAAAAAATGGGATGTGTCCACGTTGTGTTTTGGAGCATATCCTGTTGCGGGCGCTAGGCCTACCCACACAAGTGAGGTACAATTTTTATCGGGAGACTTGGGGGAACGCTGGGTGGAAGGAAATTTGTGGCTCCTCTCAGATTCCAGAACTTTCTGTCACTGAAATGACAGGAAAAAGTGTTTTTTTAGCCACATTTTGAGGTTTGCAAAGGATTCTGGGTAACAGAACCTGGTCAGAGCCCCACAAGTCACCCCATCTTGGATTCCCCTAGGTCTCTAGTTTTAAAAAATGCACAGGTTTGGTAGGTTTCCCTAGGTGCCGGCTGAGCTAGAGGCCAGAATCTACAGGTAGGCACTTTGGAAAAAGCAGCTCTGTTTTCTGTCAAAAAATGGGATGTGCCCACGTTGTGTTTTGGGACATTTCCTGTCGCGGGCGCTAGGACTACCCACACAAGTGAGGTATCATTTTTATCGGCAGACTTGGGGGAACGCTGGGTGGAAGGAAATTTGTGGCTCCTCTCAGATTCCAGAACTTTCTGTCATTGAAATGTGACGAAAAAGTGTTTTTTTAGCCAAATTTTGAGGTTTGCAAAGGATTCTGGGTAACAGAACCTGGTCAGAGCCCCACAAGTCACACCATTTTGGATTCCCCTAGCTCTCTAGTTTTAAAAAATGCACAGGTTTGGTAGGTTTCCCTAGGTGCCGGCTGAGCTAGAGGCCAAAATCTACAGGTAGGCACGTTGCAAAAAACAGCTCTGTTTTCTGTGAAAAAATGTGATGTGTCCACGTTGTGTTTTGGGGCATATCCTGTCGCGGGCGCTAGGCCTACCCACACAAGTGTGCTACCATTTTTATCGGGAGAATTGGGGGAACGCTGGGTGGAAGGAAATTTGTGGCTCCTCTCAGATTCAAGAACCTTCTGTCACCGAAATGATAGGAAAAAGTGTTTTTTTTAGCCACATTTTGAGGTTTGCAAAGGATTCTGGGTAACAGAACCTGGTCAGAGCCCCACAAGTCACCCCATCTTGGATTCCCCTAGGTCTCTAGTTTTAAAAAATGCACAGGTTTGGTAGGTTTCCCTAGGTGCCGGCTGAGCTAGAGGCCAAAATCTACAGGTAGGCACTTTGCAAAAAGCAGCTCTGTTTTCTGTGAAAAAATGGGATGTGTCCACGTTGTGTTTTGGGGGCATATCCTGTCGCAGGCGTTAGGCCTACCCACACAAGTGAGGTACGATTTTTAGCGGGAGACTTAAGGGAACGCTGGGTGGAAGGAAATTTGTGGCTCCTCTCAGATTCCAGAACTTTCTGTCACCGAAATGTGAGGAAAAAGTGTTTCTGTAGCCAAATTTTGAGGTTTGCATAGGATTCTGGGTAACAGAACCTGGTCAGAGCCCCACAAGTCACCCCATCTTGGATTCCTCTAGCTCTCTAGTTTTAAAAAATACACAGGTTTGGTAGGTTTCCCTAGGTGCCGGCTGAGCTAGAGGCCAAAATCTACCGGTAGGCACTTTGCAAAAAACTGCTCTGTTTTCTGTCAAAAAATAGATTGTGTCCACGTTGTGTTTTGGGGCATATCCTGTCGCGGGCGCTAGGCCTACCCACACAAGTGAGGTACCATTTTAATCGGAAGACTTGAGGGAACACTGGGTGGAAGGAAATTTGTGGCTCCTCTCAGATTCCAGAACCTTCTGTCACCGAAATGACAGGAAAAAGTGTTTTTTTAGCCACATTTTGAGGTTTGCAAAGGATTCTGGGTAACAGAAGCTGGTCAGAGCCCCACAAGTCACCCCATCTTGGATTCCCCTAGGTCTCTAGTTTTAAAAAATGCACCGGTTTGGTAGGTTTCCCTAGGTGCCGGCTGAGCTAGAGGCCAAAATCTACAGGTAGGCACTTTGCAAAAAACAGCTCTGTTTTCTGTGAAAAAATGGTATGTGTCCACTTTGTGTTTTGGGGCATATCCTGTTGCGGGCGCTAGGCCTACCCACACAAGTGAGGTACCAATTTTATCGGGAGACTTGGGGGAACGCTGGGTGGAAGGAAATTTGTGGCTCCTCTCAGATTCCAGAACTTTCTGTCACCGAAATGACAGGAAAAAGTGTTTTTTTAGCGATATTTTGAGGTTTGCAACGGATTCTGGGTAACAGAACCTGGTCAGAGCCCCACAAGTCACCCCATCTTGGATTCCCCTAGGTCTCTAGTTTTCAAAAATGCACAGGTTTGGTAGGTTTCCCTAGGTGCCGGCTGAGCTAGAGGCAAAAATCTACAGGTAGGCACTTTGCAAAAAGCAGCTCTGTTTTCTGTCAAAAAATGGGATGTGCCCACGTTGTGTTTTGGGACATTTCCTGTCGCGGGCGCTAGGACTACCCACACAAGTGAGGTATCATTTTTATCAGCAGACTTGGGAGAACGCTGGGTGGAAAGAAATTTGTGGCTCCTCTCTGATTCCAGAACTTTCTGTCACCGAAATGTGAGGAAAATGTGTTTTTTTAGCCAAATTTTGAGGTTTGCAAAGGATTCTGGGTAACAGAACCTGGTCAGAGCCCCACAAGTCAACCCATCTTGGATTCCCCTAGGTCTCTAGTTTTCAACAATGCACAGATGTGGTAGGTTTCCCAAGGTGCCGGCTGAGCTAGAGGCCAAAATCTACAGGTAGGCACTTTGCAAAAAACAGCTCTGTTTTCTGTGAAAAAATGGGATGTGTCCACGTTGTGTTTTGGAGCATATCCTGTTGCGGGCGCTAGGCCTACCCACACAAGTGAGGTACAATTTTTATCGGGAGACTTGGGGGAACGCTGGGTGGAAGGAAATTTGTGGCTCCTCTCAGATTCCAGAACTTTCTGTCACTGAAATGACAGGAAAAAGTGTTTTTTTAGCCACATTTTGAGGTTTGCAAAGGATTCTGGGTAACAGAACCTGGTCAGAGCCCCACAAGTCACCCCATCTTGGATTCCCCTAGGTCTCTAGTTTTCAAAAATGCACAGGTTTGGTAGGTTTCCCTAGGTGCCGGCTGAGCTAGAGGCCAAATTCTACAGGTAGGCACTTTGCAAAAAGCAGCCCTGTTTTCTGTCAAAAAATGGGATGTGCCCACGTTTTGTTTTGGGACATTTCCTGTCACGGGCGCTAGGACTACCCACACAAGTGAGGTATCATTTTTATCGGCAGACTTGGGGGAACGCTGGGTGGAAGGATATTTGTGGCTCCTCTCTGATTCCAGAACTTTCTGTCACCGAAATGTGAGGAAAATGTGTTTTTTTAGCCACATTTTGAGGTTTGCAAAGGATTCTGGGTAACACAACCTGGTCAGAGCCCCACAAGTCACCCCATCTTGGATTCCCCTAGGTCTCTAGGTTTCAACAATGCACAGGTGTGGTAGGTTTCCCTAGGTGCCGGCTGAGCTAGAGGCCAAAATTTACAGGTTGGCACTTTGCAAAAAACAG
Source organism: Pleurodeles waltl (assembly GCF_031143425.1). NCBI lineage: Eukaryota > Metazoa > Chordata > Amphibia > Caudata > Salamandridae > Pleurodeles > Pleurodeles waltl. The sequence goes on along the minus strand of NC_090444.1, from coordinate 1,079,787,247 downwards.
CTCTGTTTTCTGTGAAAAAATGGGATGTGTCCACGTTGTGTTTTGGAGCATATCCTGTTGCGTGCGCTAGGCCTACCCACACAAGTGAGGTACAATTTTTATCGGGAGACTTGGGGGAACGCTGGGTGGAAGGAAATTTGTGGCTCCTCTCAGATTCCAGAACTTTCTGTCACCGAAATGACAGGAAAAAGTGTTTTTTTAGCCAAATTTTGAGGTTTGCAAAGGATTCTGGGTAACAGAACCTGGTCAGAGCCCCACAAGTCACCCCATCTTGGATTCCCCTAGGTCTCTAGTTTTAAAAAATGCACAGGTTTGGTAGGTTTCCCTAGGTGCCGGCTGAGCTAGTGGCCAAAATCTACAGGTAGGCACTTTGCAAAAAGCAGCTCTGTTTTCTGTGAAAAAATGGGATGTGTCCACGTTGTGTTTTGGGGCATATCCTGTCGCAGGCGCTAGGCCTACCCACACAAGTGAGGTACCATTTTTATCGGGAGACTTAAGGGAACGCTGGGTGGAAGGAAATTTGTGGCTCCTCTCAGATTCCAGAACTTTCTGTCACCGAAATGTGAAGAAAAAGTGTTTCTTTAGCCAAATTTTGAGCTTTGCATAGGATTCTGGGTAACAGAACCTGGTCAGAGCCCCACAAGTCACCCCATCTTGGATTCCTCTAGCTCTCTAGTTTTCAAAAATTCACAGGTTTGGTAGGTTTCCCTAGGTGCCGGCTGAGCTAGAGGCCATAATCTACCGGTAGGCACTTTGCAAAAAACGGCTCTGTTTTCTGTCAAAAAATAGATTGTGTCCACGTTGTGTTTTGGGGCATATCCTGTCGCGGGCGCTAGGCCTACCCACACAAGTGAGGTACCATTTTAATCGGGAGACTTGAGGGAACACTGGGTGGAAGGAAATTTGTGGCTCCTCTCAGATTCCAGAACTTTCTGTCACCGAAATGACAGGAAAAAGTGTTTTTTTAGCCAAATTTTGAGGTTTGCAAAGGATTCTGGGTAACAGAAGCTGGTCAGAGCCCCACAAGTCACCCCATCTTGGATTCCCCTAGGTCTCTAGTTTTAAAAAATGCACCGGTTTGGTAGGTTTCCCTAGGTGCCGGCTGAGCTAGAGGCCAAAATCTACAGGTAGGCACTTTGTAAAAAACAGCTCTGTTTTCTGTGAAAAAATTTGATGTGTCCACGTTGTGTTTTGGGGCATATCCTGTCGCTGGCGCTAGGCCTACCCACACAAGTGAGGTACCATTTTTATCGGGAGAATTGGGGGAACGCTGGGTGGAAGGAAATTTGTGGCTCCTCTCAGATTCCAGAACCTTCTGTCACCGAAATGACAGGAAAAAGTGTTTTTTTAGCCACATTTTGAGGTTTGCAAAGGATTCTGGGTAACAGAACCTGGTCAGAGCCCCACAAGTCAACCCATCTTGGATTCCCCTAGGTCTCTAGTTTTCAACAATGCACAGGTGTGGTAGGTTTCCCTAGGTGCCGGCTGAGCTAGAGGCCAAAATCTACAGGTAGGCACTTTGCAAAAAACAGCTCTGTTTTCTGTGAAAAAATGGTATGTGTCCACGTTGTGTTTTGGGGCATATCCTGTTGCGGGCGCTAGGCCTACCCACACAAGTGAGGTACAGTTTTTATCGGGAGACTTGTGGGAACGCTGGGTGGAAGGAGATTTGTAGCTCCTCTCAGATTCCAGAACTTTCTGTCACCGAAATTAGTGGAAAATTTGTTTTTTTAGCCAAATGTTGAGGTTTGCAACGGATTCTGGGTAACAGAACCTGGTCAGAGCCCCACAAGTCACCCCATCTTGGATTCCCCTAGGTCTCTAGTTTTCAAAAATGCACAGGTTTGGTAGGTTTCCCTAGGTGCCGGCTGAGCTAGAGGCAAAAATCTACAGGTAGGCACTTTGCAAAAAGCAGCTCTGTTTTCTGTCAAAAAATGGGATGTGCCCACGTTGTGTTTTGGGACATTTCCTGTCGCGGGCGCTAGGACTACCCACACAAGTGAGGTATCATTTTTATCAGCAGACTTGGGGGAACGCTGGGTGGAAGGAAATTTGTGGCTCCTCTCTGATTCCAGAACTTTCTGTCACCGAAATGTGAGGAAAATGTGTTTTTTTAGCCAAATTTTGAGGTTTGCAAAGGATTCTGGGTAACAGAACCTGGTCAGAGCCCCACAAGTCAACCCATCTTGGATTCCCCTAGGTCTCTAGTTTTCAACAATGCACAGGTGTGGTAGGTTTCCCAAGGTGCCGGCTGAGCTAGAGGCCAAAATCTACAGGTAGGCACTTTGCAAAAAACAGCTCTGTTTTCTGTGAAAAAATGGGATGTGTCCGCGTTGTGTTTTGGAGCATATCCTGTTGCGGGCGCTAGGCCTACCCACACAAGTGAGGTACAATTTGTATCGGGAGACTTGGGGGAACGCTGGGTGGAAGGAAATTTGTGGCTCCTCTCAGATTCCAGAACTTTCTGTCACTGAAATGACAGGAAAAAGTGTTTTTTAGCCAAATTTTGAGGTTTGCAAAGGATTCTGGGTAACAGAACCTGGTCAGAGCCCCACAAGTCACCCCATCTTGGATTCCCCTAGGTCTCTAGTTTTAAAAAATGCACAGGTTTGGTAGGTTTCCCTAGGTGCCGGCTGAGCTAGAGGCCAAAATCTACAGGTAGGCACTTTGCAAAAAGCAGCTCTGTTTTCTGTCAAAAAATGGGATGTGCCCACGTTGTGTTTTGGGACATTTCCTGTCGCGGGCGCTAGGACTACCCACACAAGTGAGGTATCATTTTTATCGGCAGACTTCGGGGAACGCTGGGTGGAAGGAAATTTGTGGCTCCTCTCAGATTCCAGAACTTTCTGTCATCGAAATGTGACGAAAAAGTGTTTTTTTAGCCAAATTTTGAGGTTTGCAAAGGATTCTGGGTAACAGAACCTGGTCAGAGCCCCACAAGTCACCCCATTTTGGATTCCCCTAGCTCTCTAGTTTTAAAAAATGCACAGGTTTGGTAAGTTTCCCTAGGTGCCGGCTGAGCTAGAGGCCAAAATCTACAGGTAGGCACGTTGCAAAAAACAGCTCTGTTTTCTGTGAAAAAATGTGATGTGTCCATGTTGTGTTTTGGGGCATATCCTGTCGCGGGCGCTAGGCCTACCCACACAAGTGTGCTACCATTTTTATCGGGAGAATTGGGGGAACGCTGGGTGGAAGGAAATTTGTGGCTCCTCTCAGATTCAAGAACCTTCTGTCACCGAAATGATAGGAAAAAGAGTTTTTTTAGCCACATTTTGAGGTTTGCAAAGGATTCTGGGTAACATAACCTGGTCAGAGCCCCACAAGTCACCCCATCTTGGATTCCCCTAGGTCTCTAGTTTTAAAAAATGCACAGGTTTGGTAGGTTTCCCTAGGTGGCGGCTGAGCTAGAGGCCAAAATCTACAGGTAGGCACTTTGCAAAAATCTGCTCTGTTTTCTGTCAAAAAATGGGATGTGCCCACGTTGTGTTTTGGGACATTTCCTGTCGCGGGCGCTAGGACTACCCACACAAGTGAGGTATCATTTTTATCGGCAGACTTGGGGGAACGCTGGGTGGAAGGAAATTTGTGGCTCCTCTCAGATTCCAGAACTTTCTGTCATCGAAATGTGACGAAATAGTGTTTTTTTAGCCAAATTTTGAGGTTTGCAAAGGATTCTGGGTAACAGAACCTGGTCAGAGCCCCACAAGTCACCCCATTTTGGATTCCCCTAGCTCTCTAGTTTTAAAAAATGCACAGGTTTGGTAAGTTTCCCTAGGTGGCGGCTGAGCTAGAGGCCAAAATCTACAGGTAGGCACGTTGCAAAAAACAGCTCTGTTTTCTGTGAAAAAATGTGATGTGTCCATGTTGTGTTTTGGGGCATATCCTGTCGCGGGCGCTAGGCCTACCCACACAAGTGTGCTACCATTTTTATCGGGAGAATTGGGGGAACGCTGGGTGGAAGGAAATTTGTGGCTCCTCTCAGATTCAAGAACCTTCTGTCACCGAAATGATAGGAAAAAGTGTTTTTTTAGCCACATTTTGAGGTTTGCAAAGGATTCTGGGTAACATAACCTGGTCAGAGCCCCACAAGTCACCCCATCTTGGATTCCCCTAGGTCTCTAGTTTAAAAAAATGCACAGGTTTGGTAGGTTTCCCTAGGTGGCGGCTGAGCTAGAGGCCAAAATCTACAGGTAGGCACTTTGCAAAAATCAGCTCTGTTTTCTGTCAAAAAATGGGATGTGCCCACGTTGTGTTTTGGGACATTTCCTGTCGCGGGCGCTAGGACTCACCACACAAGTGAGGTATCATTTTTATCGGCAGACTTGGGGGAATGCTGGGTGGAAGGAAATTTGTGGCTCCTCTCAGATTCCAGAACTTTCTGTCACCGAAATGTGAGGACAATGTGTTTTTTTAGCCAAATTTTGAGGTTTGCAAAGGATTCTGGGTAACAGAACCTGGTCAGAGCCCCACAAGTCAACCCATCTTGGATTCCCCTAGGTCTCTAGGTTTCAACAATGCACAGGTGTGGTAGGTTTCCCTAGGTGCCGGCTGAGCTGGAGGTCAAAATCCACAGGTAGGCACTTTGCAAAAAACAGCTCTGTTTTCTGTGAAAAAATGGGATGTGTCCACGTTGTGTTTTGGAGCATATCCTGTTGCGGGCGCTAGGCCTACCCACACAAGTGAGGTACAATTTTTATCGGGAGACTTGGGGGAACGCTGGGTGGAAGGAAATTTGTGGCTCCTCTCAGATTCCAGAACTTTCTGTCACCGAAATGACAGGAAAAAGTGTTTTTTTAGCCAAATTTTGAGGTTTGCAAAGGATTCTGGGTAACATAACCTGGTCAGAGCCCCACAAGTCACCCCATCTTGGATTCCCCTAGGTCTCTAGTTTTAAAAAATGCACAGGTTTGGTAGGTTTCCCTAGGTGCCGGCTGAGCTAGAGGCCAAAATCTACAGGTAGGCACTTTGCAAAAAGCAGCTCTGTTTTCTGTCAAAAAATGGGATGTGCCCACGTTGTGTTTTGGGACATTTCCTGTCACGGGTGCTAGGACTACCCACACAAGTGAGCTATCATTTTTATCGGCAGACTTGGGGGAACGCTGGGTGGAAGGAAATGTGTGGCTTCTCTCACATTCCAGAACTTTCTGTCACCGAAATGACAGGAAAAAGTGTTTTTTTAGCCAAATTTTGAGGTTTGCAAAGGATTCTGGGTAACAGAACCTGGTCAGAGCCCCACAAGTCACCCCATCTTGGATTCCCCTAGGTCTCTAGGTTTCAACAATGCACAGGTGTGGGAGGTTTCCCTAGGTGCCGGCTGAGCTAGAGGCCAAAATCTACAGGTAGGCATTTTGCAAAAAACAGGTCTGTTTTCTGTGAAAAAATGTGATGTGTCCACATTGTGTTTTGGGGCATATCCTGTTGCGGGCGCTAGGCCTAACCACACAAGTGAGGTACAATTTTTATCGGGAGACTTGGGGGAACGCTGGGTGGAAGGAAATTTGTGGCTCCTCTCAGATTCCAGAACTTTCTGTCACCGAAATGACAGGAAAAAGTGTTTTTTTAGCCAAATTTTGAGGTTTGCAAAGGATTCTGGGTAACAGGACCTGGTCAGAGCCCCACAAGTCACCCCATCTTGGATTCCCCTAGGTCTCTAGTTTTAAAAAATGCACAGGTTTGGTAGGTTTCCCTAGGTGCCGGCTGAGCTAGAGGCCAAAATCTACAGGTAGGCACTTTGCAAAAAGCAGCTCTGTTTTCTGTGAAAAAATGGGATGTGTCCACGTTGTGTTTTGGGGCATATCCTGTCGCAGGCGGTAGGCCTACCCACACAAGTGAGGTACCATTTTTATCGGGAGACTTAAGGGAACGCTGGGTGGAAGGAAATTTGTGGCTCCTCTCAGATTCCAGAACTTTCTGTCACCGAAATGTGAGGAAAAAGTGTTTCTGTAGCCAAATTTTGAGGTTTGCATAGGATTCTGGGTAACAGAACCTGGTCAGAGCCCCACAAGTCACCCCATCTTGGATTCCTCTAGCTCTCTAGCTTTAAAAAATACACAGGTTTGGTAGGTTTCCCTAGGTGCCGGCTGAGCTAGAGGCCAAAATCTACCGTTAGGCACTTTGCAAAAACCTGCTCTGTTTTCTGTGAAAAAATAGATTGTGTCCACGTTGTGTTTTGGGGCATATCCTGTCGCGGGCGCTAGGCCTACCCACACAAGTGAGGTACCATTTTAATCGGAAGACTTGAGGGAACACTGGGTGGAAGGAAATTTGTGGCTCCTCTCAGATTCCAGAACTTTCTGTCACCGAAATGTGAGGAAAAAGTGTTTCTGTAGCCAAATTTTGAGGTTTGCATAGGATTCTGGGTAACAGAACCTGGTCAGAGCCCCACAAGTCACCCCATCTTGGATTCCTCTAGCTCTCTAGCTTTAAAAAATACACAGGTTTGGTAGGTTTCCCTAGGTGCCGGCTGAGCTAGAGGCCAAAATCTACCGTTAGGCACTTTGCAAAAACCTGCTCTGTTTTCTGTGAAAAAATAGATTGTGTCCACGTTGTGTTTTGGGGCATATCCTGTCGCGGGCGCTAGGCCTACCCACACAAGTGAGGTACCATTTTAATCGGAAGACTTGAGGGAACACTGGGTGGAAGGAAATTTGTGGCTCCTCTCAGATTCCAGAACTTTCTGTCACCGAAATGACAGGAAAAAGTGTTTTTTTAGCCAAATTTTGAGGTTTGCAAAGGATTCTGGGTAACAGAAGCTGGTCAGAGCCCCACAAGTCACCCCATCTTGGATTCCCCTAGGTCTCTAGTTTTAAAAAATGCACCGGTTTGGTAGGTTTCCCTAGGTGCCGGCTGAGCTATAGGCCAAAATCTACAGGTAGGCACTTTGTAAAAAACAGCTCTGTTTTCTGTGAAAAAATGGTATGTGTCCACGTTGTGTTTTGGGACATTTCCTGTCGCGGGCGCTAGGACTACCCACACAAGTGAGGTATCATTTTTATCAGCAGACTTGGGGGAGCGCTGGGTGGAAGGAAATTTGTGGCTCCTCTCTGATTCCAGAACTTTCTGTCACCGAAATGTGAGGAAAATGTGTTTTTTTAGCCATATTTTGAGGTTTGCAAAGGATTCTGGGTAACAGAACCTGGTCAGAGCCCCACAAGTCAACCCATCTTGGATTCCCCTAGGTCTCTAGTTTTCAACAATGCACAGGTGTGGTAGGTTTCCCAAGGTGCCGGCTGAGCTAGAGGCCAAAATCTACAGGTAGGCACTTTGCAAAAAACAGCTCTGTTTTCTGTGAAAAAATGGGATGTGTCCACGTTGTGTTTTGGAGCATATCCTGTTGCGGGCGCTAGGCCTACCCACACAAGTGAGGTACAATTTTTATCGGGAGACTTGGGGGAACGCTGGGTGGAAGGAAATTTGTGGCTCCTCTCAGATTCCAGAACTTTCTGTCACTGAAATGACAGGAAAAAGTGTTTTTTTAGCCACATTTTGAGGTTTGCAAAGGATTCTGGGTAACAGAACCTGGTCAGAGCCCCACAAGTCACCCCATCTTGGATTCCCCTAGGTCTCTAGTTTTAAAAAATGCACAGGTTTGGTAGGTTTCCCTAGGTGCCGGCTGAGCTAGAGGCCAGAATCTACAGGTAGGCACTTTGGAAAAAGCAGCTCTGTTTTCTGTCAAAAAATGGGATGTGCCCACGTTGTGTTTTGGGACATTTCCTGTCGCGGGCGCTAGGACTACCCACACAAGTGAGGTATCATTTTTATCGGCAGACTTGGGGGAACGCTGGATGGAAGGAAATTTGTGGCTCCTCTCAGATTCCAGAACTTTCTGTCATCGAAATGTGACGAAAAAGTGTTTTTTTAGCCAAATTTTGAGGTTTGCAAAGGATTCTGGGTAACAGAACCTGGTCAGAGCCCCACAAGTCACCCCATTTTGGATTCCCCTAGCTCTCTAGTTTTAAAAAATGCACAGGTTTGGTAGGTTTCCCTAGGTGCCGGCTGAGCTAGAGGCCAAAATCTACAGGTAGGCACGTTGCAAAAAACAGCTCTGTTTTCTATGAAAAAATGTGATGTGTCCACGTTGTGTTTTGGGGCATATCCTGTCGCGGGCGCTAGGCCTACCCACACAAGTGTGCTACCATTTTTATCGGGAGAATTGGGGGAACGCTGGGTGGAAGGAAATTTGTGGCTCCTCTCAGATTCAAGAACCTTCTGTCACCGAAATGATAGGAAAAAGTGTTTTTTTAGCCACATTTTGAGGTTTGCAAAGGATTCTGGGTAACAGAACCTGGTCAGAGCCCCACAAGTCACCCCATCTTGGATTCCCCTAGGTCTCTAGTTTTAAAAAATGCACAGGTTTGGTAGGTTTCCCTAGGTGCCGGCTGAGCTAGAGGCCAAAATCTACAGGTAGGCACTTTGCAAAAAGCAGCTCTGTTTTCTGTGAAAAAATGGGATGTGTCCACGTTGTGTTTTGGGGCATATCCTGTCGCAGGTGTTAGGCCTACCCAGACAAGTGAGGTACGATTTTTAGCGGGAGACTTAAGGGAACGCTGGGTGGAAGGAAATTTGTGGCTCCTCTCAGATTCCAGAACTTTCTGTCACCGAAATGTGAGGAAAAAGTGTTTCTGTAGCCAAATTTTGAGGTTTGCATAGGATTCTGGGTAACAGAACCTGGCCAGAGCCCCACAAGTCACCCCATCTTGGATTCCTCTAGCTCTCTAGTTTTAAAAAATACACAGGTTTGGTAGGTTTCCCTAGGTGCCGGCTGAGCTAGAGGCCAAAATCTACCGGTAGGCACTTTGCAAAAAACTGCTCTGTTTTCTGTCAAAAAATAGATTGTGTCCACGTTGTGTTTTGGGGCATATCCTGTCGCGGGCGCTAGGCCTACCCACACAAGTGAGGTACCATTTTAATCGGAAGACTTGAGGGAACACTGGGTGGAAGGAAATTTGTGGCTCCTCTCAGATTCCAGAACCTTCTGTCACCGAAATGACAGGAAAAAGTGTTTTTTTAGCCACATTTTGAGGTTTGCAAAGGATTCTGGGTAACAGAAGCTGGTCAGAGCCCCACAAGTCACCCCATCTTGGATTCCCCTAGGTCTCTAGTTTTAAAAAATGCACCGGTTTGGTAGGTTTCCCTAGGTGCCGGCTGAGCTAGAGGCCAAAATCTACAGGTAGGCACTTTGCAAAAAACAGCTCTGTTTTCTGTGAAAAAATGGTATGTGTCCACTTTGTGTTTTGGGGCATATCCTGTTGCGGGCGCTAGGCCTACCCACACAAGTGAGGTACCAATTTTATCGGGAGACTTGGGGGAACGCTGGGTGGAAGGATATTTGTGGCTCCTCTCAGATTCCAGAACTTTCTGTCACCGAAATGACAGGAAAAAGTGTTTTTTTAGCGATATTTTGAGGTTTGCAACGGATTCTGGGTAACAGAACCTGGTCAGAGCCCCACAAGTCACCCCATCTTGGATTCCCCTAGGTCTCTAGTTTTCAAAAATGCACAGGTTTGGTAGGTTTCCCTAGGTGCCGGCTGAGCTAGAGGCAAAAATCTACAGGTAGGCACTTTGCAAAAAGCAGCTCTGTTTTCTGTCAAAAAATGGGATGTGCCCACGTTGTGTTTTGGGACATTTCCTGTCGCGGGCGCTAGGACTACCCACACAAGTGAGGTATCATTTTTATCAGCAGACTTGGGAGAACGCTGGGTGGAAAGAAATTTGTGGCTCCTCTCTGATTCCAGAACTTTCTGTCACCGAAATGTGAGGAAAATGTGTTTTTTTAGCCAAATTTTGAGGTTTGCAAAGGATTCTGGGTAACAGAACCTGGTCAGAGCCCCACAAGTCAACCCATCTTGGATTCCCCTAGGTCTCTAGTTTTCAACAATGCACAGATGTGGTAGGTTTCCCAAGGTGCCGGCTGAGCTAGAGGCCAAAATCTACAGGTAGGCACTTTGCAAAAAACAGCTCTGTTTTCTGTGAAAAAATGGGATGTGTCCACGTTGTGTTTTGGAGCATATCCTGTTGCGGGCGCTAGGCCTACCCACACAAGTGAGGTACAATTTTTATCGGGAGACTTGGGGGAACGCTGGGTGGAAGGAAATTTGTGGCTCCTCTCAGATTCCAGAACTTTCTGTCACTGAAATGACAGGAAAAAGTGTTTTTTTAGCCACATTTTGAGGTTTGCAAAGGATTCTGGGTAACAGAACCTGGTCAGAGCCCCACAAGTCACCCCATCTTGGATTCCCCTAGGTCTCTAGTTTTAAAAAATGCACAGGTTTGGTAGGTTTCCCTAGGTGCCGGCTGAGCTAGAGGCCAGAATCTACAGGTAGGCACTTTGGAAAAAGCAGCTCTGTTTTCTGTCAAAAAATGGGATGTGCCCACGTTGTGTTTTGGGGCATATCCTGTCGCGGGCGCTAGGCCTACCCACACAAGTGAGGTACCATTTTAATCGGGAGACTTGAGGGAACACTGGGTGGAAGGAAATTTGTGGCTCCTCTCAGATTCCAGAACTTTCTGTCACCGAAATGACAGGAAAAAGTGTTTTTTTAGCCAAATTTTGAGGTTTGCAAAGGATTCTGGGTAACAGAACCTGGTCAGAGCCCCACAAGTCAACCCATCTTGGATTCCCCTAGGTCTCTAGTTTTCAACAATGCACAGGTGTGGTAGGTTTCCCTAGGTGCCGGCTGAGCTAGAGGCCAAAATCTACAGGTAGGCACTTTGCAAAAAACAGCTCTGTTTTCTGTGAAAAAATGGTATGTGTCCACGTTGTGTTTTGGGGCATATCCTGTTGCGGGCGCTAGGCCTACCCACACAAGTGAGGTACAGGTTTTATCGGGAGACTTGTGGGAACGCTGGGTGGAAGGAAATTTGTAGCTCCTCTCAGATTCCAGAACTTTCTGTCACCGAAATTAGTGGAAAATGTGTTTTTTTAGCCAAATTTTGAGGTTTGCAACGGATTCTGGGTAACAGAACCTGGTCAGAGCCCCACAAGTCACCCCATCTTGGATTCCCCTAGGTCTCTAGTTTTCAAAAATGCACAGGTTTGGAGGTTTCCCTAGGTGCCGGCTGAGCTAGAGGCAAAAATCTACAGGTAGGCACTTTGCAAAAAGCAGCTCTGTTTTCTGTCAAAAAATGGGATGTGCCCACGTTGTGTTTTGGGACATTTCCTGTCGCGGGCGCTAGGACTACCCACACAATTGAGGTATCATTTTTATCAGCAGACTTGGGGGAACGCTGGGTGGAAGGAAATTTGTGGCTCCTCTCTGATTCCAGAACTTTCTGTCACCGAAATGTGAGGAAAATGTGTTTTTTTAGCCAAATTTTGAGGTTTGCAAAGGATTCTGGGTAACAGAACCTGGTCAGAGCCCCACAAGTCAACCCATCTTGGATTCCCCTAGGTCTCTAGTTTTCAACAATGCACAGGTGTGGTAGGTTTACCAAGGTGCCGGCTGAGCTAGAGGCCAAAATCTACAGGTAGGCACTTTGCAAAAAACAGCTCTGTTTTCTGTGAAAAAATGGGATGTGTCCGCGTTGTGTTTTGGAGCATATCCTGTTGCGGGCGCTAGGCCTACCCACACAAGTGAGGTACAATTTTTATCAGGAGACTTGGGGGAACGCTGGGTGGAAGGAAATTTGTGGCTCCTCTCAGATTCCAGAACTTTCTGTCACTGAAATGACAGGAAAAAGTGTTTTTTTAGCCAAATTTTGAGGTTTGCAAAGGATTCTGGGTAACAGAACCTGGTCAGAGCCCCACAAGTCACCCCATCTTTTATTCCCCTAGGTCTCTAGTTTTAAAAAATGCACAGGTTTGGTAGGTTTCCCTAGGTGCCGGCTGAGCTAGAGGCCAAAATCTACAGGTAGGCACTTTGCAAAAAGCAGCTCTGTTTTCTGTCAAAAAATGGGATGTGCCCACGTTGTGTTTTGGGACATTTCCTGTCGCGGGCGCTAGGACTACCCACACAAGTGAGGTATCATTTTTATCGGCAGACTTGGGGGAACGCTGGGTGGAAGGAAATTTGTGGCTCCTCTCAGATTCCAGAACTTTCCGTCATCGAAATGTGACGAAAAAGTGTTTTTTTAGCCTAATTTTGAGGTTTGCAAAGGATTCTGGGTAACAGAACCTGGTCAGAGCCCCACAAGTCACCCCATTTTGGATTCCCCTAGCTCTCTAGTTTTAAAAAATGCACAGGTTTGGTAAGTTTCCCTAGGTGCCGGCTGAGCTAGAGGCCAAAATCTACAGGTAGGCACGTTGCAAAAAACAGCTCTGTTTTCTGTGAAAAAATGTGATGTGTCCATGTTGTGTTTTGGGGCATATCCTGTCGCGGGCGCTAGGCCTACCCACACAAGTGTGCTACCATTTTTATCGGGAGAATTGGGGGAACGCTGGGTGGAAGGAAATTTGTGGCTCCTCTCAGATTCAAGAACCTTCTGTCACCGAAATGATAGGAAAAAGTGTTTTTTTAGCCACATTTTGAGGTTTGCAAAGGATTCTGGGTAACATAACCTGGTCAGAGCCCCACAAGTCACCCCATCTTGGATTCCCCTAGGTCTCTAGTTTTAAAAAATGCACAGGTTTGGTAGGTTTCCCTAGGTGGTGGCTGAGCTAGAGGCCAAAATCTACAGGTAGGCACTTTGCAAAAATCAGCTCTGTTTTCTGTCAAAAAATGGGATGTGCCCACGTTGTGTTTTGGGACATTTCCTGTCGCGGGCGCTAGGACTACCCACACAAGTGAGGTATCATTTTTATCAGCAGACTTGGGGGAACGCTGGGTGGAAGGAAATTTGTGGCTCCTCTCTGATTCCAGAACTTTCTGTCACCGAAATGTGAGGAAAATGTGTTTTTTTAGCCAAATTTTGAGGTTTGCAAAGGATTCTGGGTAACAGAACCTGGTCAGAGCCCCACAAGTCAACCCATCTTGGATTCCCCTAGGTCTCTAGTTTTCAACAATGCACAGGTGTGGTAGGTTTCCCAAGGTGCCGGCTGAGCTAGAGGCCAAAATCTACAGGTAGGCACTTTGCAAAAAACAGCGCTGTTTTCTGTGAAAAAATGGGATGTGTCCGCGTTGTGTTTTGGAGCATATCCTGTTGCGGGCGCTAGGCCTACCCACACAAGTGAGGTACAATTTTTATCGGGAGACTTGGGGGAACGCTGGGTGGAAGGAAATTTGTGGCTCCTCTCAGATTCCAGAACTTTCTGTCACTGAAATGACAGGAAAAAGTGTTTTTTTAGCCAAATTTTGAGGTTTGCAAAGGATTCTGGGTAACAGAACCTGGTCAGAGCCCCACAAGTCACCCCATCTTGGATTCCCCTAGGTCTCTAGTTTTAAAAAATGCACAGGTTTGGTAGGTTTCCCTTGGTGCCGGCTCAGCTAGAGGCAAAAATCTACAGGTAGGCACTTTGCAAAAAGCAGCTCTGTTTTCTGTCAAAAAATGGGATGTGCCCACGTTGTGTTTTGGGACATTTCCTGTCGCGGGCGCTAGGACTACCCACACAAGTGAGGTATCATTTTTATCAGCAGACTTGGGGGAACGCTGGGTGGAAGGAAATTTGTGGCTCCTCTCTGATTCCAGAACTTTCTGTCACCGAAATGTGAGGAAAATGTGTTTTTTAAGCCAAATTTTGAGGTTTGCAAAGGATTCTGGGTAACAGAACCTGGTCAGAGCCCCACAAGTCAACCCATCTTGGATTCCCCTAGGTCTCTAGTTTTCAACAATGCACAGGTGTGGTAGCTTTCCCAAGGTGCCGGCTGAGCTAGAGGCCAAAATCTACAGGTAGGCACTTTGCAAAAAACAGCTCTGTTTTCTGTGAAAAAATGGGATGTGTCCGCGTTGTGTTTTGGAGCATATCCTGTTGCGGGCGCTAGGCCTACCCACACAAGTGAGGTACAATTTTTATCGGGAGACTTGGGGGAACGCTGGGTGGAAGGAAATTTGTGGCTCCTCTCAGATTCCAGAACTTTCTGTCACTGAAATGACAGGAAAAAGTGTTTTTTTAGCCTAATTTTGAGGTTTGCAAAGGATTCTGGGTAACAGAACCTGGTCAGAGCCCCACAAGTCACCCCATTTTGGATTCCCCTAGCTCTCTAGTTTTAAAAAATGCACAGGTTTGGTAAGTTTCCCTAGGTGCCGGCTGAGCTAGAGGCCAAAATCTACAGGTAGGCACGTTGCAAAAAACAGCTCTGTTTTCTGTGAAAAAATGTGATGTGTCCATGTTGTGTTTTGGGGCATATCCTGTCGCGGGCGCTAGGCCTACCCACACAAGTGTGCTACCATTTTTATCGGGAGAATTGGGGGAACGCTGGGTGGAAGGAAATTTGTGGCTCCTCTCAGATTCAAGAACCTTCTGTCACCGAAATGATAGGAAAAAGTGTTTTTTTAGCCACATTTTGAGGTTTGCAAAGGATTCTGGGTAACATAACCTGGTCAGAGCCCCACAAGTCACCCCATCTTGGATTCCCCTAGGTCTCTAGTTTTAAAAAATGCACAGGTTTGGTAGGTTTCCCTAGGTGGTGGCTGAGCTAGAGGCCAAAATCTACAGGTAGGCACTTTGCAAAAATCAGCTCTGTTTTCTGTCAAAAAATGGGATGTGCCCACGTTGTGTTTTGGGACATTTCCTGTCGCGGGCGCTAGGACTACCCACACAAGTGAGGTATCATTTTTATCAGCAGACTTGGGGGAACGCTGGGTGGAAGGAAATTTGTGGCTCCTCTCTGATTCCAGAACTTTCTGTCACCGAAATGTGAGGAAAATGTGTTTTTTTAGCCAAATTTTGAGGTTTGCAAAGGATTCTGGGTAACAGAACCTGGTCAGAGCCCCACAAGTCAACCCATCTTGGATTCCCCTAGGTCTCTAGTTTTCAACAATGCACAGGTGTGGTAGGTTTCCCAAGGTGCCGGCTGAGCTAGAGGCCAAAATCTACAGGTAGGCACTTTGCAAAAAACAGCGCTGTTTTCTGTGAAAAAATGGGATGTGTCCGCGTTGTGTTTTGGAGCATATCCTGTTGCGGGCGCTAGGCCTACCCACACAAGTGAGGTACAATTTTTATCGGGAGACTTGGGGGAACGCTGGGTGGAAGGAAATTTGTGGCTCCTCTCAGATTCCAGAACTTTCTGTCACTGAAATGACAGGAAAAAGTGTTTTTTTAGCCAAATTTTGAGGTTTGCAAAGGATTCTGGGTAACAGAACCTGGTCAGAGCCCCACAAGTCACCCCATCTTGGATTCCCCTAGGTCTCTAGTTTTAAAAAATGCACAGGTTTGGTAGGTTTCCCTTGGTGCCGGCTCAGCTAGAGGCAAAAATCTACAGGTAGGCACTTTGCAAAAAGCAGCTCTGTTTTCTGTCAAAAAATGGGATGTGCCCACGTTGTGTTTTGGGACATTTCCTGTCGCGGGCGCTAGGACTACCCACACAAGTGAGGTATCATTATTATCAGCAGACTTGGGGGAACGCTGGGTGGAAGGAAATTTGTGGCTCCTCTCTGATTCCAGAACTTTCTGTCACCGAAATGTGAGGAAAATGTGTTTTTTAAGCCAAATTTTGAGGTTTGCAAAGGATTCTGGGTAACAGAACCTGGTCAGAGCCCCACAAGTCAACCCATCTTGGATTCCCCTAGGTCTCTAGTTTTCAACAATGCACAGGTGTGGTAGCTTTCCCAAGGTGCCGGCTGAGCTAGAGGCCAAAATCTACAGGTAGGCACTTTGCAAAAAACAGCTCTGTTTTCTGTGAAAAAATGGGATGTGTCCGCGTTGTGTTTTGGAGCATATCCTGTTGCGGGCGCTAGGCCTACCCACACAAGTGAGGTACAATTTTTATCGGGAGACTTGGGGGAACGCTGGGTGGAAGGAAATTTGTGGCTCCTCTCAGATTCCAGAACTTTCTGTCACTGAAATGACAGGAAAAAGTGTTTTTTTAGCCAAATTTTGAGGTTTGCAAAGGATTCTGGGTAACAGAACCTGGTCAGAGCCCCACAAGTCACCCCATCTTGGATTCCCCTAGGTCTCTAGTTTTAAAAAATGCACAGGTTTGGTAGGTTTCCCTAGGTGCCGGCTGAGCTAGAGGCCAAAATCTACAGGTAGGCACTTTGCAAAAAGCAGCTCTGTTTTCTGTCAAAAAATGGGATGTGCCCACGTTGTGTTTTGGGACATTTCCTGTCGCGGGCGCTAGGACTACCCACACAAGTGAGGTATCATTTTTATCGGCAGACTTGGGGGAACGCTGGGTGGAAGGAAATTTGTGGCTCCTCTCAGATTCCAGAACTTTCTGTCATCGAAATGTGACGAAAAAGTGTTTTTTTAGCCAAATTTTGAGGTTTGCAAAGGATTCTGGGTAACAGAACCTGGTCAGAGCCCCACAAGTCACCCCATTTTGGATTCCCCTAGCTCTCTAGTTTTAAAAAATGCACAGGTTTGCTAAGTTTCCCTAGGTGCCGGCTGAGCTAGAGGCCAAAATCTACAGGTAGGCACGTTGCAAAAAACAGCTCTGTTTTCTGTGAAAAAATGTGATGTGTCCATGTTGTGTTTTGGGGCATATCCTGTCGCTGGCGCTAGGCCTACCCACACAAGTGTGCTACCATTTTTATCGGGAGAATTGGGGGAACGCTGGGTGGAAGGAAATTTGTGGCTCCTCTCAGATTCAAGAACCTTCTGTCACCGAAATGATAGGAAAAAGTGTTTTTTTAGCCACATTTTGAGGTTTGCAAAGGATTCTGGGTAACATAACCTGGTCAGAGCCCCACAAGTCACCCCATCTTGGATTCCCCTAGGTCTCTAGTTTTAAAAAATGCACAGGTTTGGTAGGTTTCCCTAGGTGGCGGCTGAGCTAGAGGCCAAAATCTACAGGAAGGCACTTTGCAAAAATCAGCTCTGTTTTCTGTCAAAAAATGGGATGTGCCCACGTTGTGTTTTGGGACATTTCCTGTCGCGGGCGCTAGGACTACCCACACAAGTGAGGTATCATTTTTATCAGCAGACTTGGGGGAACGCTGGGTGGAAGGAAATTTGTGGCTCCTCTCTGATTCCAGAACTTTCTGTCACCGAAATGTGAGGAAAATGTGTTTTTTTAGCCAAATTTTGAGGTTTGCAAAGGATTCTGGGTAACAGAACCTGGTCAGAGCCCCACAAGTCAACCCATCTTGGATTCCCCTAGGTCTCTAGTTTTCAACAATGCACAGGTGTGGTAGGTTTCCCAAGGTGCCGGCTGAGCTAGAGGCCAAAATCTACAGGTAGGCACTTTGCAAAAAACAGCTCTGTTTTCTGTGAAAAAATGGGATGTGTCCGCGTTGTGTTTTGGAGCATATCCTGTTGCGGGCGCTAGGCCTACCCACACAAGTGAGGTACAATTTTTATCGGGAGACTTGGGGGAACGCTGGGTGGAAGGAAATTTGTGGCTCCTCTCAGATTCCAGAACTTTCTGTCACTGAAATGACAGGAAAAAGTGTTTTTTTAGCCAAATGTTGAGGTTTGCAAAGGATTCTGGGTAACAGAACCTGGTCAGAGCCCCACAAGTCACCCCATCTTGGATTCCCCTAGGTCTCTAGTTTTAAAAAATGCACAGGTTTGGTAGGTTTCCCTAGGTGCCGGCTGAGCTAGAGGCCAAAATCTACAGGTAGGCACTTTGCAAAAAGCAGCTCTGTTTTCTGTCAAAAAATGGGATGTGCCCACGTTGTGTTTTGGGACATTTCCTGTCGCGGGCGCTAGGACTACCCACACAAGTGAGGTATCATTTTTATCGGCAGACTTGGGGGAACGCTGGGTGGAAGGAAATTTGTGGCTCCTCTCAGATTCCATACTTTCTGTCATCGAAATGTGACGAAAAAGTGTTTTTTTATCCAAATTTTGAGGTTTGCAAAGGATTCTGGGTAACAGAACCTGGTCAGAGCCCCACAAGTCACCCCATTTTGGATTCCCCTAGCTCTCTAGTTTTAAAAAATGCACAGGTTTGGTAAGTTTCCCTAGGTGCCGGCTGAGCTAGAGGCCAAAATCTACAGGTAGGCACGTTGCAAAAAACAGCTCTGTTTTCTGTGAAAAAATGTGATGTGTCCATGTTGTGTTTTGGGGCATATCCTGTCGCGGGCGCTAGGCCTACCCACACAAGTGTGCTACCATTTTTATCGGGAGAATTGGGGGAACGCTGGGTGGAAGGAAATTTGTGGCTCCTCTCAGATTCAAGAACCTTCTGTCACCGAAATGATAGGAAAAAGTGTTTTTTTAGCCACATTTTGAGGTTTGCAAAGGATTCTGGGTAACATAACCTGGTCAGAGCCCCACAAGTCACCCCATCTTGGATTCCCCTAGGTCTCTAGTTTTAAAAAATGCACAGGTTTGGTAGGTTTCCCTAGGTGGCGACTGAGCTAGAGGCCAAAATCTACAGGTAGGCACTTTGCAAAAATCAGCTCTGTTTTCTGTCAAAAAATGGGATGTGCCCACGTTGTGTTTTGGGACATTTCCTGTCGCGGGCGCTAGGACTCACCACACAAGTGAGGTATCATTTTTATCGGCAGACTTGGGGGAATGCTGGGTGGAAGGAAATTTGTGGCTCCTCTCAGATTCCAGAACTTTCTGTCACCGAAATGTGAGGACAATGTGTTTTTTTAGCCAAATTTTGAGGTTTGCAAAGGATTCTGGGTAACAGAACCTGGTCAGAGCCCCACAAGTCAACCCATCTTGGATTCCCCTAGGTCTCTAGGTTTCAACAATGCACAGGTGTGGTAGGTTTCCCTAGGTGCCGGCTGAGCTGGAGGCCAAAATCTACAGGAAGGCACTTTGCAAAAAACAGCTCTGTTTTCTGTGAAAAAATGGGATGTGTCCACGTTGTGTTTTGGAGCATATCCTGTTGCTGGCGCTAGGCCTACCCACACAAGTGAGGTACAATTTTTTATTGGGAGACTTGGGGGAACGCTGGGTGGAAGGAAATTTGTGGCTCCTCTCAGATTCCAGAACTTTCTGTCACCGAAATGACAGGAAAAAGTGTTTTTTTAGCCAAATTTTGAGGTTTGCAAAGGATTCTGGGTAACAGAACCTGGTCAGAGCCCCACAAGTCACCCCATCTTGGATTCCCCTAGGTCTCTAGTTTTAAAAAATGCACAGGTTTGGTAGGTTTCCCTAGGTGCCGGCTGAGCTAGAGGCCAAAATCTACAGGTAGGCACTTTGCAAAAAGCAGCTCTGTTTTCTGTCAAAAAATGGGATGTGCCCACGTTGTGTTTTGGGACATTTCCTGTCACGGGCGCTAGGACTACCCACACAAGTGAGGTATCATTTTTATCGGCAGACTTGGGGGAACGCTGGGTGGAAGGAAATGTGTGGCTTCTCTCACATTCCAGAACTTTCTGTCACCGAAATGACAGGAAAAAGTGTTTTTTTAGCCAAATTTTGAGGTTTGCAAAGGATTCTGGGTAACAGAACCTGGTCAGAGCCCCACAAGTCACCCCATCTTGGATTCCCCTAGGTCTCTAGGTTTCAACAATGCACAGGTGTGGTAGGTTTCCCTAGGTGCCGGCTGAGCTAGAGGCCAAAATCTACAGGTAGGCACTTTGCAAAAAACAGGTCTGTTTTCTGTGAAAAAATGTGATGTGTCCACATTGTGTTTTGGGGCATATCCTGTTGCGGGCGCTAGGCCTAACCACACAAGTGAGGTACAATTTTTATCGGGAGACTTGGGGGAACGCTGGGTGGAAGGAAATTTGTGGCTCCTCTCAGATTCCAGAACTTTCTGTCACCGAAATGACAGGAAAAAGTGTTTTTTTAGCCAAATTTTGAGGTTTGCAAAGGATTCTGGGTAACAGGACCTGGTCAGAGCCCCACAAGTCACCCCATCTTGGATTCCCCTAGGTCTCTAGTTATAAAAAATGCACAGGTTTGGTAGGTTTCCCTAGGTGCCGGCTGAGCTAGAGGCCAAAATCTACAGGTAGGCACTTTGCAAAAAGCAGCTCTGTTTTCTGTGAAAAAATGGGATGTGTCCACGTTGTGTTTTGGGGCATATCCTGTCGCAGGCGGTAGGCCTACCCACACAAGTGAGGTACCATTTTTATCGGGAGACTTAAGGGAACGCTGGGTGGAAGGAAATTTGTGGCTCCTCTCAGATTCCAGAACTTTCTGTCACCGAAATGTAAGGAAAAAGTGTTTCTGTAGCCAAATTTTGAGGTTTGCATAGGATTCTGGGTAACAGAACCTGGTCAGAGCCCCACAAGTCACCCCATCTTGGATTCCTCTAGCTCTCTAGTTTTAAAAATTACACAGGTTTGGTAGGTTTCCCTAGGTGCCGGCTGAGCTAGAGGCCAAAATCTACCGTTAGGCACTTTGCAAAAACCTGCTCTGTTTTCTGTGAAAAAATAGATTGTGTCCACGTTGTGTTTTGGGGCATATCCTGTCGCGGGCGCTAGGCCTACCCACACAAGTGAGGTACCATTTTAATCGGAAGACTTGATGGAACACTGGGTGGAAGGAAATTTGTGGCTCCTCTCAGATTCCAGAACTTTCTGTCACCGAAATGACAGGAAAAAGTGTTTTTTTAGCCAAATTTTGAGGTTTGCAAAGGATTCTGGGTAACAGAAGCTGGTCAGAGCCCCACAAGTCACCCCATCTTGGATTCCCCTAGGTCTCTAGTTTTAAAAAATGCACCGGTTTGGTAGGTTTCCCTAGGTGCCGGCTGAGCTATAGGCCAAAATCTACAGGTAGGCACTTTGTAAAAAACAGCTCTGTTTTCTGTGAAAAAATGGTATGTGTCCACTTTGTGTTTTGGGGCATATCCTGTTGCGGCGCTAGGCCTACCCACACAAGTGAGGTACAAATTTTATCGGGAGACTTGGGGGAACGCTGGGTGGAAGGAAATTTGTGGCTCCTCTCAGATTCCAGAACTTTCTGTCACCGAAATGACAGGAAAAAGTGTTTTTTTAGCGATTTTTTGAGGTTTGCAACGGATTCTGGGTAACAGAACCTGGTCAGAGCCCCACAAGTCACCCCATCTTGGATTCCCCTAGGTCTCTAGTTTTCAAAAATGCACAGGTTTGGTAGGTTTCCCTAGGTGCCGTCTGAGCTAGAGGCAAAAATCTACAGGTAGGCACTTTGCAAAAAGCAGCTCTGTTTTCTGTCAAAAAATGGGATGTGCCCACGTTGTGTTTTGGGACATTTCCTGTCGCGGGCGCTAGGACTACCCACACAAGTGAGGTATCATTTTTATCAGCAGACTTGGGGGAGCGCTGGGTGGAAGGAAATTTGTGGCTCCTCTCTGATTCCAGAACTTTCTGTCACCGAAATGTGAGGAAAATGTGTTTTTTTAGCCAAATTTTGAGGTTTGCAAAGGATTCTGGGTAACAGAACCTGGTCAGAGCCCCACAAGTCAACCCATCTTGGATTCCCCTAGGTCTCTAGTTTTCAACAATGCACAGGTGTGGTAGGTTTCCCAAGGTGCCGGCTGAGCTAGAGGCCAAAATCTACAGGTAGGCACTTTGCAAAAAACAGCTCTGTTTTCTGTGAAAAAATGGGATGTGTCCACGTTGTGTTTTGGAGCATATCCTGTTGCGGGCGCTAGGCCTACCCACACAAGTGAGGTACAATTTTTATCGGGAGACTTGGGGGAACGCTGGGTGGAAGGAAATTTGTGGCTCCTCTCAGATTCCAGAACTTTCTGTCACCGAAATGACAGGAAAAAGTGTTTTTTTAGCCAAATTTTGAGGTTTGCAAAGGATTCTGGGTAACAGAACCTGGTCAGAGCCCCACAAGTCACCCCATCTTGGATTCCCCTAGGTCTCTAGTTTTAAAAAATGCACAGGTTTGGTAGGTTTCCCTTGGTGCCGGCTGAGCTAGAGGCCAGAATCTACAGGTAGGCACTTTGGAAAAAGCAGCTCTGTTTTCTGTCAAAAAATGGGATGTGCCCACGTTGTGTTTTGGGACATTTCCTGTCGCGGGCGCTAGGACTACCCACACAAGTGAGGTATCATTTTTATCGGCAGACTTGGGGGAACGCTGGGTGGAAGGAAATTTGTGGCTCCTCTCAGATTCCAGAACTTTCTGTCATCGAAATGTGACGAAAAAGTGTTTTTTTAGCCAAATTTTGAGGTTTGCAAAGGATTCTGGGTAACAGAACCTGGTCAGAGCCCCACAAGTCACCCCATTTTGGATTCCCCTAGCTCTCTAGTTTTAAAAAATGCACAGGTTTGGTAGGTTTCCCTAGGTGCCGGCTGAGCTAGAGGCCAAAATCTACAGGTAGGCACGTTGCAAAAAACAGCTCTGTTTTCTGTGAAAAAATGTGATGTGTCCACGTTGTGTTTTGGGGCATATCCTGTCGCGGGCGCTAGGCCTACCCACACAAGTGTGCTACCATTTTTATCGGGAGAATTGGGGGAACGCTGGGTGGAAGGAAATTTGTGGCTCCTCTCAGATTCAAGAACCTTCTGTCACCGAAATGATAGGAAAAAGTGTTTTTTTAGCCACATTTTGAGGTTTGCAAAGGATTCTGGGTAACAGAACCTGGTCAGAGCCCCACAAGTCACCCCATCTTGGATTCCCCTAGGTCTCTAGTTTTAAAAAATGCACAGGTTTGGTAGGTTTCCCTAGGTGCCGGCTGAGCTAGAGGCCAAAATCTACAGGTAGGCACTTTGCAAAAAGCAGCTCTGTTTTCTGTGAAAAAATGGGATGTGTCCACGTTGTGTTTTGGGGCATATCCTGTCGCAGGCGTTAGGCCTACCCACACAAGTGAGGTACGATTTTTAGCGGGAGACTTAAGGGAACGCTGGGTGGAAGGAAATTTGTGGCTCCTCTCAGATTCCAGAACTTTCTGTCACCGAAATGTGAGGAAAAAGTGTTTCTGTAGCCAAATTTTGAGGTTTGCATAGGATTCTGGGTAACAGAACCTGGTCAGAGCCCCACAAGTCACCCCATCTTGGATTCCTCTAGCTCTCTAGTTTTAAAAAATACACAGGTTTGGTAGGTTTCCCTAGGTGCCGGCTGAGCTAGAGGCCAAAATCTACCGGTAGGCACTTTGCAAAAAACTGCTCTGTTTTCTGTCAAAAAATAGATTGTGTCCACGTTGTGTTTTGGGGCATATCCTGTCGCGGGCGCTAGGCCTACCCACACAAGTGAGGTACCATTTTAATCGGAAGACTTGAGGGAACACTGGGTGGAAGGAAATTTGTGGCTCCTCTCAGATTCCAGAACCTTCTGTCACCGAAATGACAGGAAAAAGTGTTTTTTTAGCCACATTTTGAGGTTTGCAAAGGATTCTGGGTAACAGAAGCTGGTCAGAGCCCCACAAGTCACCCCATCTTGGATTCCCCTAGGTCTCTAGTTTTAAAAAATGCACCGGTTTGGTAGGTTTCCCTAGGTGCCGGCTGAGCTAGAGGCCAAAATCTACAGGTAGGCACTATGCAAAAAACAGCTCTGTTTTCTGTGAAAAAATGGTATGTGTCCACTTTGTGTTTTGGGGCATATCCTGTTGCGGGCGCTAGGCCTACCCACACAAGTGAGGTACCAATTTTATCGGGAGACTTGGGGGAACGCTGGGTGGAAGGAAATTTGTGGCTCCTCTCAGATTCCAGAACTTTCTGTCACCGAAATGACAGGAAAAAGTGTTTTTTTAGCGATATTTTGAGGTTTGCAACGGATTCTGGGTAACAGAACCTGGTCAGAGCCCCACAAGTCACCCCATCTTGGATTCCCCTAGGTCTCTAGTTTTCAAAAATGCACAGGTTTGGTAGGTTTCCCTAGGTGCCGGCTGAGCTAGAGGCAAAAATCTACAGGTAGGCACTTTGCAAAAAGCAGATCTGTTTTCTGTCAAAAAATGGGATGTGCCCACGTTGTGTTTTGGGACATTTCCTGTCGCGGGCGCTAGGACTACCCACACAAGTGAGGTATCATTTTTATCAGCAGACTTGGGAGAACGCTGGGTGGAAAGAAATTTGTGGCTCCTCTCTGATTCCAGAACTTTCTGTCACCGAAATGTGAGGAAAATGTGTTTTTTTAGCCAAATTTTGAGGTTTGCAAAGGATTCTGGGTAACAGAACCTGGTCAGAGCCCCACAAGTCAACCCATCTTGGATTCCCCTAGGTCTCTAGTTTTCAACAATGCACAGATGTGGTAGGTTTCCCAAGGTGCCGGCTGAGCTAGAGGCCAAAATCTACAGGTAGGCACTTTGCAAAAAACAGCTCTGTTTTCTGTGAAAAAATGGGATGTGTCCACGTTGTGTTTTGGAGCATATCCTGTTGCGGGCGCTAGGCCTACCCACACAAGTGAGGTACAATTTTTATCGGGAGACTTGGGGGAACGCTGGGTGGAAGGAAATTTGTGGCTCCTCTCAGATTCCAGAACTTTCTGTCACTGAAATGACAGGAAAAAGTGTTTTTTTAGCCACATTTTGAGGTTTGCAAAGGATTCTGGGTAACAGAACCTGGTCAGAGCCCCACAAGTCACCCCATCTTGGATTCCCCTAGGTCTCTAGTTTTAAAAAATGCACAGGTTTGGTAGGTTTCCCTAGGTGCCGGCTGAGCTAGAGGCCAGAATCTACAGGTAGGCACTTTGGAAAAAGCAGCTCTGTTTTCTGTCAAAAAATGGGATGTGCCCACGTTGTGTTTTGGGGCATATCCTGTCGCGGGCGCTAGGCCTACCCACACAAGTGAGGTACCATTTTAATCGGGAGACTTGAGGGAACACTGGGTGGAAGGAAATTTGTGGCTCCTCTCAGATTCCAGAACTTTCTGTCACCGAAATGACAGGAAAAAGTGTTTTTTTAGCCAAATTTTGAGGTTTGCAAAGGATTCTGGGTAACAGAACCTGGTCAGAGCCCCACAAGTCAACCCATCTTGGATTCCCCTAGGTCTCTAGTTTTCAACAATGCACAGGTGTGGTAGGTTTCCCTAGGTGCCGGCTGAGCTAGAGGCCAAAATCTACAGGTAGGCACTTTGCAAAAAACAGCTCTGTTTTCTGTGAAAAAATGGTATGTGTCCACGTTGTGTTTTGGGGCATATCCTGTTGCGGGCGCTAGGCCTACCCACACAAGTGAGGTACAGGTTTTATCGGGAGACTTGTGGGAACGCTGGGTGGAAGGAAATTTGTAGCTCCTCTCAGATTCCAGAACTTTCTGTCACCGAAATTAGTGGAAAATGTGTTTTTTTAGCCAAATTTTGAGGTTTGCAACGGATTCTGGGTAACAGAACCTGGTCAGAGCCCCACAAGTCACCCCATCTTGGATTCCCCTAGGTCTCTAGTTTTCAAAAATGCACAGGTTTGGAGGTTTCCCTAGGTGCCGGCTGAGCTAGAGGCAAAAATCTACAGGTAGGCACTTTGCAAAAAGCAGCTCTGTTTTCTGTCAAAAAATGGGATGTGCCCACGTTGTGTTTTGGGACATTTCCTGTCGCGGGCGCTAGGACTACCCACACAATTGAGGTATCATTTTTATCAGCAGACTTGGGGGAACGCTGGGTGGAAGGAAATTTGTGGCTCCTCTCTGATTCCAGAACTTTCTGTCACCGAAATGTGAGGAAAATGTGTTTTTTTAGCCAAATTTTGAGGTTTGCAAAGGATTCTGGGTAACAGAACCTGGTCAGAGCCCCACAAGTCAACCCATCTTGGATTCCCCTAGGTCTCTAGTTTTCAACAATGCACAGGTGTGGTAGGTTTCCCAAGGTGCCGGCTGAGCTAGAGGCCAAAATCTACAGGTAGGCACTTTGCAAAAAACAGCTCTGTTTTCTGTGAAAAAATGGGATGTGTCCGCGTTGTGTTTTGGAGCATATCCTGTTGCGGGCGCTAGGCCTACCCACACAAGTGAGGTACAATTTTTATCAGGAGACTTGGGGGAACGCTGGGTGGAAGGAAATTTGTGGCTCCTCTCAGATTCCAGAACTTTCTGTCACTGAAATGACAGGAAAAAGTGTTTTTTTAGCCAAATTTTGAGGTTTGCAAAGGATTCTGGGTAACAGAACCTGGTCAGAGCCCCACAAGTCACCCCATCTTTTATTCCCCTAGGTCTCTAGTTTTAAAAAATGCACAGGTTTGGTAGGTTTCCCTAGGTGCCGGCTGAGCTAGAGGCCAAAATCTACAGGTAGGCACTTTGCAAAAAGCAGCTCTGTTTTCTGTCAAAAAATGGGATGTGCCCACGTTGTGTTTTGGGACATTTCCTGTCGCGGGCGCTAGGACTACCCACACAAGTGAGGTATCATTTTTATCGGCAGACTTGGGGGAACGCTGGGTGGAAGGAAATTTGTGGCTCCTCTCAGATTCCAGAACTTTCCGTCATCGAAATGTGACGAAAAAGTGTTTTTTTAGCCTAATTTTGAGGTTTGCAAAGGATTCTGGGTAACAGAACCTGGTCAGAGCCCCACAAGTCACCCCATTTTGGATTCCCCTAGCTCTCTAGTTTTAAAAAATGCACAGGTTTGGTAAGTTTCCCTAGGTGCCGGCTGAGCTAGAGGCCAAAATCTACAGGTAGGCACGTTGCAAAAAACAGCTCTGTTTTCTGTGAAAAAATGTGATGTGTCCATGTTGTGTTTTGGGGCATATCCTGTCGCGGGCGCTAGGCCTACCCACACAAGTGTGCTACCATTTTTATCGGGAGAATTGGGGGAACGCTGGGTGGAAGGAAATTTGTGGCTCCTCTCAGATTCAAGAACCTTCTGTCACCGAAATGATAGGAAAAAGTGTTTTTTTAGCCACATTTTGAGGTTTGCAAAGGATTCTGGGTAACATAACCTGGTCAGAGCCCCACAAGTCACCCCATCTTGGATTCCCCTAGGTCTCTAGTTTTAAAAAATGCACAGGTTTGGTAGGTTTCCCTAGGTGGTGGCTGAGCTAGAGGCCAAAATCTACAGGTAGGCACTTTGCAAAAATCAGCTCTGTTTTCTGTCAAAAAATGGGATGTGCCCACGTTGTGTTTTGGGACATTTCCTGTCGCGGGCGCTAGGACTACCCACACAAGTGAGGTATCATTTTTATCAGCAGACTTGGGGGAACGCTGGGTGGAAGGAAATTTGTGGCTCCTCTCTGATTCCAGAACTTTCTGTCACCGAAATGTGAGGAAAATGTGTTTTTTTAGCCAAATTTTGAGGTTTGCAAAGGATTCTGGGTAACAGAACCTGGTCAGAGCCCCACAAGTCAACCCATCTTGGATTCCCCTAGGTCTCTAGTTTTCAACAATGCACAGGTGTGGTAGGTTTCCCAAGGTGCCGGCTGAGCTAGAGGCCAAAATCTACAGGTAGGCACTTTGCAAAAAACAGCGCTGTTTTCTGTGAAAAAATGGGATGTGTCCGCGTTGTGTTTTGGAGCATATCCTGTTGCGGGCGCTAGGCCTACCCACACAAGTGAGGTACAATTTTTATCGGGAGACTTGGGGGAACGCTGGG
The DNA here is from genome assembly GCF_031143425.1 of Pleurodeles waltl. Taxonomy (NCBI): domain Eukaryota; kingdom Metazoa; phylum Chordata; class Amphibia; order Caudata; family Salamandridae; genus Pleurodeles; species Pleurodeles waltl. The sequence continues at coordinate 1,079,759,932 of NC_090444.1, read as the reverse complement.
TGGAAGGAAATTTGTGGCTCCTCTCAGATTCCAGAACTTTCTGTCACTGAAATGACAGGAAAAAGTGTTTTTTTAGCCAAATTTTGAGGTTTGCAAAGGATTCTGGGTAACAGAACCTGGTCAGAGCCCCACAAGTCACCCCGTCTTGGATTCCCCTAGGTCTCTAGTTTTAAAAAATGCACAGGTTTGGTAGGTTTCCCTTGGTGCCGGCTGAGCTAGAGGCAAAAATCTACAGGTAGGCACTTTGCAAAAAGCAGCTCTGTTTTCTGTCAAAAAATGGGATGTGCCCACGTTGTGTTTTGGGACATTTCCTGTCGCGGGCGCTAGGACTACCCACACAAGTGAGGTATCATTTTTATCAGCAGACTTGGGGGAACGCTGGGTGGAAGGAAATTTGTGGCTCCTCTCTGATTCCAGAACTTTCTGTCACCGAAATGTGAGGAAAATGTGTTTTTTAAGCCAAATTTTGAGGTTTGCAAAGGATTCTGGGTAACAGAACCTGGTCAGAGCCCCACAAGTCAACCCATCTTGGATTCCCCTAGGTCTCTAGTTTTCAACAATGCACAGGTGTGGTAGCTTTCCCAAGGTGCCGGCTGAGCTAGAGGCCAAAATCTACAGGTAGGCACTTTGCAAAAAACAGCTCTGTTTTCTGTGAAAAAATGGGATGTGTCCGCGTTGTGTTTTGGAGCATATCCTGTTGCGGGCGCTAGGCCTACCCACACAAGTGAGGTACAATTTTTATCGGGAGACTTGGGGGAACGCTGGGTGGAAGGAAATTTGTGGCTCCTCTCAGATTCCAGAACTTTCTGTCACTGAAATGACAGGAAAAAGTGTTTTTTTAGCCAAATTTTGAGGTTTGCAAAGGATTCTGGGTAACAGAACCTGGTCAGAGCCCCACAAGTCACCCCATCTTGGATTCCCCTAGGTCTCTAGTTTTAAAAAATGCACAGGTTTGGTAGGTTTCCCTAGGTGCCGGCTGAGCTAGAGGCCAAAATCTACAGGTAGGCACTTTGCAAAAAGCAGCTCTGTTTTCTGTCAAAAAATGGGATGTGCCCACGTTGTGTTTTGGGACATTTCCTGTCGCGGGCGCTAGGACTACCCACACAAGTGAGGTATCATTTTTATCGGCAGACTTGGGGGAACGCTGGGTGGAAGGAAATTTGTGGCTCCTCTCAGATTCCAGAACTTTCTGTCATCGAAATGTGACGAAAAAGTGTTTTTTTAGCCAAATTTTGAGGTTTGCAAAGGATTCTGGGTAACAGAACCTGGTCAGAGCCCCACAAGTCACCCCATTTTGGATTCCCCTAGCTCTCTAGTTTTAAAAAATGCACAGGTTTGCTAAGTTTCCCTAGGTGCCGGCTGAGCTAGAGGCCAAAATCTACAGGTAGGCACGTTGCAAAAAACAGCTCTGTTTTCTGTGAAAAAATGTGATGTGTCCATGTTGTGTTTTGGGGCATATCCTGTCGCTGGCGCTAGGCCTACCCACACAAGTGTGCTACCATTTTTATCGGGAGAATTGGGGGAACGCTGGGTGGAAGGAAATTTGTGGCTCCTCTCAGATTCAAGAACCTTCTGTCACCGAAATGATAGGAAAAAGTGTTTTTTTAGCCACATTTTGAGGTTTGCAAAGGATTCTGGGTAACATAACCTGGTCAGAGCCCCACAAGTCACCCCATCTTGGATTCCCCTAGGTCTCTAGTTTTAAAAAATGCACAGGTTTGGTAGGTTTCCCTAGGTGGCGGCTGAGCTAGAGGCCAAAATCTACAGGTAGGCACTTTGCAAAAATCAGCTCTGTTTTCTGTCAAAAAATGGGATGTGCCCACGTTGTGTTTTGGGACATTTCCTGTCGCGGGCGCTAGGACTACCCACACAAGTGAGGTATCATTTTTATCAGCAGACTTGGGGGAACGCTGGGTGGAAGGAAATTTGTGGCTCCTCTCTGATTCCAGAACTTTCTGTCACCGAAATGTGAGGAAAATGTGTTTTTTTAGCCAAATTTTGAGGTTTGCAAAGGATTCTGGGTAACAGAACCTGGTCAGAGCCCCACAAGTCAACCCATCTTGGATTCCCCTAGGTCTCTAGTTTTCAACAATGCACAGGTGTGGTAGGTTTCCCAAGGTGCCGGCTGAGCTAGAGGCCAAAATCTACAGGTAGGCACTTTGCAAAAAACAGCTCTGTTTTCTGTGAAAAAATGGGATGTGTCCGCGTTGTGTTTTGGAGCATATCCTGTTGCGGGCGCTAGGCCTACCCACACAAGTGAGGTACAATTTTTATCGGGAGACTTGGGGGAACGCTGGGTGGAAGGAAATTTGTGGCTCCTCTCAGATTCCAGAACTTTCTGTCACTGAAATGACAGGAAAAAGTGTTTTTTTAGCCAAATGTTGAGGTTTGCAAAGGATTCTGGGTAACAGAACCTGGTCAGAGCTCCACAAGTCACCCCATCTTGGATTCCCCTAGGTCTCTAGTTTTAAAAAATGCACAGGTTTGGTAGGTTTCCCTAGGTGCCGGCTGAGCTAGAGGCCAAAATCTACAGGTAGGCACTTTGCAAAAAGCAGCTCTGTTTTCTGTCAAAAAATGGGATGTGCCCACGTTGTGTTTTGGGACATTTCCTGTCGCGGGCGCTAGGACTACCCACACAAGTGAGGTATCATTTTTATCGGCAGACTTGGGGGAACGCTGGGTGGAAGGAAATTTGTGGCTCCTCTCAGATTCCATACTTTCTGTCATCGAAATGTGACGAAAAAGTGTTTTTTTATCCAAATTTTGAGGTTTGCAAAGGATTCTGGGTAACAGAACCTGGTCAGAGCCCCACAAGTCACCCCATCTTGGATTCCCCTAGGTCTCTAGTTTTAAAAAATGCACAGGTTTGGTAGGTTTCCCTAGGTGCCGGCTGAGCTAGAGGCCAAAATCTACAGGTAGGCACTTTGCAAAAAGCAGCTCTGTTTTCTGTCAAAAAATGGGATGTGCCCATGTTGTGTTTTGGGACATTTCCTGTCGCGGGCGCTAGGACTACCCACACAAGTGTTGTATCATTTTTATCGGCAGACTTGGGGGAACGCTGGGTGGAAGGAAATTTGTGGCTCCTCTCAGATTCCAGAACTTTCTGTCATCGAAATGTGACGAAAAAGTGTTTTTTTAGCCAAATTTTGAGGTTTGCAAAGGATTCTGGGTAACAGAACCTGGTCAGAGCCCCACAAGTCACCCCATTTTGGATACCCCTAGCTCTCTAGTTTTAAAAAATGCACAGGTTTGGTAAGTTTCCCTAGGTGCCGGCTGAGCTAGAGGCCAAAATCTACAGGTAGGCACGTTGCAAAAAACAGCTCTGTTTTCTGTGAAAAAATGTGATGTGTCCATGTTGTGTTTTGGGGCATATCCTGTCGCGGGCGCTAGGCCTACCCACACAAGTGTGCTACCATTTTTATCGGGAGAATTGGGGGAACGCTGGGTGGAAGGAAATTTGTGGCTCCTCTCAGATTCAAGAACCTTCTGTCACCGAAATGATAGGAAAAAGTGTTTTTTTAGCCACATTTTGAGGTTTGCAAAGGATTCTGGGTAACATAACCTGGTCAGAGCCCCACAAGTCACCCCATCTTGGATTCCCCTAGGTCTCTAGTTTTAAAAAATGCACAGGTTTGGTAGGTTTCCCTAGGTGGCGGCTGAGCTAGAGGCCAAAATCTACAGGTAGGCACTTTGCAAAAATCAGCTCTGTTTTCTGTCAAAAAATGGGATGTGCCCACGTTGTGTTTTGGGACATTTCCTGTCGCGGGCGCTAGGACTCACCACACAAGTGAGGTATCATTTTTATCGGCAGACTTGGGGGAATGCTGGGTGGAAGGAAATTTGTGGCTCCTCTCAGATTCCAGAACTTTCTGTCACCGAAATGTGAGGACAATGTGTTTTTTTAGCCAAATTTTGAGGTTTGCAAAGGATTCTGGGTAACAGAACCTGGTCAGAGCCCCACAAGTCAACCCATCTTGGATTCCCCTAGGTCTCTAGGTTTCAACAATGCCCAGGTGTGGTAGGTTTCCCTAGGTGCCGGCTGAGCTGGAGGCCAAAATCTACAGGTAGGCACTTTGCAAAAAACAGCTCTGTTTTCTGTGTAAAAATGGGATGTGTCCACGTTGTGTTTTGGAGCATATCCTGTTGCTGGCGCTAGGCCTACCCACACAAGTGAGGTACAATTTTTTATTGGGAGACTTGGGGGAACGCTGGGTGGAAGGAAATTTGTGGCTCCTCTCAGATTCCAGAACTTTCTGTCACCGAAATGACAGGAAAAAGTGTTTTTTTAGCCAAATTTTGAGGTTTGCAAAGGATTCTGGGTAACAGAACCTGGTCAGAGCCCCACAAGTCACCCCATCTTGGATTCCCCTAGGTCTCTAGTTTTAAAAAATGCACAGGTTTGGTAGGTTTCCCTAGGTGCCGGCTGAGCTAGAGGCCAAAATCTACAGGTAGGCACTTTGCAAAAAGCAGCTCTGTTTTCTGTCAAAAAATGGGATGTGCCCACGTTGTGTTTTGGGACATTTCCTGTCACGGGCGCTAGGACTACCCACACAAGTGAGGTATCATTTTTATCGGCAGACTTGGGGGAACGCTGGGTGGAAGGAAATGTGTGGCTTCTCTCACATTCCAGAACTTTCTGTCACCGAAATGACAGGAAAAAGTGTTTTTTTAGCCAAATGTTGAGGTTTGCAAAGGATTCTGGGTAACAGAACCTGGTCAGAGCCCCACAAGTCACCCCATCTTGGATTCCCCTAGGTCTCTAGGTTTCAACAATGCACAGGTGTGGTAGGTTTCCCTAGGTGCCGGCTGAGCTAGAGGCCAAAATCTACAGGTAGGCACTTTGCAAAAAACAGGTCTGTTTTCTGTGAAAAAATGTGATGTGTCCACATTGTGTTTTGGGGCATATCCTGTTGCGGGCGCTAGGCCTAACCACACAAGTGAGGTACAATTTTTATCGGGAGACTAGGGGGAACGCTGGGTGGAAGGAAATTTGTGGCTCCTCTCAGATTCCAGAACTTTCTGTCACCGAAATGACAGGAAAAAGTGTTTTTTTAGCCAAATTTTGAGGTTTGCAAAGGATTCTGGGTAACAGGACCTGGTCAGAGCCCCACAAGTCACCCCATTTGGATTCCCCTAGGTCTCTAGTTATAAAAAATGCACAGGTTTGGTAGGTTTCCCTAGGTGCCGGCTGAGCTAGAGGCCAAAATCTACAGGTAGGCACTTTGCAAAAAGCAGCTCTGTTTTCTGTGAAAAAATGGGATGTGTCCACGTTGTGTTTTGGGGCATATCCTGTCGCAGGCGGTAGGCCTACCCACACAAGTGAGGTACCATTTTTATCGGGAGACTTAAGGGAACGCTGGGTGGAAGGAAATTTGTGGCTCCTCTCAGATTCCAGAACTTTCTGTCACCGAAATGTAAGGAAAAAGTGTTTCTGTAGCCAAATTTTGAGGTTTGCATAGGATTCTGGGTAACAGAACCTGGTCAGAGCCCCACAAGTCACCCCATCTTGGATTCCTCTAGCTCTCTAGTTTTAAAAATTACACAGGTTTGGTAGGTTTCCCTAGGTGCCGGCTGAGCTAGAGGCCAAAATCTACCGTTAGGCACTTTGCAAAAACCTGCTCTGTTTTCTGTGAAAAAATAGATTGTGTCCACGTTGTGTTTTGGGGCATATCCTGTCGCGGGCGCTAGGCCTACCCACACAAGTGAGGTACCATTTTAATCGGAAGACTTGATGGAACACTGGGTGGAAGGAAATTTGTGGCTCCTCTCAGATTCCAGAACTTTCTGTCACCGAAATGACAGGAAAAAGTGTTTTTTTAGCCAAATTTTGAGGTTTGCAAAGGATTCTGGGTAACAGAAGCTGGTCAGAGCCCCACAAGTCACCCCATCTTGGATTCCCCTAGGTCTCTAGTTTTAAAAAATGCACCGGTTTGGTAGGTTTCCCTAGGTGCCGGCTGAGCTATAGGCCAAAATCTACAGGTAGGCACTTTGTAAAAAACAGCTCTGTTTTCTGTGAAAAAATGGTATGTGTCCACTTTGTGTTTTGGGGCATATCCTGTTGCGGCGCTAGGCCTACCCACACAAGTGAGGTACAAATTTTATCGGGAGACTTGGGGGAACGCTGGGTGGAAGGAAATTTGTGGCTCCTCTCAGATTCCAGAACTTTCTGTCACAGAAATGACAGGAAAAAGTGTTTTTTTAGCGATTTTTTGAGGTTTGCAACGGATTCTGGGTAACAGAACCTGGTCAGAGCCCCACAAGTCACCCCATCTTGGATTCCCCTAGGTCTCTAGTTTTCAAAAATGCACAGGTTTGGTAGGTTTCCCTAGGTGCCGTCTGAGCTAGAGGCAAAAATCTACAGGTAGGCACTTTGCAAAAAGCAGCTCTGTTTTCTGTCAAAAAATGGGATGTGCCCACGTTGTGTTTTGGGACATTTCCTGTCGCGGGCGCTAGGACTACCCACACAAGTGAGGTATCATTTTTATCAGCAGACTTGGGGGAGCGCTGGGTGGAAGGAAATTTGTGGCTCCTCTCTGATTCCAGAACTTTCTGTCACCGAAATGTGAGGAAAATGTGTTTTTTTAGCCAAATTTTGAGGTTTGCAAAGGATTCTGGGTAACAGAACCTGGTCAGAGCCCCACAAGTCAACCCATCTTGGATTCCCCTAGGTCTCTAGTTTTCAACAATGCACAGGTGTGGTAGGTTTCCCAAGGTGCCGGCTGAGCTAGAGGCCAAAATCTACAGGTAGGCACTTTGCAAAAAACAGCTCTGTTTTCTGTGAAAAAATGGGATGTGTCCACGTTGTGTTTTGGAGCATATCCTGTTGCGGGCGCTAGGCCTACCCACACAAGTGAGGTACAATTTTTATCGGGAGACTTGGGGGAACGCTGGGTGGAAGGAAATTTGTGGCTCCTCTCAGATTCCAGAACTTTCTGTCACCGAAATGACAGGAAAAAGTGTTTTTTTAGCCAAATTTTGAGGTTTGCAAAGGATTCTGGGTAACAGAACCTGGTCAGAGCCCCACAAGTCACCCCATCTTGGATTCCCCTAGGTCTCTAGTTTTAAAAAATGCACAGGTTTGGTAGGTTTCCCTTGGTGCCGGCTGAGCTAGAGGCCAGAATCTACAGGTAGGCACTTTGGAAAAAGCAGCTCTGTTTTCTGTCAAAAAATGGGATGTGCCCACGTTGTGTTTTGGGACATTTCCTGTCGCGGGCGCTAGGACTACCCACACAAGTGAGGTATCATTTTTATCGGCAGACTTGGGGGAACGCTGGGTGGAAGGAAATTTGTGGCTCCTCTCAGATTCCAGAACTTTCTGTCATCGAAATGTGACGAAAAAGTGTTTTTTTAGCCAAATTTTGAGGTTTGCAAAGGATTCTGGGTAACAGAACCTGGTCAGAGCCCCACAAGTCACCCCATTTTGGATTCCCCTAGCTCTCTAGTTTTAAAAAATGCACAGGTTTGGTAGGTTTCCCTAGGTGCCGGCTGAGCTAGAGGCCAAAATCTACAGGTAGGCACGTTGCAAAAAACAGCTCTGTTTTCTGTGAAAAAATGTGATGTGTCCACGTTGTGTTTTGGGGCATATCCTGTCGCGGGCGCTAGGCCTACCCACACAAGTGTGCTACCATTTTTATCGGGAGAATTGGGGGAACGCTGGGTGGAAGGAAATTTGTGGCTCCTCTCAGATTCAAGAACCTTCTGTCACCGAAATGATAGGAAAAAGTGTTTTTTTAGCCACATTTTGAGGTTTGCAAAGGATTCTGGGTAACAGAACCTGGTCAGAGCCCCACAAGTCACCCCATCTTGGATTCCCCTAGGTCTCTAGTTTTAAAAAATGCACAGGTTTGGTAGGTTTCCCTAGGTGCCGGCTGAGCTAGAGGCCAAAATCTACAGGTAGGCACTTTGCAAAAAGCAGCTCTGTTTTCTGTGAAAAAATGGGATGTGTCCACGTTGTGTTTTGGGGCATATCCTGTCGCAGGCGCTAGGCCTACCCACACAAGTGAGGTACGATTTTTATCGGGAGACTTAAGGGAACGCTGGGTGGAAGGAAATTTGTGGCTCCTCTCAGATTCCAGAACTTTCTGTCACCGAAATGTGAGGAAAAAGTGTTTCTGTAGCCAAATTTTGAGGTTTGCATAGGATTCTGGGTAACAGAACCTGGTCAGAGCCCCACAAGTCACCCCATCTTGGATTCCTCTAGCTCTCTAGTTTTAAAAAATACACAGGTTTGGTAGGTTTCCCTAGGTGCCGGCTGAGCTAGAGGCCAAAATCTACCGGTAGGCACTTTGCAAAAAACTGCTCTGTTTTCTGTCAAAAAATAGATTGTGTCCACGTTGTGTTTTGGGGCATATCCTGTTGCGGGCGCTAGGCCTACCCACACAAGTGAGGTACCATTTTAATCGGAAGACTTGAGGGAACACTGGGTGGAAGGAAATTTGTGGCTCCTCTCAGATTCCAGAACCTTCTGTCACCGAAATGACAGGAAAAAGTGTTTTTTTAGCCACATTTTGAGGTTTGCAAAGGATTCTGGGTAACAGAAGCTGGTCAGAGCCCCACAAGTCACCCCATCTTGGATTCCCCTAGGTCTCTAGTTTTAAAAAATGCACCGGTTTGGTAGGTTTCCCTAGGTTCCGGCTGAGCTAGAGGCCAAAATCTACAGGTAGGCACTTTGCAAAAAACAGCTCTGTTTTCTGTGAAAAAATGGTATGTGTCCACTTTGTGTTTTGGGGCATATCCTGTTGCGGGCGCTAGGCCTACCCACACAAGTGAGGTACCAATTTTATCGGGAGACTTGGGGGAACGCTGGGTGGAAGGAAATTTGTGGCTCCTCTCTGATTCCAGAACTTTCTGTCACCGAAATGTGAGGAAAATGTGTTTTTTTAGCCAAATTTTGAGGTTTGCAAAGGATTCTGGGTAACAGAACCTGGTCAGAGCCCCACAAGTCAACCCATCTTGGATTCCCCTAGGTCTCTAGTTTTCAAAAATGCACAGGTTTGGTAGGTTTCCCTAGGTGCCGGCTGAGCTAGAGGCAAAAATCTACAGGTAGGCACTTTGGAAAAAGCAGCTCTGTTTTCTGTCAAAAAATGGGATGTGTCCACGTTGTGTTTTGGAGCATATCCTGTTGCGGGCGCTAGGCCTACCCACACAAGTGAGGTACAATTTTTATCGGGAGACTTGGGGGAACGCTGGGTGGAAGGAAATTTGTGGCTCCTCTCAGATTCCAGAACTTTCTGTCACTGAAATGACAGGAAAAAGTGTTTTTTTAGCCACATTTTGAGGTTCGCAAAGGATTCTGGGTAACAGAACCTGGTCAGAGCCCCACAAGTCACCCCATCTTGGATTCCCCTAGGTCTCTAGTTTTAAAAAATGCACAGGTTTGGTAGGTTTCCCTAGGTGCCGGCTGAGCTAGAGGCCAGAATCTACAGGTAGGCACTTTGGAAAAAGCAGCTCTGTTTTCTGTCAAAAAATGGGATGTGCCCACGTTGTGTTTTGGGGCATATCCTGTCGCGGGCGCTAGGCCTACCCACACAAGTGAGGTACCATTTTAATCGGGAGACTTGAGGGAACACTGGGTGGAAGGAAATTTGTGGCTCCTCTCAGATTCCAGAACTTTCTGTCACCGAAATGACAGGAAAAAGTGTTTTTTTAGCCAAATTTTGAGGTTTGCAAAGGATTCTGGGTAACAGAAGCTGGTCAGAGCCCCACAAGTCACCCCATCTTGGATTCCCCTAGGTCTCTAGTTTTAAAAAATGCACCGGTTTGGTAGGTTTCCCTAGGTGCCGGCTGAGCTAGAGGCCAAAATCTACAGGTAGGCACTTTGTAAAAAACAGCTCTGTTTTCTGTGAAAAAATGTGATGTGTCCACGTTGTGTTTTGGGGCATATCCTGTCGCTGGCGCTAGGCCTACCCACACAAGTGAGGTACCATTTTTATCGGGAGAATTGGGGGAACGCTGGGTGGAAGGAAATTTGTGGCTCCTCTCAGATTCCAGAACCTTCTGTCACCGAAATGACAGGAAAAAGTGTTTTTTTAGCCACATTTTGAGGTTTGCAAAGGATTCTGGGTAACAGAACCTGGTCAGAGCCCCACAAGTCAACCCATCTTGGATTCCCCTAGGTCTCTAGTTTTCAACAATGCACAGGTGTGGTAGGTTTCCCTAGGTGCCGGCTGAGCTAGAGGCCAAAATCTACAGGTAGGCACTTTGCAAAAAACAGCTCTGTTTTCTGTGAAAAAATGGTATGTGTCCACGTTGTGTTTTGGGGCATATCCTGTTGCGGGCGCTAGGCCTACCCACACAAGTGAGGTACAGTTTTTATCGGGAGACTTGTGGGAACGCTGGGTGGAAGGAAATTTGTAGCTCCTCTCAGATTCCAGAACTTTCTGTCACCGAAATTAGTGGAAAATGTGTTTTTTTAGCCAAATTTTGAGGTTTGCAACGGATTCTGGGTAACAGAACCTGGTCAGAGCCCCACAAGTCACCCCATCTTGGATTCCCCTAGGTCTCTAGTTTTCAAAAATGCACAGGTTTGGTAGGTTTCCCTAGGTGCCGGCTGAGCTAGAGGCAAAAATCTACAGGTAGGCACTTTGCAAAAAGCAGCTCTGTTTTCTGTCAAAAAATGGGATGTGCCCACGTTGTGTTTTGGGACATTTCCTGTCGCCGGCGCTAGGACTACCCACACAAGTGAGGTATCATTTTTATCAGCAGACTTGGGGGAACGCTGGGTGGAAGGAAATTTGTGGCTCCTCTCTGATTCCAGAACTTTCTGTCACCGAAATGTGAGGAAAATGTGTTTTTTTAGCCAAATTTTGAGGTTTGCAAAGGATTCTGGGTAACAGAACCTGGTCAGAGCCCCACAAGTCAACCCATCTTGGATTCCCCTAGGTCTCTAGTTTTCAACAATGCACAGGTGTGGTAGGTTTCCCAAGGTGCCGGCTGAGCTAGAGGCCAAAATCTACAGGTAGGCACTTTGCAAAAAACAGCTCTGTTTTCTGTGAAAAAATGGGATGTGTCCGCGTTGTGTTTTGGAGCATATCCTGTTGCGGGCGCTAGGCCTACCCTCACAAGTGAGGTACAATTTTTATCGGGAGACTTGGGGGAACGCTGGGTGGAAGGAAATTTGTGGCTCCTCTCAGATTCCAGAACTTTCTGTCACTGAAATGACAGGAAAAAGTGTTTTTTTAGCCAAATTTTGAGGTTTGCAAAGGATTCTGGGTAACAGAACCTGGTCAGAGCCCCACAAGTCACCCCATCTTGGATTCCCCTAGGTCTCTAGTTTTAAAAAATGCACAGGTTTGGTAGGTTTCCCTAGGTGCCGGCTGAGCTAGAGGCCAAAATCTACAGGTAGGCACTTTGTAAAAAACAGCTCTGTTTTCTGTGAAAAAATGTGATGTGTCCACGTTGTGTTTTGGGGCATATCCTGTCGCTGGCGCTAGGCCTACCCACACAAGTGAGGTACCATTTTTATCGGGAGAATTGGGGGAACGCTGGGTGGAAGGAAATTTGTGGCTCCTCTCAGATTCCAGAACCTTCTGTCACCGAAATGACAGGAAAAAGTGTTTCTTTAGCCACATTTTGAGGTTTGCAAAGGATTCTGGGTAACAGAACCTGGTCAGAGCCCCACAAGTCAACCCATCTTGGATTCCCCTAGGTCTCTAGTTTTCAACAATGCACAGGTGTGGTAGGTTTCCCTAGGTGCCGGCTGAGCTAGAGGCCAAAATCTACAGGTAGGCACTTTGCAAAAAACAGCTCTGTTTTCTGTGAAAAAATGCTATGTGTCCACGTTGTGTTTTGGGGCATATCCTGTTGCGGGCGCTAGGCCTACCCACACAAGTGAGGTACAGTTTTTATCGGGAGACTTGTGAGAACGCTGGGTGGAAGGAAATTTGTAGCTCCTCTCAGATTCCAGAACTTTCTGTCACCGAAATTAGTGGAAAATGTGTTTTTTTAGCCAAATTTTGAGGTTTGCAACGGATTCTGGGTAACAGAACCTGGTCAGAGCCCCACAAGTCACCCCATCTTGGATTCCCCTAGGTCTCTAGTTTTCAAAAATGCACAGGTTTGGTAGGTTTCCCTAGGTGCCGGCTGAGCTAGAGGCAAAAATCTACAGGTAGGCACTTTGCAAAAAGCAGCTCTGTTTTCTGTCAAAAAATGGGATGTGCCCACGTTGTGTTTTGGGACATTTCCTGTCGCGGGCGCTAGGACTACCCACACAAGTGAGGTATCATTTTTATCAGCAGACTTGGGGGAACGCTGGGTGGAAGGAAATTTGTGGCTCCTCTCTGATTCCAGAACTTTCTGTCACCGAAATGTGAGGAAAATGTGTTTTTTTAGCCAAATTTTGAGGTTTGCAAAGGATTCTGGGTAACAGAACCTGGTCAGAGCCCCACAAGTCAACCCATCTTGGATTCCCCTAGGTCTCTAGTTTTCAACAATGCACAGGTGTGGTAGGTTTCCCAAGGTGCCGGCTGAGCTAGAGGCCAAAATCTACAGGTAGGCACTTTGCAAAAAACAGCTCTGTTTTCTGTGAAAAAATGGGATGTGTCCGCGTTGTGTTTTGGAGCATATCCTGTTGCGGGCGCTAGGCCTACCCACACAAGTGAGGTACAATTTTTATCGGGAGACTTGGGGGAACGCTGGGTGGAAGGAAATTTGTGGCTCCTCTCAGATTCCAGAACTTTCTGTCACTGAAATGACAGGAAAAAGTGTTTTTTTAGCCAAATTTTGAGGTTTGCAAAGGATTCTGGGTAACAGAACCTGGTCAGAGCCCCACAAGTCACCCCATCTTGGATTCCCCTAGGTCTCTAGTTTTAAAAAATGCACAGGTTTGGTAGGTTTCCCTAGGTGCCGGCTGAGCTAGAGGCCAAAATCTACAGGTAGGCACTTTGCAAAAAGCAGCTCTGTTTTCTGTCAAAAAATGGGATGTGCCCATGTTGTGTTTTGGGACATTTCCTGTCGCGGGCGCTAGGACTACCCACACAAGTGTTGTATCATTTTTATCGGCAGACTTGGGGGAACGCTGGGTGGAAGGAAATTTGTGGCTCCTCTCAGATTCCAGAACTTTCTGTCATCGAAATGTGACGAAAAAGTGTTTTTTTAGCCAAATTTTGAGGTTTGCAAAGGATTCTGGGTAACAGAACCTGGTCAGAGCCCCACAAGTCACCCCATTTTGGATTCCCCTAGCTCTCTAGTTTTAAAAAATGCACAGGTTTGGTAAGTTTCCCTAGGTGCCGGCTGAGCTAGAGGCCAAAATCTACAGGTAGGCACGTTGCAAAAAACAGCTCTGTTTTCTGTGAAAAAATGTGATGTGTCCATGTTGTGTTTTGGGGCATATCCTGTCGCGGGCGCTAGGCCTACCCACACAAGTGTGCTACCATTTTTATCGGGAGAATTGGGGGAACGCTGGGTGGAAGGAAATTTGTGGCTCCTCTCAGATTCAAGAACCTTCTGTCACCGAAATGATAGGAAAAAGTGTTTTTTTAGCCACATTTTGAGGTTTGCAAAGGATTCTGGGTAACATAACCTGGTCAGAGCCCCACAAGTCACCCCATCTTGGATTCCCCTAGGTCTCTAGTTTTAAAAAATGCACAGGTTTGGTAGGTTTCCCTAGGTGGCGGCTGAGCTAGAGGCCAAAATCTACAGGTAGGCACTTTGCAAAAATCAGCTCTGTTTTCTGTCAAAAAATGGGATGTGCCCACGTTGTGTTTTGGGACATTTCCTGTCGCGGGCGCTAGGACTCACCACACAAGTGAGGTATCATTTTTATCGGCAGACTTGGGGGAATGCTGGGTGGAAGGAAATGTGTGGCTCCTCTCAGATTCCAGAACTTTCTGTCACCGAAATGTGAGGACAATGTGTTTTTTTAGCCAAATTTTGAGGTTTGCAAAGGATTCTGGGTAACAGAACCTGGTCAGAGCCCCACAAGTCAACCCATCTTGGATTCCCCTAGGTCTCTAGGTTTCAACAATGCACAGGTGTGGTAGGTTTCCCTAGGTGCCGGCTGAGCTGGAGGCCAAAATCTACAGGTAGGCACTTTGCAAAAAACAGCTCTGTTTTCTGTGAAAAAATGGGATGTGTCCACGTTGTGTTTTGGAGCATATCCTGTTGCGGGCGCTAGGCCTACCCACACAAGTGAGGTACAATTTTTATCGGGAGACTTGGGGGAACGCTGGGTGGAAGGAAATTTGTGGCTCCTCTCAGATTCCAGAACTTTCTGTCACCGAAATGACAGGAAAAAGTGTTTTTTTAGCCAAATTTTGTGGTTTGCAAAGGATTCTGGGTAACAGAACCTGGTCAGAGCCCCACAAGTCACCCCATCTTGGATTCCCCTAGGTCTCTAGTTTTAAAAAATGCACAGGTTTGGTAGGTTTCCCTAGGTGCCGGCTGAGCTAGAGGCCAAAATCTACAGGTAGGCACTTTGCAAAAAACAGGTCTGTTTTCTGTGAAAAAATGTGATGTGTCCACATTGTGTTTTGGGGCATATCCTGTTGCGGACGCTAGGCCTAACCACACAAGTGAGGTACAATTTTTGTCGGGAGACTTGGGGGAACGCTGGGTGGAAGGAAATTTGTGGCTCCTCTTAGATTCCAGAACTTTCTGTCACCGAAATGACAGGAAAAAGTGTTTTTTTAGCCAAATTTTGAGGTTTGCAAAGGATTCTGGGTAACAGGACCTGGTCAGAGACCCACAAGTCACCCCATCTTGGATTCCCCTAGGTCTCTAGTTTTAAAAAATGCACAGGTTTGGTAGGTTTCCCTGGGTGCCGGCTGAGCTAGAGGCCAAAATCTACAGGTAGGCACTTTGCAAAAAGCAGCTCTGTTTTCTGTGAAAAAATGGGATGTGTCCACGTTGTGTTTTGGGGCGTATCCTGTCGCAGGCGCTAGGCCTACCCACACAAGTGAGGTACCATTTTTATCGGGAGACTTAAGGGAACGCTGGGTGGAAGGAAATTTGTGGCTCCTCTCAGATTCCAGAACTTTCTGTCACCGAAATGTGAGGAAAAAGTGTTTCTGTAGCCAAATTTTGAGGTTTGCATAGGATTCTGGGTAACAGAACCTGGTCAGAGCCCCACAAGTCACCCCATCTTGTATTCCTCTAGCTCTCTAGTTTTAAAAAATACACAGGTTTGGTAGGTTTCCCTAGGTGCCGGCTGAGCTAGAGGCCAAAATCTACCGGTAGGCACTTTGCAAAAACCTGCTCTGTTTTCTGTGAAAAAATAGATTGTGTCCACGTTGTGTTTTGGGGCATATCCTGTCGCGGGCGCTAGGCCTACCCACACAAGTGAGGTACCATTTTAATCGGAAGACTTGAGGGAACACTGGGTGGAAGGAAATTTGTGGCTCCTCTCAGATTCCAGAACTTTCTGTCACCGAAATGACAGGAAAAAGTGTTTTTTTAGCCAAATTTTGAGGTTTGCAAAGGATTCTGGGTAACAGAAGCTGGTCAGAGCCCCACAAGTCACCCCATCTTGGATTCCCCTAGGTCTCTAGTTTTAAAAAATGCACCGGTTTGGTAGGTTTCCCTAGGTGCCGGCTGAGCTATAGGCCAAAATCTACAGGTAGGCACTTTGTAAAAAACAGCTCTGTTTTCTGTGAAAAAATGGTATGTGTCCACTTTGTGTTTTGGGGCATATCCTGTTGCGGGCGATAGGCCTACCCACACAAGTGAGGTACAAATTTTATCAGGAGACTTGGGGGAACGCTGGGTGGAAGGAAATTTGTGGCTCCTCTCAGATTCCAGAACTTTCTGTCACCGAAATGACAGGAAAAAGTGTTTTTTTAGCGATATTTTGAGGTTTGCAACGGATTCTGGGTAACAGAACCTGGTCAGAGCCCCACAAGTCACCCCATCTTGGATTCCCCTAGGTCTCTAGTTTTCAAAAATGCACAGGTTTGGTAGGATTCCGTAGGTGCCGGCTGAGCTAGACGCAAAAATCTACAGGTAGGCACTTTGCAAAAAGCAGCTCTGTTTTCTGTGAAAAAATGGGATGTGTCCACGTTGTGTTTTGGAGCATATCCTGTTGCGGGCGCTAGGACTACCCACACAAGTGAGGTATCATTTTTATCAGCAGACTTGGGGGAACGCTGGGTGGAAGGAAATTTGTGGCTCCTCTCTGATTCCAGAACTTTCTGTCACCGAAATGTGAGGAAAATGTGTTTTTTTAGCCAAATTTTGAGGTTTGCAAAGGATTCTGGGTAACAGAACCTGGTCAGAGCCCCACAAGTCAACCCATCTTGGATTCCCCTAGGTCTCTAGTTTTCAACAATGCACAGGTGTGGTAGGTTTCCCAAGGTGCCGGCTGAGCTAGAGGCCAAAATCTACAGGTAGGCACTTTGCAAAAAACAGGTCTGTTTTCTGTGAAAAAATGTGATGTGTCCACATTGTGTTTTGGGGCATATCCTGTTGCGGGCGCTAGGCCTAACCACACAAGTGAGGTACAATTTTTATCGGGAGACTTGGGGGAACGCTGGGTGGAAGGAAATTTGTGGCTCCTCTCAGATTCCAGAACTTTCTGTCACCGAAATGACAGGAAAAAGTGTTTTTTTAGCCAAATTTTGAGGTTTGCAAAGGATTCTGGGTAACAGGACCTGGTCAGAGCCCCACAAGTCACCCCATCTTGGATTCCTCTAGCTCTCTAGTTTTAAAAAATACACAGGTTTGGTAGGTTTCCCTAGGTGCCGGCTGAGCTAGAGGCCAAAATCTACAGGTAGGCACTTTGCAAAAAGCAGCTCTGTTTTCTGTGAAAAAATGGGATGTGTCCACGTTGTGTTTTGGGGCGTATCCTGTCGCAGGCGCTAGGCCTACCCACACAAGTGAGGTACCATTTTTATCGGGAGACTTAAGGGAACGCTGGGTGGAAGGAAATTTGTGGCTCCTCTCAGATTCCAGAACTTTCTGTCACCGAAATGTGAGGAAAAAGTGTTTCTGTAGCCAAATTTTGAGGTTTGCATAGGATTCTGGGTAACAGAACCTGGTCAGAGCCCCACAAGTCACCCCATCTTGGATTCCTCTAGCTCTCTAGTTTTAAAAAATACACAGGTTTGGTAGGTTTCCCTAGGTGCCGGCTGAGCTAGAGGCCAAAATCTACCGGTACGCACTTTGCAAAAACCTGCTCTGTTTTCTGTGAAAAAATAGATTGTGTCCACGTTGTGTTTTGGGGCATATCCTGTCGCGGGCGCTAGGCCTACCCACACAAGTGAGGTACCATTTTAATCGGAAGACTTGAGGGAACACTGGGTGGAAGGAAATTTGTGGCTCCTCTCAGATTCCAGAACTTTCTGTCACCGAAATGACAGGAAAAAGTGTTTTTTTGACCAAATTTTGAGGTTTGCAAAGGATTCTGGGTAACAGAAGCTGGTCAGAGCCCCACAAGTCACCCCATCTTGGATTCCCCTAGGTCTCTAGTTTTAAAAAATGCACCGGTTTGGTAGGTTTCCCTAGGTGCCGGCTGAGCTATAGGCCAAAATCTACAGGTAGGCACTTTGTAAAAAACAGCTCTGTTTTCTGTGAAAAAATGGTATGTGTCCACTTTGTGTTTTGGGGCATATCCTGTTGCGGGCGATAGGCCTACCCACACAAGTGAGGTACAAATTTTATCAGGAGACTTGGGGGAACGCTGGGTGGAAGGAAATTTGTGGCTCCTCTCAGATTCCAGAACTTTCTGTCACCGAAATGACAGGAAAAAGTGTTTTTTTAGCGATATTTTGAGGTTTGCAACGGATTCTGGGTAACAGAACCTGGTCAGAGCCCCACAAGTCACCCCATCTTGGATTCCCCTAGGTCTCTAGTTTTCAAAAATGCACAGGTTTGGTAGGTTTCCGTAGGTGCCGGCTGAGCTAGACGCAAAAATCTACAGGTAGGCACTTTGCAAAAAGCAGCTCTGTTTTCTGTGAAAAAATGGGATGTGTCCACGTTGTGTTTTGGAGCATATCCTGTTGCGGGCGCTAGGACTACCCACACAAGTGAGGTATCATTTTTATCAGCAGACTTGGGGGAACGCTGGGTGGAAGGAAATTTGTGGCTCCTCTCTGATTCCAGAACTTTCTGTCACCGAAATGTGAGGAAAATGTGTTTTTTTAGCCAAATTTTGAGGTTTGCAAAGGATTCTGGGTAACAGAACCTGGTCAGAGCCCCACAAGTCAACCCATCTTGGATTCCCCTAGGTCTCTAGTTTTCAACAATGCACAGGTGTGGTAGGTTTCCCAAGGTGCCGGCTGAGCTAGAGGCCAAAATCTACAGGTAGGCACTTTGCAAAAAACAGCTCTGTTTTCTGTGAAAAAATGGGATGTGTCCACGTTGTGTTTTGGAGCATATCCTGTTGCGGGCGCTAGGCCTACCCACACAAGTGAGGTACAATTTTATCGGGAGACTTGGGGGAACGCTGGGTGGAAGGAAATTTGTGGCTCCTCTCAGATTCCAGAACTTTCTGTCACTGAAATGACAGGAAAAAGTGTTTTTTTAGCCACATTTTGAGGTTTGCAAAGGATTCTGGGTAACAGAACCTGGTCAGAGCCCCACAAGTCACCCCATCTTGGATTCCCCTAGGTCTCTAGTTTTAAAAAATGCACAGGTTTGGTAGGTTTCCCTAGGTGCCGGCTGAGCTAGAGGCCAGAATCTACAGGTAGGCACTTTGGAAAAAGCAGCTCTGTTTTCTGTCAAAAAATGGGATGTGCCCACGTTGTGTTTTGAGACATTTCCTGTCGCGGGCGCTAGGACTACCCACACAAGTGAGGTATCATTTTTATCGGCAGACTTGGGGGAACGCTGGGTGGAAGGAAATTTGTGGCTCCTCTCAGATTCCAGAACTTTCTGTCATCGAAATGTGACGAAAAAGTGTTTTTTTAGCCAAATTTTTAGGTTTGCAAAGGATTCTGGGTAACAGAACCTGGTCAGAGCCCCACAAGTCACCCCATTTTGGATTCCCCTAGCTCTCTAGTTTTAAAAAATGCACAGGTTTGGTAGGTTTCCCTAGGTGCTGGCTGAGCTAGAGGCCAAAATCTACAGGTAGGCACGTTGCAAAAAACAGCTCTGTTTTCTGTGGAAAAATGTGATGTGTCCACGTTGTGTTTTGGGGCATATCCTGTCGCGGGCGCTAGGCCTACCCACACAAGTGTGCTACCATTTTTATCGGGAGAATTGGGGGAACGCTGGGTGGAAGGAAATTTGTGGCTCCTCTCAGATTCAAGAACCTTCTGTCACCGAAATGATAGGAAAAAGTGTTTTTTTAGCCACATTTTGAGGTTTGCAAAGGATTCTGGGTAACAGAACCTGGTCAGAGCCCCACAAGTCACCCCATCTTGGATTCCCCTAGGTCTCTAGTTTTAAAAAATGCACAGGTTTGGTAGGTTTCCCTAGGTGCCGGCTGAGCTAGAGGCCAAAATCTACAGGTAGGCACTTTGCAAAAAGCAGCTCTGTTTTCTGTGAAAAAATGGGATGTGTCCACGTTGTGTTTTGGGGCATATCCTGTCGCAGGCGCTAGGCCTACCCACACAAGTGAGGTACCATTTTTATCGGGAGACTTAAGGGAACGCTGGGTGGAAGGACATTTGTGGCTCCTGTCAGATTCCAGAACTGTCTGTCACCGAAATGTGAGGAAAAAGTGTTTCTGTAGCCAAATTTTGAGGTTTGCATAGGATTCTGGGTAACAGAACCTGGTCAGAGCCCCACAAGTCACCCCATCTTGGATTCCTCTAGCTCTCTCGTTTTAAAAAATACACAGGTTTGGTAGGTTTCCCTAGGTGCCGGCTGAGCTAGAGGCCAAAATCTACCGGTAGGCACTTTGCAAAAAACTGCTCTGTTTTCTGTCAAAAAATAGATTGTGTCCACGTTGTGTTTTGGGGCATATCCTGTCGCGGGCGCTAGGCCTACCCACACAAGTGAGGTACCATTTTAATCGGAAGACTTGAGGGAACACTGGGTGGAAGGAAATTTGTGGCTCCTCTCAGATTCCAGAACTTTCTGTCACCGAAATGACAGGAAAAAGTGTTTTTTTAGCCAAATTTTGAGGTTTGCAAAGGATTCTGGGTAACAGAAGCTGGTCAGAGCCCCACAAGTCACCCCATCTTGGATTCCCCTAGGTCTCTAGTTTTAAAAAATGCACCAGTTTGGTAGGTTTCCCTAGGTGCCGGCTGAGCTAGAGGCCAAAATCTACAGGTAGGCACTTTGCAAAAAACAGCTCTGTTTTCTGTGAAAAAATGGTATGTGTCCACTTTGTGTTTTGGGGCATATCCTGTTGCGGGCGCTAGGCGTACCCACACAAGTGAGGTACCAATTTCATCGGGAGACTTGGGGGAACGCTGGGTGGAAGGAAATTTCTGGCTCCTCTCAGATTCCAGAACTTTCTGTCACCGAAATGACAGGAAAAAGTGTTTTTTTAGCGATATTTTGAGGTTTGCAACGGATTCTGGGTAACAGAACCTGGTCAGAGCCCCACAAGTCACCCCATCTTGGATTCCCCTAGGTCTCTAGTTTTCAAAAATGCACAGGTTTGGTAGGTTTCCCTAGGTGCCGGCTGAGCTAGAGGCAAAAATCTACAGGTAGGCACTTTGCAAAAAGCAGCTCTGTTTTCTGTCAAAAAATGGGATGTGCCCACGTTGTGTTTTGGGACATTTCCTGTCGCGGGCGCTAGGACTACCCACACAAGTGAGGTATCATTTTTATCAGCAGACTTGGGAGAACGCTGGGTGGAAGGAAATTTGTGGCTCCTCTCTGATTCCAGAACTTTCTGTCACCGAAATGTGAGGAAAATGTGTTTTTTTAGCCAAATTTTGAGGTTTGCAAAGGATTCTGGGTAACAGAACCTGGTCAGAGCCCCACAAGTCAACCCATCTTGGATTCCCCTAGGTCTCTAGTTTTCAACAATGCACAGGTGTGGTAGGTTTCCCAAGGTGCCGGCTGAGCTAGAGGCCAAAATCTACAGGTAGGCACTTTGCAAAAAACAGCTCTGTTTTCTGTGAAAAAATGGGATGTGTCCACGTTGTGTTTTGGAGCATATCCTGTTGCGGGCGCTAGGCCTACCCACACAAGTGAGGTACAATTTTTATCGGGAGACTTGGGGGAACGCTGGGTGGAAGGAAATTTGTGGCTCCTCTCAGATTCCAGAACTTTCTGTCACTGAAATGACAGGAAAAAGTGTTTTTTTAGCCACATTTTGAGGTTTGCAAAGGATTCTGGGTAACAGAACCTGGTCAGAGCCCCACAAGTCACCCCATCTTGGATTCCCCTAGGTCTCTAGTTTTAAAAAATGCACAGGTTTGGTAGGTTTCCCTAGGTGCCGGCTGAGCTAGAGGCCAGAATCTACAGGTAGGCACTTTGGAAAAAGCAGCTCTGTTTTCTGTCAAGAAATGGGATGTGCCCACGTTGTGTTTTGGGACATTTCCTGTCGCGGGCGCTAGGACTACCCACACAAGTGAGGTATCATTTTTATCGGCAGACTTGGGGGAACGCTGGGTGGAAGGAAATTTGTGGCTCCTCTCAGATTCCAGAACTTTCTGTCATCGAAATGTGACGAAAAAGTGTTTTTTTAGCCAAATTTTGAGGTTTGCAAAGGATTCTGGGTAACAGAACCTGGTCAGAGCCCCACAAGTCACCCCATTTTGGATTCCCCTAGCTCTCTAGTTTTAAAAAATGCACAGGTTTGGTAGGTTTCCCTAGGTGCCGGCTGAGCTAGAGGCCAAAATCTACAGGTAGGCACGTTGCAAAAAACAGCTCTGTTTTCTGTGAAAAAATGTGATGTGTCCACATTGTGTTTTGGGGCATATCCTGTCGCGGGCGCTAGGCCTACCCACACAAGTGTGCTACCATTTTTATCGGGAGAATTGGGGGAACGCTGGGTGGAAGGAAATTTGTGGCTCCTCTCAGATTCAAGAACCTTCTGTCACCGAAATGATAGGAAAAAGTGTTTTTTTAGCCACATTTTGAGGTTTGCAAAGGATTCTGGGTAACAGAACCTGGTCAGAGCCCCACAAGTCACCCCATCTTGGATTCCCCTAGGTCTCTAGTTTTCAAAAATGCACAGGTTTGGTAGGTTTCCCTAGGTGCAGGCTGAGCTAGAGGCAAAAATCTACAGGTAGGCACTTTGCAAAAAGCAGCTCTGTTTTCTGTCAAAAAATGGGATGTGCCCACGTTGTGTTTTGGGACATTTCCTGTCACGGGTGCTAGGACTACCCACACAAGTGAGGTATCATTTTTATCAGCAGACTTGGGGGAACGCTGGGTGGAAGGAAATTTGTGGCTCCTCTCTGATTCCAGAACTTTCTGTCACCGAAATGTGAGGAAAATGTGTTTTTTTTAGCCAAATTTTGAGGTTTGCAAAGGATTCTGGGTAACAGAACCTGGTCAGAACCCCACAAGTCAACCCATCTTGGATTCCCCTAGGTCTCTAGTTTTCAACAATGCACAGGTGTGGTAGGTTTCCCAAGGTGCCGGCTGAGCTAGAGGCCAAAATCTACAGGTAGGCACTTTGCAAAAAACAGCTCTGTTTTCTGTGAAAAAATGGGATGTGTCCGCGTTGTGTTTTGGAGCATATCCTGTTGCGGGCGCTAGGCCTACCCACACAAGTGAGGTACAATTTTTATCGGGAGACTTGGGGGAACGCTGGGTGGAAGGAAATTTGTGGCTCCTCTCAGATTCCAGAACTTTCTGTCACTGAAATGACAGGAAAAAGTGTTTTTTTAGCCAAATTTTGAGGTTTGCAAAGGATTCTGGGTAACAGAACCTGGTCAGAGCCCCACAAGTCACCCCATCTTGGATTCCCCTAGGTCTCTAGTTTTAAAAAATGCACAGGTTTGGTAGGTTTCCCTAGGTGCCGGCTGAGCTAGAGGCCAAAATCTACAGGTAGGCACTTTGCAAAAAGCAGCTCTGTTTTCTGTCAAAAAATGGGATGTGCCCACGTTGTGTTTTGGGACATTTCCTGTCGCGGGCGCTAGGACTACCCACACAAGTGAGGTATCATTTTTATCGGCAGACTTGGGGGAACGCTGGGTGGAAGGAAATTTGTGGCTCCTCTCAGATTCCAGAACTTTCTGTCATCGAAATGTGACGAAAAAGTGTTTTTTTAGCCAAATTTTGAGGTTTGCAAAGGATTCTGGGTAACAGAACCTGGTCAGAGCCCCACAAGTCACCCCATTTTGGATTCCCCTAGCTCTCTAGTTTTAAAAAATGCACAGGTTTGGTAAGTTTCCCTAGGTGCCGGCTGAGCTAGAGGCCAAAATCTACAGGTAGGCACGTTGCAAAAAACAGCTCTGTTTTCTGTGAAAAAATGTGATGTGTCCACATTGTGTTTTGGGGCATATCCTGTTGCGGGCGCTAGGCCTAACCACACAAGTGAGGTACAATTTTTATCGGGAGACTTGGGGGAACGCTGGGTGGAAGGAAATTTGTGGCTCCTCTCAGATTCCAGAACTTTCTGTCACCGAAATGACAGGAAAAAGTGTTTTTTTAGCCAAATTTTGAGGTTTGCAAAGGATTCTGGGTAACAGGACCTGGTCAGAGCCCCACAAGTCACCCCATCTTGGATTCCCCTAGGTCTCTAGTTTTAAAAAATGCACAGGTTTGGTAAGTTTCCCTAGGTGCCGGCTGAGCTAGAGGCCAAAATCTACAGGTAGGCACGTTGCAAAAAACAGCTCTGTTTTCTGTGAAAAAATGTGATGTGTCCATGTTGTGTTTTGGGGCATATCCTGTTGCGGGCGCTAGGCCTACCCACACAAGTGTGCTACCATTTTTATCGGGAGAATTGGGGGAACGCTGGGTGGAAGGAAATTTGTGGCTCCTCTCAGATTCAAGAACCTTCTGTCACCGAAATGATAGGAAAAAGTGTTTTTTTAGCCACATTTTGAGGTTTGCAAAGGATTCTGGGTAACATAACCTGGTCAGAACCCCACAAGTCACCCCATCTTGGATTCCCCTAGGTCTCTAGTTTTAAAAAATGCACAGGTTTGGTAGGTTTCCCTAGGTGGCGGCTGAGCTAGAGGCCAAAATCTACAGGTAGGCACTTTGCAAAAATCAGCTCTGTTTTCTGTCAAAAAATGGGATGTGCCCACGTTGTGTTTTGGGACATTTCCTGTCGCGGGCGCTAGGACTCACCACACAAGTGAGGTATCATTTTTATCGGCAGACTTGGGGGAATGCTGGGTGGAAGGAAATGTGTGGCTCCTCTCAGATTCCAGAACTTTCTGTCACCGAAATGTGAGGACAATGTGTTTTTTTAGCCAAATTTTGAGGTTTGCAAAGGATTCTGGGTAACAGAACCTGGTCAGAGCCCCACAAGTCAACCCATCTTGGATTCCCCTAGGTCTCTAGGTTTCAACAATGCACAGGTGTGGTAGGTTTCCCTAGGTGCCGGCTGAGCTGGAGGCCAAAATCTACAGGTAGGCACTTTGCAAAAAACAGCTCTGTTTTCTGTGAAAAAATGGGATGTGTCCACGTTGTGTTTTGGAGCATATCCTGTTGCGGGCGCTAGGCCTACCCACACAAGTGAGGTACAATTTTTATCGGGAGACTTGGGGGAACGCTGGGTGGAAGGAAATTTGTGGCTCCTCTCAGATTCCAGAACTTTCTGTCACCGAAATGACAGGAAAAAGTGTTTTTTTAGCCAAATTTTGAGGTTTGCAAAGGATTCTGGGTAACAGAACCTGGTCAGAGCCCCACAAGTCACCCCATCTTGGATTCCCCTAGGTCTCTAGTTTTAAAAAATGCACAGGTTTGGTAGGTTTCCCTAGGTGCCGGCTGAGCTAGAGGCCAAAATCTACAGGTAGGCACTTTGCAAAAAGCAGCTCTGTTTTCTGTCAAAAAATGGAATGTGCCCACGTTGTGTTTTGGGACATTTCCTGTCACGGGCGCTAGGACTACCCACACAAGTGAGGTATCATTTTTATCGGCAGACTTGGGGGAACGCTGGGTGGAAGGAAATGTGTGGCTTCTCTCACATTCCAGAACTTTCTGTCACCGAAATGACAGGAAAAAGTGTTTTTTTAGCCAAATTTTGAGGTTTGCAAAGGATTCTTGGTAACAGAACCTGGTCAGAGCCCCACAAGTCACCCCATCTTGGATTCCCCTAGGTCTCTAGGTTTCAACAATGCACAGGTGTGGTAGGTTTCCCTAGGTGCCGGCTGAGCTAGAGGCCAAAATCTACAGGTAGGCACTTTGCAAAAAACAGGTCTGTTTTCTGTGAAAAAATGTGATGTGTCCACATTGTGTTTTGGGGCATATCCTGTTGCGGGCGCTAGGCCTAACCACACAAGTGAGGTACAATTTTTATCGGGAGACTTGGGGGAACGCTGGGTGGAAGGAAATTTGTGGCTCCTCTCAGATTCCAGAACTTTCTGTCACCGAAATGACAGGAAAAAGTGTTTTTTTAGCCAAATTTTGAGGTTTGCAAAGGATTCTGGGTAACAGGACCTGGTCAGAGCCCCACAAGTCACCCCATCTTGGATTCCCCTAGGTCTCTAGTTTTAAAAAATGCACAGGTTTGGTAGGTTTCCCTAGGTGCCGGCTGAGCTAGAGGCCAAAATCTACAGGTAGGCACTTTGCAAAAAGCAGCTCTGTTTTCTGTGAAAAAATGGGATGTGTCCACGTTGTGTTTTGGGGCATATCCTGTCGCAGGCGCTAGGCCTACCCACACAAGTGAGGTACCATTTTTATCGGGAGACTTAAGGGAACGCTGGGTGGAAGGAAATTTGTGGCTCCTCTCAGATTCCAGAACTTTCTGTCACCAAAATGTGAGGAAAAAGTGTTTCTGTAGCCAAATTTTGAGGTTTGCATAGGATTCTGGGTAACAGAACCTGGTCAGAGCCCCACAAGTCACCCCATCTTGGATTCCTCTAGCTCTCTAGTTTTAAAAAATACACAGGTTTGGTAGGTTTCCCTAGGTGCCGGCTGAGCTAGAGGCCAAAATCTACCGGTAGGCACTTTGCAAAAACCTGCTCTGTTTTCTGTGAAAAAATAGATTGTGTCCACGTTGTGTTTTGGGGCATATCCTGTCGCGGGCGCTAGGCCTACCCACACAAGTGAGGTACCATTTTAATCGGAAGACTTGAGGGAACACTGGGTGGAAGGAAATTTGTGGCTCCTCTCAGATTCCAGAACTTTCTGTCACCGAAATGACAGGAAAAAGTGTTTTTTTAGCCAAATTTTGAGGTTTGCAAAGGATTCTGGGTAACAGAAGCTGGTCAGAGCCCCACAAGTCACCCCATCTTGGATTCCCCTAGGTCTCTAGTTTTAAAAAATGCACCGGTTTGGTAGGTTTCCCTAGGTGCCGGCTGAGCTATAGGCCAAAATCTACAGGTAGGCACTTTGTAAAAAACAGCTCTGTTTTCTGTGAAAAAATGGTATGTGTCCACTTTGTGTTTTGGGGCATATCCTGTTGCGGGCGATAGGCCTACCCACACAAGTGAGGTACAAATTTTATCGGGAGACTTGGGGGAACGCTGGGTGGAAGGAAATTTGTGGCTCCTCTCAGATTCCAGAACTTTCTGTCACCGAAATGACAGGAAAAAGTGTTTTTTTAGCGATATTTTGAGGTTTGCAACGGATTCTGGGTAACAGAACCTGGTCAGAGCCCCACAAGTCAGCCCATCTTGGATTCCCCTAGGTCTCTAGTTTTCAAAAATGCACAGGTTTGGTAGGTTTCCCTAGGTGCCGGCTGAGCTAGAGGCAAAAATCTACAGGTAGGCACTTTGCAAAAAGCAGCTCTGTTTTCTGTGAAAAAATGGGATGTGTCCACGTTGTGTTTTGGAGCATATCCTGTTGCGGGCGCTAGGACTACCCACACAAGTGAGGTATCATTTTTATCAGCAGACTTGGGGGAACGCTGGGTGGAAGGAAATTTGTGGCTCCTCTCTGATTCCAGAACTTTCTGTCACCGAAATGTGAGGAAAATGTGTTTTTTTAGCCAAATTTTGAGGTTTGCAAAGGATTCTGGGTAACAGAACCTGGTCAGAGCCCCACAAGTCAACCCATCTTGGATTCCCCTAGGTCTCTAGGTTTCAACAATGCACAGGTGTGGTAGGTTTCCCTAGGTGCCGGCTGAGCTAGAGGCCAAAATCTACAGGTAGGCACTTTGTAAAAAACAGCTCTGTTTTCTGTGAAAAAATGGGATGTGTCCACGTTGTGTTTTGGAGCATATCCTGTTGCGGGCGCTAGGCCTACCCACACAAGTGAGGTACAATTTTTATCGGGAGACTTGGGGGAATGCTGGGTGGAAGGAAATTTGTGGCTCCTCTCAGATTCCAGAACTTTCTGTCACTGAAATGACAGGAAAAAGTGTTTTTTTAGCCACATTTTGAGGTTTGCAAAGGATTCTGGGTAACAGAACCTGGTCAGAGCCCCACAAGTCACCCCATCTTGGATTCCCCTAGGTCTCTAGTTTTAAAAAATGCACAGGTTTGGTAGGTTTCCCTAGGTGCCGGCTGAGCTAGAGGCCAGAATCTACAGGTAGGCACTTTGGAAAAAGCAGCTCTGTTTTCTGTCAAAAAATGGGATGTGCCCACGTTGTGTTTTGGGACATTTCCTGTCGCGGGCGCTAGGACTACCCACACAAGTGAGGTATCATTTTTATCGGCAGACTTGGGGGAACGCTGGGTGGAAGGAAATTTGTGGCTCCTCTCAGATTCCAGAACTTTCTGTCATCGAAATGTGACGAAAAAGTGTTTTTTTTAGCCAAATTTTGAGGTTTGCAAAGGATTCTGGGTAACAGAACCTGGTCAGAGCCCCACAAGTCACCCCATTTTGGATTCCCCTAGCTCTCTAGTTTTAAAAAATGCACAGGTTTGGTAGGTTTCCCTAGGTGCCGGCTGAGCTAGAGGCCAAAATCTACAGGTAGGCACGTTGCAAAAAACAGCTCTGTTTTCTGTGAAAAAATGTGATGTGTCCACGTTGTGTTTTGGGGCATATCCTGTCGCGGGCGCTAGGCCTACCCACACAAGTGTGCTACCATTTTTATCGGGAGAATTGGGGGAACGCTGGGTGGAAGGAAATTTGTGGCTCCTCTCAGATTCAAGAACCTTCTGTCACCGAAATGATAGGAAAAAGTGTTTTTTTTAGCCACATTTTGAGGTTTGCAAAGGATTCTGGGTAACAGAACCTGGTCAGAGCCCCACAAGTCACCCCATCTTGGATTCCCCTAGGTCTCTAGTTTTAAAAAATGCACAGGTTTGGTAGGTTTCCATAGGTGCCGGCTGAGCTAGAGGCCAAAATCTACAGGTAGGCACTTTGCAAAAAGCAGCTCTGTTTTCTGTGAAAAAATGGGATGTGTCCACGTTGTGTTTTGGGGCATATCCTGTCGCAGGCGCTAGGCCTACCCACACAAGTGAGGTACCATTTTTATCGGGAGACTTAAGGGAACGCTGGGTGGAAGGAAATTTGTGGCTCCTCTCAGATTCCAGAACTTTCTGTCACCGAAATGTGAGGAAAAAGTGTTTCTGTAGCCAAATTTTGAGGTTTGCATAGGATTCTGGGTAACAGAACCTGGTCAGAGCCCCACAAGTCACCCCATCTTGGATTCCTCTAGCTCTCTAGTTTTAAAAAATACACAGGTTTGGTAGGTTTCCCTAGGTGCCGGCTGAGCTAGAGGCCAAAATCTACCGGTAGGCACTTTGAAAAAACCTGCTCTGTTTTCTGTGAAAAAATAGATTGTGTCCACGTTGTGTTTTGGGGCATATCCTGTCGCGGGCGCTAGGCCTACCCACACAAGTGAGGTACCATTTTAATCGGAAGACTTGAGGGAACACTGGGTGGAAGGAAATTTGTGGCTCCTCTCAGATTCCAGAACTTTCTGTCACCGAAATGACAGGAAAAAGTGTTTTTTTTAGCCAAATTTTGAGGTTTGCAAAGGATTCTGGGTAACAGAAGCTGGTCAGAGCCCCACAAGTCACCCCATCTTGGATTCCCCTAGGTCTCTAGTTTTAAAAAATGCACCGGTTTGGTAGGTTTCCCTAGGTGCCGGCTGAGCTAGAGGCCAAAATCTACAGGTAGGCACTTTGCAAAAAACAGCTCTGTTTTCTGTGAAAAAATGGTATGTGTCCACTTTGTGTTTTGGGGCATATCCTGTTGCGGGCGCTAGGCGTACCCACACAAGTGAGGTACCAATTTTATCGGGAGACTTGGGGGAACACTGGGTGGAAGGAAATTTGTGGCTCCTCTCAGATTCCAGAACTTTCTGTCACCGAAATGACAGGAAAAAGTGTTTTTTTAGCGATATTTTGAGGTTTGCAACGGATTCTGGGTAACAGAACCTGGTCAGAGCCCCACAAGTCACCCCATCTTGGATTCCCCTAGGTCTCTAGTTTTCAAAAATGCACAGGTTTGGTAGGTTTCCCTAGGTGCCGGCTGAGCTAGAGGCAAAAATCTACAGGTAGGCACTTTGCAAAAAGCAGCTCTGTTTTCTGTCAAAAAATGGGATGTGCCCACGTTGTGTTTTGGGACATTTCCTGTCGCGGGCGCTAGGACTACCCACACAAGTGAGGTATCATTTTTATCAGCAGACTTGGGAGAACGCTGGGTGGAAGGAAATTTGTGGCTCCTCTCAGATTCAAGAACCTTCTGTCACCGAAATGATAGGAAAAAGTGTTTTTTTTAGCCACATTTTGAGGTTTGCAAAGGATTCTGGGTAACAGAACCTGGTCAGAGCCCCACAAGTCACCCCATCTTGGATTCCCCTAGGTCTCTAGTTTTAAAAAATGCACAGGTTTGGTAGGTTTCCCTAGGTGCCGGCTGAGCTAGAGGCCAAAATCTACAGGTAGGCACTTTGCAAAAAGCAGCTCTGTTTTCTGTGAAAAAATGGGATGTGTCCACGTTGTGTTTTGGGGCATATCCTGTCGCAGGCGCTAGGCCTACCCACACAAGTGAGGTACCATTTTTATCGGGAGACTTAAGGGAACGCTGGGTGGAAGGAAATTTGTGGCTCCTCTCAGATTCCAGAACTTTCTGTCACCGAAATGTGAGGAAAAAGTGTTTCTGTAGCCAAATTTTGAGGTTTGCATAGGATTCTGGGTAACAGAACCTGGTCAGAGCCCCACAAGTCACCCCATCTTGGATTCCTCTAGCTCTCTAGTTTTAAAAAATACACAGGTTTGGTAGGTTTCCCTAGGTGCCGGCTGAGCTAGAGGCCAAAATCTACCGGTAGGCACTTTGCAAAAAACTGCTCTGTTTTCTGTCAAAAAATAGATTGTGTCCACGTTGTGTTTTGGGGCATATCCTGTCGCGGGCGCTAGGCCTACCCACACAAGTGAGGTACCATTTTAATCGGAAGACTTGAGGGAACACTGGGTGGAAGGAAATTTGTGGCTCCTCTCAGATTCCAGAACTTTCTGTCACCGAAATGACAGGAAAAAGTGTTTTTTTAGCCAAATTTTGAGGTTTGCAAAGGATTCTGGGTAACAGAAGCTGGTCAGAGCCCCACAAGTCACCCCATCTTGGATTCCCCTAGGTCTCTAGTTTTAAAAAATGCACCGGTTTGGTAGGTTTCCCTAGGTGCCGGCTGAGCTATAGGCCAAAATCTACAGGTAGGCACTTTGTAAAAAACAGCTCTGTTTTCTGTGAAAAAATGGTATGTGTCCACTTTGTGTTTTGGGGCATATCCTGTTGCGGGCGTTAGGCCTACCCACACAAGTGAGGTACAAATTTTATCGGGAGACTTGGGGGAACGCTGGGTGGAAGGAAATTTGTGGCTCCTCTCAGATTCCAGAACTTTCTGTCACCGAAATGACAGGAAAAAGTGTTTTTTTTAGCGATATTTTGAGGTTTGCAACGGATTCTGGGTAACAGAACCTGGTCAGAGCCCCACAAGTCACCCCATCTTGGATTCCCCTAGGTCTCTAGTTTTCAAAAATGCACAGGTTTGGTAGGTTTCCCTAGGTGCCGGCTGAGCTAGAGGCAAAAATCTACAGGTAGGCACTTTGCAAAAAGCAGCTCTGTTTTCTGTGAAAAAATGGGATGTGTCCACGTTGTGTTTTGGAGCATATCCTGTTGCGGGCGCTAGGACTACCCACACAAGTGAGGTATCATTTTTATCAGCAGACTTGGAGGAACGCTGGGTGGAAGAAAATTTGTGGCTCCTCTCTGATTCCAGAACTTTCTGTCACCGAAATGTGAGGAAAATGTGTTTTTTTAGCCAAATTTTGAGGTTTGCAAAGGATTCTGGGTAACAGAACCTGGTAAGAGCCCCACAAGTCAACCCATCTTGGATTCCCCTAGGTCTCTAGGTTTCAACAATGCACAGGTGTGGTAGGTTTCCCTAGGTGCCGGCTGAGCTAGAGGCCAAAATCTACAGGTAGGCACTTTGTAAAAAACAGCTCTGTTTTCTGTGAAAAAATGGGATGTGTCCACGTTGTGTTTTGGAGCATATCCTGTTGCGGGCGCTAGGCCTACCCACACAAGTGAGGTACAATTTTTATCGGGAGACTTGGGGGAACGCTGGGTGGAAGGAAATTTGTGGCTCCTCTCAGATTCCAGAACTTTCTGTCACTGAAATGACAGGAAAAAGTGTTTTTTTAGCCACATTTTGAGGTTTGCAAAGGATTCTGGGTAACAGAACCTGGTCAGAGCCCCACAAGTCACCCCATCTTGGATTCCCCTAGGTCTCTAGTTTTAAAAAATGCACAGGTTTGGTAGGTTTCCCTAGGTGCCGGCTGAGCTAGAGGCCAGAATCTACAGGTAGGCACTTTGGAAAAAGCAGCTCTGTTTTCTGTCAAAAAATGGGATGTGCCCACGTTGTGTTTTCGGACATTTCCTGTCGCGGGCGCTAGGACTACCCACACAAGTGAGGTATCATTTTTATCGGCAGACTTGGGGGAACGCTGGGTGGAAGGAAATTTGTGGCTCCTCTCAGATTCCAGAACTTTCTGTCATCGAAATGTGACGAAAAAGTGTTTTTTTAGCCAAATTTTGAGGTTTGCAAAGGATTCTGGGTAACAGAACCTGGTCAGAGCCCCACAAGTCACCCCATTTTGGATTCCCCTAGCTCTCTAGTTTTAAAAAATGCACAGGTTTGGTAGGTTTCCCTAGGTGCCGGCTGAGCTAGAGGCCAAAATCTACAGGTAGGCACGTTGCAAAAAACAGCTCTGTTTTCTGTGAAAAAATGTGATGTGTCCACGTTGTGTTTTGGGGCATATCCTGTCGCGGGCGCTAGGCCTACCCACACAAGTGTGCTACCATTTTTATCGGGAGAATTGGGGGAACGCTGGGTGGAAGGAAATTTGTGGCTCCTCTCAGATTCAAGAACCTTCTGTCACCGAAATGATAGGAAAAAGTGTTTTTTTTTGCCACATTTTGAGGTTTGCAAAGGATTCTGGGTAACAGAACCTGGTCAGAGCCCCACAAGTCACCCCATCTTGGATTCCCCTAGGTCTCTAGTTTTAAAAAATGCACAGGTTTGGTAGGTTTCCATAGGTGCCGGCTGAGCTAGAGGCCAAAATCTACAGGTAGGCACTTTGCAAAAAGCAGCTCTGTTTTCTGTGAAAAAATGGGATGTGTCCACGTTGTGTTTTGGGGCATATCCTGTCGCAGGCGCTAGGCCTACCCACACAAGTGAGGTACCATTTTTATCGGGAGACTTAAGGGAACGCTGGGTGGAAGGAAATTTGTGGCTCCTCTCAGATTCCAGAACTTTCTGTCACCGAAATGTGAGGAAAAAGTGTTTCTGTAGCCAAATTTTGAGGTTTGCATAGGATTCTGGGTAACAGAACCTGGTCAGAGCCCCACAAGTCACCCCATCTTGGATTCCTCTAGCTCTCTAGTTTTAAAAAATACACAGGTTTGGTAGGTTTCCCTAGGTGCCGGCTGAGCTAGAGGCCAAAATCTACCGGTAGGCACTTTGCAAAAACCTGCTCTGTTTTCTGTGAAAAAATAGATTGTGTCCACGTTGTGTTTTGGGGCATATCCTGTCGCGGGCGCTAGGCCTACCCACACAAGTGAGGTACCATTTTAATCGGAAGACTTGAGGGAACACTGGGTGGAAGGAAATTTGTGGCTCCTCTCAGATTCCAGAACTTTCTGTCACCGAAATGACAGGAAAAAGTGTTTTTTTAGCCAAATTTTGAGGTTTGCAAAGGATTCTGGGTAACAGAAGCTGGTCAGAGCCCCACAAGTCACCCCATCTTGGATTCCCCTAGGTCTCTAGTTTTAAAAAATGCACAGGTTTGGTAGGTTTCCCTAGGTGCCGGCTGAGCTAGAGGCCAAAATCTACAGGTAGGCACTTTGCAAAAAACAGCTCTGTTTTCTGTGAAAAAATGGTATGTGTCCACTTTGTGTTTTGGGGCATATCCTGTTGCGGGCGCTAGGCGTACCCACACAAGTGAGGTACCAATTTTATCGGGAGACTTGGGGGAACGCTGGGTGGAAGGAAATTTGTGGCTCCTCTCAGATTCCAGAACTTTCTGTCACCGAAATGACAGGAAAAAGTGTTTTTTTTAGCGATATTTTGAGGTTTGCAACGGATTCTGGGTAACAGAACCTGGTCAGAGCCCCACAAGTCACCCCATCTTGGATTCCCCTAGGTCTCTAGTTTTCAAAAATGCACAGGTTTGGTAGGTTTCCCTAGGTGCCGGCTGAGCTAGAGGCAAAAATCTACAGGTAGGCACTTTGCAAAAAGCAGCTCTGTTTTCTGTCAAAAAATGGGATGTGCCCACGTTGTGTTTTGGGACATTTCCTGTCGCGGGCGCTAGGACTACCCACACAAGTGAGGTATCATTTTTATCAGCAGACTTGGGAGAACGCTGGGTGGAAGGAAATTTGTGGCTCCTCTCAGATTCAAGAACCTTCTGTCACCGAAATGATAGGAAAAAGTGTTTTTTTTAGCCACATTTTGAGGTTTGCAAAGGATTCTGGGTAACAGAACCTGGTCAGAGCCCCACAAGTCACCCCATCTTGGATTCCCCTAGGTCTCTAGTTTTAAAAAATGCACAGGTTTGGTAGGTTTCCCTAGGTGCCGGCTGAGCTAGAGGCCAAAATCTACAGGTAGGCACTTTGCAAAAAGCAGCTCTGTTTTCTGTGAAAAAATGGGATGTGTCCACGTTGTGTTTTGGGGCATATCCTGTCGCAGGCGCTAGGCCTACCCACACAAGTGAGGTACCATTTTTATCGGGAGACTTAAGGGAACGCTGGGTGGAAGGAAATTTGTGGCTCCTCTCAGATTCCAGAACTTTCTGTCACTGAAATGACAGGAAAAAGTGTTTTTTTAGCCACATTTTGAGGTTTGCAAAGGATTCTGGGTAACAGAACCTGGTCAGAGCCCCACAAGTCACCCCATCTTGGATTCCCCTAGGTCTCTAGTTTTAAAAAATGCACAGGTTTGGTAGGTTTCCCTAGGTGCCGGCTGAGCTAGAGGCCAGAATCTACAGGTAGGCACTTTGGAAAAAGCAGCTCTGTTTTCTGTCAAAAAATGGGATGTGCCCACGTTGTGTTTTCGGACATTTCCTGTCGCGGGCGCTAGGACTACCCACACAAGTGAGGTATCATTTTTATCGGCAGACTTGGGGGAACGCTGGGTGGAAGGAAATTTGTGGCTCCTCTCAGATTCCAGAACTTTCTGTCATCGAAATGTGACGAAAAAGTGTTTTTTTAGCCAAATTTTGAGGTTTGCAAAGGATTCTGGGTAACAGAACCTGGTCAGAGCCCCACAAGTCACCCCATCTTGGATTCCCCTAGGTCTCTAGTTTTAAAAAATGCACAGGTTTGGTAGGTTTCCCTAGGTGCCGGCTGAGCTAGAGGCCAAAATCTACAGGTAGGCACTTTGCAAAAAGCAGCTCTGTTTTCTGTGAAAAAATGGGATGTGTCCACGTTGTGTTTTGGGGCATATCCTGTCGCAGGCGCTAGGCCTACCCACACAAGTGAGGTACCATTTTTATCGGGAGACTTAAGGGAACGCTGGGTGGAAGGAAATTTGTGGCTCCTCTCAGATTCCAGAACTTTCTGTCACCGAAATGTGAGGAAAAAGTGTTTCTGTAGCCAAATTTTGAGGTTTGCATAGGATTCTGGGTAACAGAACCTGGTCAGAGCCCCACAAGTCACCCCATCTTGGATTCCTCTAGCTCTCTAGTTTTAAAAAATACACAGGTTTGGTAGGTTTCCCTAGGTGCCGGCTGAGCTAGAGGCCAAAATCTACCGGTAGGCACTTTGCAAAAAACTGCTCTGTTTTCTGTCAAAAAATAGATTGTGTCCACGTTGTGTTTTGGGGCATATCCTGTCGCGGGCGCTAGGCCTACCCACACAAGTGAGGTACCATTTTAATCGGAAGACTTGAGGGAACACTGGGTGGAAGGAAATTTGTGGCTCCTCTCAGATTCCAGAACTTTCTGTCACCGAAATGACAGGAAAAAGTGTTTTTTTAGCCAAATTTTGAGGTTTGCAAAGGATTCTGGGTAACAGAAGCTGGTCAGAGCCCCACAAGTCACCCCATCTTGGATTCCCCTAGGTCTCTAGTTTTAAAAAATGCACCGGTTTGGTAGGTTTCCCTAGGTGCCGGCTGAGCTATAGGCCAAAATCTACAGGTAGGCACTTTGTAAAAAACAGCTCTGTTTTCTGTGAAAAAATGGTATGTGTCCACTTTGTGTTTTGGGGCATATCCTGTTGCGGGCGATAGGCCTACCCACACAAGTGAGGTACAAATTTTATCGGGAGACTTGGGGGAACGCTGGGTGGAAGGAAATTTGTGGCTCCTCTCAGATTCCAGAACTTTCTGTCACCGAAATGACAGGAAAAAGTGTTTTTTTTAGCGATATTTTGAGGTTTGCAACGGATTCTGGGTAACAGAACCTGGTCAGAGCCCCACAAGTCACCCCATCTTGGATTCCCCTAGGTCTCTAGTTTTCAAAAATGCACAGGTTTGGTAGGTTTCCCTAGGTGCCGGCTGAGCTAGAGGCAAAAATCTACAGGTAGGCACTTTGCAAAAAGCAGCTCTGTTTTCTGTGAAAAAATGGGATGTGTCCACGTTGTGTTTTGGAGCATATCCTGTTGCGGGCGCTAGGACTACCCACACAAGTGAGGTATCATTTTTATCAGCAGACTTGGAGGAACGCTGGGTGGAAGAAAATTTGTGGCTCCTCTCTGATTCCAGAACTTTCTGTCACCGAAATGTGAGGAAAATGTGTTTTTTTAGCCAAATTTTGAGGTTTGCAAAGGATTCTGGGTAACAGAACCTGGTAAGAGCCCCACAAGTCAACCCATCTTGGATTCCCCTAGGTCTCTAGGTTTCAACAATGCACAGGTGTGGTAGGTTTCCCTAGGTGCCGGCTGAGCTAGAGGCCAAAATCTACAGGTAGGCACTTTGTAAAAAACAGCTCTGTTTTCTGTGAAAAAATGGGATGTGTCCACGTTGTGTTTTGGAGCATATCCTGTTGCGGGCGCTAGGCCTACCCACACAAGTGAGGTACAATTTTTATCGGGAGACTTGGGGGAACGCTGGGTGGAAGGAAATTTGTGGCTCCTCTCAGATTCCAGAACTTTCTGTCACTGAAATGACAGGAAAAAGTGTTTTTTTAGCCACATTTTGAGGTTTGCAAAGGATTCTGGGTAACAGAACCTGGTCAGAGCCCCACAAGTCACCCCATCTTGGATTCCCCTAGGTCTCTAGTTTTAAAAAATGCACAGGTTTGGTAGGTTTCCCTAGGTGCCGGCTGAGCTAGAGGCCAGAATCTACAGGTAGGCACTTTGGAAAAAGCAGCTCTGTTTTCTGTCAAAAAATGGGATGTGCCCACGTTGTGTTTTCGGACATTTCCTGTCGCGGGCGCTAGGACTACCCACACAAGTGAGGTATCATTTTTATCGGCAGACTTGGGGGAACGCTGGGTGGAAGGAAATTTGTGGCTCCTCTCAGATTCCAGAACTTTCTGTCATCGAAATGTGACGAAAAAGTGTTTTTTTAGCCAAATTTTGAGGTTTGCAAAGGATTCTGGGTAACAGAACCTGGTCAGAGCCCCACAAGTCACCCCATTTTGGATTCCCCTAGCTCTCTAGTTTTAAAAAATGCACAGGTTTGGTAGGTTTCCCTAGGTGCCGGCTGAGCTAGAGGCCAAAATCTACAGGTAGGCACGTTGCAAAAAACAGCTCTGTTTTCTGTGAAAAAATGTGATGTGTCCACGTTGTGTTTTGGGGCATATCCTGTCGCGGGCGCTAGGCCTACCCACACAAGTGTGCTACCATTTTTATCGGGAGAATTGGGGGAACGCTGGGTGGAAGGAAATTTGTGGCTCCTCTCAGATTCAAGAACCTTCTGTCACCGAAATGATAGGAAAAAGTGTTTTTTTTTGCCACATTTTGAGGTTTGCAAAGGATTCTGGGTAACAGAACCTGGTCAGAGCCCCACAAGTCACCCCATCTTGGATTCCCCTAGGTCTCTAGTTTTAAAAAATGCACAGGTTTGGTAGGTTTCCATAGGTGCCGGCTGAGCTAGAGGCCAAAATCTACAGGTAGGCACTTTGCAAAAAGCAGCTCTGTTTTCTGTGAAAAAATGGGATGTGTCCACGT
The DNA here is from genome assembly GCF_031143425.1 of Pleurodeles waltl. Lineage (NCBI taxonomy): Eukaryota > Metazoa > Chordata > Amphibia > Caudata > Salamandridae > Pleurodeles > Pleurodeles waltl. Next base: position 1,079,722,480 of record NC_090444.1, on the reverse strand, counting down.
TGTGTTTTGGGGCATATCCTGTCGCAGGCGCTAGGCCTACCCACACAAGTGAGGTACCATTTTTATCGGGAGACTTAAGGGAACGCTGGGTGGAAGGAAATTTGTGGCTCCTCTCAGATTCCAGAACTTTCTGTCACCGAAATGTGAGGAAAAAGTGTTTCTGTAGCCAAATTTTGAGGTTTGCATAGGATTCTGGGTAACAGAACCTGGTCAGAGCCCCACAAGTCACCCCATCTTGGATTCCTCTAGCTCTCTAGTTTTAAAAAATACACAGGTTTGGTAGGTTTCCCTAGGTGCCGGCTGAGCTAGAGGCCAAAATCTACCGGTAGGCACTTTGCAAAAACCTGCTCTGTTTTCTGTGAAAAAATAGATTGTGTCCACGTTGTGTTTTGGGGCATATCCTGTCGCGGGCGCTAGGCCTACCCACACAAGTGAGGTACCATTTTAATCGGAAGACTTGAGGGAACACTGGGTGGAAGGAAATTTGTGGCTCCTCTCAGATTCCAGAACTTTCTGTCACCGAAATGACAGGAAAAAGTGTTTTTTTAGCCAAATTTTGAGGTTTGCAAAGGATTCTGGGTAACAGAAGCTGGTCAGAGCCCCACAAGTCACCCCATCTTGGATTCCCCTAGGTCTCTAGTTTTAAAAAATGCACAGGTTTGGTAGGTTTCCCTAGGTGCCGGCTGAGCTAGAGGCCAAAATCTACAGGTAGGCACTTTGCAAAAAACAGCTCTGTTTTCTGTGAAAAAATGGTATGTGTCCACTTTGTGTTTTGGGGCATATCCTGTTGCGGGCGCTAGGCGTACCCACACAAGTGAGGTACCAATTTTATCGGGAGACTTGGGGGAACGCTGGGTGGAAGGAAATTTGTGGCTCCTCTCAGATTCCAGAACTTTCTGTCACCGAAATGACAGGAAAAAGTGTTTTTTTAGCGATATTTTGAGGTTTGCAACGGATTCTGGGTAACAGAACCTGGTCAGAGCCCCACAAGTCACCCCATCTTGGATTCCCCTAGGTCTCTAGTTTTCAAAAATGCACAGGTTTGGTAGGTTTCCCTAGGTGCCGGCTGAGCTAGAGGCAAAAATCTACAGGTAGGCACTTTGCAAAAAGCAGCTCTGTTTTCTGTCAAAAAATGGGATGTGCCCACGTTGTGTTTTGGGACATTTCCTGTCGCGGGCGCTAGGACTACCCACACAAGTGAGGTATCATTTTTATCAGCAGACTTGGGAGAACGCTGGGTGGAAGGAAATTTGTGGCTCCTCTCAGATTCAAGAACCTTCTGTCACCGAAATGATAGGAAAAAGTGTTTTTTTTAGCCACATTTTGAGGTTTGCAAAGGATTCTGGGTAACAGAACCTGGTCAGAGCCCCACAAGTCACCCCATCTTGGATTCCCCTAGGTCTCTAGTTTTAAAAAATGCACAGGTTTGGTAGGTTTCCCTAGGTGCCGGCTGAGCTAGAGGCCAAAATCTACAGGTAGGCACTTTGCAAAAAGCAGCTCTGTTTTCTGTGAAAAAATGGGATGTGTCCACGTTGTGTTTTGGGGCATATCCTGTCGCAGGCGCTAGGCCTACCCACACAAGTGAGGTACCATTTTTATCGGGAGACTTAAGGGAACGCTGGGTGGAAGGAAATTTGTGGCTCCTCTCAGATTCCAGAACTTTCTGTCACTGAAATGACAGGAAAAAGTGTTTTTTTAGCCACATTTTGAGGTTTGCAAAGGATTCTGGGTAACAGAACCTGGTCAGAGCCCCACAAGTCACCCCATCTTGGATTCCCCTAGGTCTCTAGTTTTAAAAAATGCACAGGTTTGGTAGGTTTCCCTAGGTGCCGGCTGAGCTAGAGGCCAGAATCTACAGGTAGGCACTTTGGAAAAAGCAGCTCTGTTTTCTGTCAAAAAATGGGATGTGCCCACGTTGTGTTTTCGGACATTTCCTGTCGCGGGCGCTAGGACTACCCACACAAGTGAGGTATCATTTTTATCGGCAGACTTGGGGGAACGCTGGGTGGAAGGAAATTTGTGGCTCCTCTCAGATTCCAGAACTTTCTGTCATCGAAATGTGACGAAAAAGTGTTTTTTTAGCCAAATTTTGAGGTTTGCAAAGGATTCTGGGTAACAGAACCTGGTCAGAGCCCCACAAGTCACCCCATTTTGGATTCCCCTAGCTCTCTAGTTTTAAAAAATGCACAGGTTTGGTAGGTTTCCCTAGGTGCCGGCTGAGCTAGAGGCCAAAATCTACAGGTAGGCACGTTGCAAAAAACAGCTCTGTTTTCTGTGAAAAAATGTGATGTGTCCACGTTGTGTTTTGGGGCATATCCTGTCGCGGGCGCTAGGCCTACCCACACAAGTGTGCTACCATTTTTATCGGGAGAATTGGGGGAACGCTGGGTGGAAGGAAATTTGTGGCTCCTCTCAGATTCAAGAACCTTCTGTCACCGAAATGATAGGAAAAAGTGTTTTTTTAGCCACATTTTGAGGTTTGCAAAGGATTCTGGGTAACAGAACCTGGTCAGAGCCCCACAAGTCACCCCATCTTGGATTCCCCTAGGTCTCTAGTTTTCAAAAATGCACAGGTTTGGTAGGTTTCCCTAGGTGCCGGCTGAGCTAGAGGCAAAAATCTACAGGTAGGCACTTTGCAAAAAGCAGCTCTGTTTTCTGTCAAAAAATGGGATGTGCCCACGTTGTGTTTTGGGACATTTCCTGTCGCGGGTGCTAGGACTACCCACACAAGTGAGGTATCGTTTTTATCAGCAGACTTGGGGGAACGCTGGGTGGAAGGAAATTTGTGGCTCCTCTCTGATTCCAGAACTTTCTGTCACCGAAATGTGAGGAAAATGTGTTTTTTTAGCCAAATTTTGAGGTTTGCAAAGGATTCTGGGTAACAGAACCTGGTCAGAACCCCACAAGTCAACCCATCTTGGATTCCCCTAGGTCTCTAGTTTTCAACAATGCACAGGTGTGGTAGGTTTCCCAAGGTGCCGGCTGAGCTAGAGGCCAAAATCTACAGGTAGGCACTTTGCAAAAAACAGATCTGTTTTCTGTGAAAAAATGGGATGTGTCCACATTGTGTTTTGGAGCATATCCTGTTGCGGGCGCTAGGCCTACCCACACAAGTGAGGTACAATTTTTATCGGGAGACTTGGGGGAACGCTGGGTGGAAGGAAATTTGTGGCTCCTCTCAGATTCCAGAACTTTCTGTCACTGAAATGACAGGAAAAAGTGTTTTTTTAGCCAAATTTTGAGGTTTGCAAAGGATTCTGGGTAACAGAACCTGGTCAGAGCCCCACAAGTCACCCCATCTTGGATTCCCCTAGGTCTCTAGTTTTAAAAAATGCACAGGTTTGGTAGGTTTCCCTAGGTGCCGGCTGAGCTAGAGGCCAGAATCTACAGGTAGGCACTTTGCAAAAAGCAGCTCTGTTTTCTGTCAAAAAATGGGATGTGCCCACGTTGTGTTTTGGGACATTTCCTGTCGCGGGCGCTAGGACTACCCACACAAGTGAGGTATCATTTTTATCGGCAGACTTGGGGGAACGCTGGGTGGAAGGAAATTTGTGGCTCCTCTCTGATTCCAGAACTTTCTGTCACCGAAATGTGAGGAAAAAGTGTTTTTTTAGCCACATTTTGAGGTTTGCAAAGGATTCTGGGTAACAGAACCTGGTCAGAGCCCCACAAGTCACCCCATCTTGGATTCCCCTAGGTCTCTAGTTTTAAAAAATGCACAGGTTTGGTAGGTTTCCCTAGGTGCCGGCTGAGCTAGAGGCCAGAATCTACAGGTAGGCACTTTGGAAAAAGCAGCTCTGTTTTCTGTCAAAAAATGGGATGTGCCCACGTTGTGTTTTGGGACATTTCCTGTCGCGGGCACTAGGACTACCCACACAAGTGAGGTATCATTTTTATCGGCAGACTTGGGGGAACGCTGGGTGGAAGGAAATTTGTGGCTCCTCTCAGATTCCAGAACTTTCTGTCATCGAAATGTGACGAAAAAGTGTTTTTTTAGCCAAATTTTGAGGTTTGCAAAGGATTCTGGGTAACAGAACCTGGTCAGAGCCCCACAAGTCACCCCATTTTGGATTCCCCTAGCTCTCTAGTTTTAAAAAATGCACAGGTTTGGTAGGTTTCCCTAGGTGCCGGCTGAGCTAGAGGCCAAAATCTACAGGTAGGCACGTTGCAAAAAACAGCTCTGTTTTCTGTGAAAAAATGTGATGTGTCCACGTTGTGTTTTGGGGCATATCCTGTCGCGGGCACTAGGCCTACCCACACAAGTGTGCTACCATTTTTATCGGGAGAATTGGGGGAACGCTGGGTGGAAGGAAATTTGTGGCTCCTCTCAGATTCAAGAACCTTCTGTCACCGAAATGATAGGAAAAAGTGTTTTTTTAGCCAAATTTTGAGGTTTGCAAAGGATTCTGGGTAACAGAAGCTGGTCAGAGCCCCACAAGTCACCCCATCTTGGATTCCCCTAGGTCTCTAGTTTTAAAAAATGCACCGGTTTGGTAGGTTTCCCTAGGTGCCGGCTGAGCTAGAGGCCAAAATCTACAGGTAGGCACTTTGCAAAAAACAGCTCTGTTTTCTGTGAAAAAATGGTATGTGTCCACTTTGTGTTTTGGGGCATATCCTGTTGCGGGCGCTAGGCGTACCCACACAAGTGAGGTACCAATTTTATCGGGAGACTTGGGGGAACGCTGGGTGGAAGGAAATTTGTGGCTCCTCTCAGATTCCAGAACTTTCTGTCACCGAAATGACAGGAAAAAGTGTTTTTTTAGCGATATTTTGAGGTTTGCAACGGATTCTGGGTAACAGAACCTGGTCAGAGCCCCACAAGTCACCCCATCTTGGATTCCCCTAGGTCTCTAGTTTTCAAAAATGCACAGGTTTGGTAGGTTTCCCTAGGTGCCGGCTGAGCTAGAGGCAAAAATCTACAGGTAGGCACTTTGCAAAAAGCAGCTCTGTTTTCTGTAAAAAAATGGGATGTGCCCACGTTGTGTTTTGGGACATTTCCTGTCGCGGGCGCTAGGACTACCCACACAAGTGAGGTATCATTTTTATCAGCAGACTTGGGAGAACGCTGGGTGGAAGGAAATTTGTGGCTCCTCTCTGATTCCAGAACTTTCTGTCACCGAAATGTGAGGAAAATGTGTTTTTTTAGCCAAATTTTGAGGTTTGCAAAGGATTCTGGGTAACAGAACCTGGTCAGAGCCCCACAAGTCAACCCATCTTGGATTCCCCTAGGTCTCTAGTTTTCAACAATGCACAGGTGTGGTAGGTTTCCCAAGGTGCCGGCTGAGCTAGAGGCCAAAATCTACAGGTAGGCACTTTGCAAAAAACAGCTCTGTTTTCTGTGAAAAAATGGGATGTGTCCACGTTGTGTTTTGGAGCATATCCTGTTGCGGGCGCTAGGCCTACCCACACAAGTGAGGTACAATTTTTATCGGGAGACTTGGGGGAACGCTGGGTGGAAGGAAATTTGTGGCTCCTCTCAGATTCCAGAACTTTCTGTCACTGAAATGACAGGAAAAAGTGTTTTTTTAGCCACATTTTGAGGTTTGCAAAGGATTCTGGGTAACAGAACCTGGTCAGAGCCCCACAAGTCACCCCATCTTGGATTCCCCTAGGTCTCTAGTTTTAAAAAATGCACAGGTTTGGTAGGTTTCCCTAGGTGCCGGCTGAGCTAGAGGCCAGAATCTACAGGTAGGCACTTTGGAAAAAGCAGCTCTGTTTTCTGTCAAAAAATGGGATGTGCCCACGTTGTGTTTTGGGACATTTCCTGTCGCGGGCGCTAGGACTACCCACACAAGTGAGGTATCATTTTTATTGGCAGACTTGGGGGAACGCTGGGTGGAAGGAAATTTGTGGCTCCTCTCAGATTCCAGAACTTTCTGTCATCGAAATGTGACGAAAAAGTGTTTTTTTAGCCAAATTTTGAGGTTTGCAAAGGATTCTGGGTAACAGAACCTGGTCAGAGCCCCACAAGTCACCCCATTTTGGATTCCCCTAGCTCTCTAGTTTTAAAAAATGCACAGGTTTGGTAGGTTTCCCTAGGTGCCGGCTGAGCTAGAGGCCAAAATCTACAGGTAGGCACGTTGCAAAAAACAGCTCTGTTTTCTGTGAAAAAATGTGATGTGTCCACGTTGTGTTTTGGGGCATATCCTGTCGCGGGCACTAGGCCTACCCACACAAGTGTGCTACCATTTTTATCGGGAGAATTGGGGGAACGCTGGGTGGAAGGAAATTTGTGGCTCCTCTCAGATTCAAGAACCTTCTGTCACCGAAATGATAGGAAAAAGTGTTTTTTTAGCCACATTTTGAGGTTTGCAAAGGATTCTGGGTAACAGAACCTGGTCAGAGCCCCACAAGTCACCCCATCTTGGATTCCCCTAGGTCTCTAGTTTTCAAAAATGCACAGGTTTGGTAGGTTTCCCTAGGTGCCGGCTGAGCTAGAGGCAAAAATCTACAGGTAGGCACTTTGCAAAAAGCAGCTCTGTTTTCTGTCAAAAAATGGGATGTGCCCACGTTGTGTTTTGGGACATTTCCTGTCGCGGGTGCTAGGACTACCCACACAAGTGAGGTATCATTTTTATCAGCAGACTTGGGGGAACGCTGGGTGGAAGGAAATTTGTGGCTCCTCTCTGATTCCAGAACTTTCTGTCACCGAAATGTGAGGAAAATGTGTTTTTTTAGCCAAATTTTGAGGTTTGCAAAGGATTCTGGGTAACAGAACCTGGTCAGAACCCCACAAGTCAACCCATCTTGGATTCCCCTAGGTCTCTAGTTTTAAAAAATGCACAGGTTTGGTAGGTTTCCCTAGGTGCCGGCTGAGCTAGAGGCCAGAATCTACAGGTAGGCACTTTGGAAAAAGCAGCTCTGTTTTCTGTCAAAAAATGGGATGTGCCCACGTTGTGTTTTGGGACATTTCCTGTCGCGGGCACTAGGACTACCCACACAAGTGAGGTATCATTTTTATCGGCAGACTTGGGGGAACGCTGGGTGGAAGGAAATTTGTGGCTCCTCTCAGATTCCAGAACTTTCTGTCATCGAAATGTGACGAAAAAGTGTTTTTTTTAGCCAAATTTTGAGGTTTGCAAAGGATTCTGGGTAACAGAACCTGGTCAGAGCCCCACAAGTCACCCCATTTTGGATTCCCCTAGCTCTCTAGTTTTAAAAAATGCACAGGTTTGGTAGGTTTCCCTAGGTGCCGGCTGAGCTAGAGGCCAAAATCTACAGGTAGGCACGTTGCAAAAAACAGCTCTGTTTTCTGTGAAAAAATGTGATGTGTCCACGTTGTGTTTTGGGGCATATCCTGTCGCGGGCGCTAGGCCTACCCACACAAGTGTGCTACCATTTTTATCGGGAGAATTGGGGGAACGCTGGGTGGAAGGAAATTTGTGGCTCCTCTCAGATTCAAGAACCTTCTGTCACCGAAATGATAGGAAAAAGTGTTTTTTTAGCCAAATTTTGAGGTTTGCAAAGGATTCTGGGTAACAGAAGCTGGTCAGAGCCCCACAAGTCACCCCATCTTGGATTCCCCTAGGTCTCTAGTTTTAAAAAATGCACCGGTTTGGTAGGTTTCCCTAGGTGCCGGCTGAGCTAGAGGCCAAAATCTACAGGTAGGCACTTTGCAAAAAACAGCTCTGTTTTCTGTGAAAAAATGGTATGTGTCCACTTTGTGTTTTGGGGCATATCCTGTTGCGGGCGCTAGGCGTACCCACACAAGTGAGGTACCAATTTTATCGGGAGACTTGGGGGAACGCTGGGTGGAAGGAAATTTGTGGCTCCTCTCAGATTCCAGAACTTTCTGTCACCGAAATGACAGGAAAAAGTGTTTTTTTAGCGATATTTTGAGGTTTGCAACGGATTCTGGGTAACAGAACCTGGTCAGAGCCCCACAAGTCACCCCATCTTGGATTCCCCTAGGTCTCTAGTTTTCAAAAATGCACAGGTTTGGTAGGTTTCCCTAGGTGCCGGCTGAGCTAGAGGCAAAAATCTACAGGTAGGCACTTTGCAAAAAGCAGCTCTGTTTTCTGTAAAAAAATGGGATGTGCCCACGTTGTGTTTTGGGACATTTCCTGTCGCGGGCGCTAGGACTACCCACACAAGTGAGGTATCATTTTTATCAGCAGACTTGGGAGAACGCTGGGTGGAAGGAAATTTGTGGCTCCTCTCTGATTCCAGAACTTTCTGTCACCGAAATGTGAGGAAAATGTGTTTTTTTAGCCAAATTTTGAGGTTTGCAAAGGATTCTGGGTAACAGAACCTGGTCAGAGCCCCACAAGTCAACCCATCTTGGATTCCCCTAGGTCTCTAGTTTTCAACAATGCACAGGTGTGGTAGGTTTCCCAAGGTGCCGGCTGAGCTAGAGGCCAAAATCTACAGGTAGGCACTTTGCAAAAAACAGCTCTGTTTTCTGTGAAAAAATGGGATGTGTCCACGTTGTGTTTTGGAGCATATCCTGTTGCGGGCGCTAGGCCTACCCACACAAGTGAGGTACAATTTTTATCGGGAGACTTGGGGGAACGCTGGGTGGAAGGAAATTTGTGGCTCCTCTCAGATTCCAGAACTTTCTGTCACTGAAATGACAGGAAAAAGTGTTTTTTTAGCCACATTTTGAGGTTTGCAAAGGATTCTGGGTAACAGAACCTGGTCAGAGCCCCACAAGTCACCCCATCTTGGATTCCCCTAGGTCTCTAGTTTTAAAAAATGCACAGGTTTGGTAGGTTTCCCTAGGTGCCGGCTGAGCTAGAGGCCAGAATCTACAGGTAGGCACTTTGGAAAAAGCAGCTCTGTTTTCTGTCAAAAAATGGGATGTGCCCACGTTGTGTTTTGGGACATTTCCTGTCGCGGGCGCTAGGACTACCCACACAAGTGAGGTATCATTTTTATTGGCAGACTTGGGGGAACGCTGGGTGGAAGGAAATTTGTGGCTCCTCTCAGATTCCAGAACTTTCTGTCATCGAAATGTGACGAAAAAGTGTTTTTTTAGCCAAATTTTGAGGTTTGCAAAGGATTCTGGGTAACAGAACCTGGTCAGAGCCCCACAAGTCACCCCATTTTGGATTCCCCTAGCTCTCTAGTTTTAAAAAATGCACAGGTTTGGTAGGTTTCCCTAGGTGCCGGCTGAGCTAGAGGCCAAAATCTACAGGTAGGCACGTTGCAAAAAACAGCTCTGTTTTCTGTGAAAAAATGTGATGTGTCCACGTTGTGTTTTGGGGCATATCCTGTCGCGGGCACTAGGCCTACCCACACAAGTGTGCTACCATTTTTATCGGGAGAATTGGGGGAACGCTGGGTGGAAGGAAATTTGTGGCTCCTCTCAGATTCAAGAACCTTCTGTCACCGAAATGATAGGAAAAAGTGTTTTTTAGCCACATTTTGAGGTTTGCAAAGGATTCTGGGTAACAGAACCTGGTCAGAGCCCCACAAGTCACCCCATCTTGGATTCCCCTAGGTCTCTAGTTTTCAAAAATGCACAGGTTTGGTAGGTTTCCCTAGGTGCCGGCTGAGCTAGAGGCAAAAATCTACAGGTAGGCACTTTGCAAAAAGCAGCTCTGTTTTCTGTCAAAAAATGGGATGTGCCCACGTTGTGTTTTGGGACATTTCCTGTCGCGGGTGCTAGGACTACCCACACAAGTGAGGTATCATTTTTATCAGCAGACTTGGGGGAACGCTGGGTGGAAGGAAATTTGTGGCTCCTCTCTGATTCCAGAACTTTCTGTCACCGAAATGTGAGGAAAATGTGTTTTTTTAGCCAAATTTTGAGGTTTGCAAAGGATTCTGGGTAACAGAACCTGGTCAGAACCCCACAAGTCAACCCATCTTGGATTCCCCTAGGTCTCTAGTTTTCAACAATGCACAGGTGTGGTAGGTTTCCCAAGGTGCCGGCTGAGCTAGAGGCCAAAATCTACAGGTAGGCACTTTGCAAAAAACAGCTCTGTTTTCTGTGAAAAAATGGGATGTGTCCACGTTGTGTTTTGGAGCATATCCTGTTGCGGGCGCTAGGCCTACCCACACAAGTGAGGTACAATTTTTATCGGGAGACTTGGGGAAACGCTGGGTGGAAGGAAATTTGTGGCTCCTCTCAGATTCCAGAACTTTCTGTCACTGAAATGACAGGAAAAAGTGTTTTTTTAGCCAAATTTTGAGGTTTGCAAAGGATTCTGGGTAACAGAACCTGGTCAGAGCCCCACAAGTCACCCCATCTTGGATTCCCCTAGGTCTCTAGTTTTAAAAAATGCACAGGTTTGGTAGGTTTCCCTAGGTGCCGGCTGAGCTAGAGGCCAGAATCTACAGGTAGGCACTTTGCAAAAAGCAGCTCTGTTTTCTGTCAAAAAATGGGATGTGCCCACGTTGTGTTTTGGGACATTTCCTGTCGCGGGCGCTAGGACTACCCACACAAGTGAGGTATCATTTTTATCGGCAGACTTGGGGGAACGCTGGGTGGAAGGAAATTTGTGGCTCCTCTCAGATTCCAGAACTTTCTGTCATCGAAATGTGACGAAAACGTTTTTTTTAGCCAAATTTTGAGGTTTGCAAAGGATTCTGGGTAACAGAACCTGGTCAGAGCCCCACAAGTCACCCCATTTTGGATTCCCCTAGCTCTCTAGTTTTAAAAAATGCACAGGTTTGGTAGGTTTCCCTAGGTGCCGGCTGAGCTAGAGGCCAAAATCTACAGGTAGGCACGTTGCAAAAAACAGCTCTGTTTTCTGTGAAAAAATGTGATGTGTCCACGTTGTGTTTTGGGGCATATCCTGTCGCGGGCGCTAGGCCTACCCACACAAGTGTGCTACCATTTTTATCGGGAGAATTGGGGGAACGCTGGGTGGAAGGAAATTTGTGGCTCCTCTCAGATTCAAGAACCTTCTGTCACCGAAATGATAGGAAAAAGTGTTTTTTTAGCCACATTTTGAGGTTTGCAAAGGATTCTGGGTAACAGAACCTGGTCAGAGCCCCACAAGTCACCCCATCTTGGATTCCCCTAGGTCTCTAGTTTTAAAAAATGCACAGGTTTGGTAGGTTTCCCTAGGTGCCGGCTGAGCTAGAGGCCAAAATCTACAGGTAGGCACTTTGCAAAAATCAGCTCTGTTTTCTGTCAAAAAATGGGATGTGCCCATGTTGTGTTTTGGGAGATTTCCTGTTGCGGGCGCTAGGACTCACCACACAAGTGAGGTATCATTTTTATCGGCAGACTTGGGGGAATGCTGGGTGGAAGGAAATTTGTGGCTCCTCTCAGATTCCAGAACTTTCTGTCACCGAAATGTGAGGAAAATGTGTTTTTTTAGCCAAATTTTGAGGTTTGCAAAGGATTCTGGGTAACAGAACCTGGTCAGAGCCCCACAAGTCACCCCATTTTGGATTCCCCTAGCTCTCTAGGTTTCAACAATGCACAGGTGTGGTAGGTTTCCCTAGGTGGCGGCTGAGCTAGAGGCCAAAATCTACAGGTAGGCACTTTGCAAAAAACAGCTCTGTTTTCTGTGAATAAATGGGATGTGTCCACGTTGTGTTTTGGAGCATATCCTGTTGCGGGCGCTAGGCCTACCCACACAAGTGAGGTACAATTTTTATCGGGAGACTTGGGGGAACGCTGGGTGGAAGGAAATTTGTGGCTCCTCTCAGATTCCAGAACTTTCTGTCACCGAAATGACAGGAAAAAGTGTTTTTTTAGCCAAATTTTGAGGTTTGCAAAGGATTCTGGGTAACAGAACCTGGTCAGAGCCCCACAAGTCACCCCATCTTGGATTCCCCTAGGTCTCTAGTTTTAAAAAATGCACAGGTTTGGTAGGTTTCCCTAGGTGCCGGCTGAGCTAGAGGCCAAAATCTACAGGTAGGCACTTTGCAAAAAGCAGCTCTGTTTTCTGTCAAAAAATGGGATGTGCCCACGTTGTGTTTTGGGACATTTCCTGTCACGGGCGCTAGGACTACCCACACAAGTGAGGTATCATTTTTATCAGCAGACTTGGGGGAACGCTGGCTGGAAGGAAATTTGTGGCTTCTCTCACATTCCAGAACTTTCTGTCACCGAAATGACAGGAAAAAGTGTTTTTTTAGCCACATTTTGAGGTTTGCAAAGGATTCTGGGTAACAGAACCTGGTCAGAGCCCCACAAGTCACCCCATCTTGGATTCCCCTAGCTCTCTAGTTTTAAAAAATGCACAGGTTTGGTAGGTTTCCCTAGGTGGCGGCTGAGCTAGAGGCCAAAATCTACAGGTAGGCACTTTGCAAAAAGCAGCTCTGTTTTCTGTCAAAAAATGGGATGTGCCCACGTTGTGTTTTTGGAAATTTCCTGTCGCGGGCGCTAGGACTACCCACACAAGTGAGGTATCATTTTTATCAGCAGACTTGGGGGAACGCTGGGTGGAAGGAAATTTGTGGCTCCTCTCTGATTCCAGAACTTTCTGTCACCGAAATGTGAGGAAAATGTGTTTTTTTAGCCAAATTTTGAGGTTTGCAAAGGATTCTGGGTAACAGAACCTGGTCAGAACCCCACAAGTCAACCCATCTTGGATTCCCCTAGGTCTCTAGTTTTCAACAATGCACAGGTGTGGTAGGTTTCCCAAGGTGCCGGCTGAGCTAGAGGCCAAAATCTACAGGTAGGCACTTTGCAAAAAACAGCTCTGTTTTCTGTGAAAAAATGGGATGTGTCCACGTTGTGTTTTGGAGCATATCCTGTTGCGGGCGATAGGCCTACCCACACATGTGTGCTACCATTTTTATCGGGAGAATTGGGGGAACGCTGGGTGGAAGGAAATTTGTGGCTCCTCTCAGATTCAAGAACCTTCTGTCACCGAAATGATAGGAAAAAGTGTTTTTTTAGCCACATTTTGAGGTTTGCAAAGGATTCTGGGTAACAGAACCTGGTCAGAGCCCCACAAGTCACCCCATCTTGGATTCCCCTAGGTCTCTAGTTTTCAAAAATGCACAGGTTTGGTAGGTTTCCCTAGGTGCCGGCTGAGCTAGAGGCAAAAATCTACAGGTAGGCACTTTGCAAAAAGCAGCTCTGTTTTCTGTCAAAAAATGGGATGTGCCCACGTTGTGTTTTGGGACATTTCCTGTCGCGGGTGCTAGGACTACCCACACAAGTGAGGTATCATTTTTATCAGCAGACTTGGGGGAACGCTGGGTGGAAGGAAATTTGTGGCTCCTCTCTGATTCCAGAACTTTCTGTCACCGAAATGTGAGGAAAATGTGTTTTTTTAGCCAAATTTTGAGGTTTGCAAAGGATTCTGGGTAACAGAACCTGGTCAGAACCCCACAAGTCAACCCATCTTGGATTCCCCTAGGTCTCTAGTTTTCAACAATGCACAGGTGTGGTAGGTTTCCCAAGGTGCCGGCTGAGCTAGAGGCCAAAATCTACAGGTAGGCACTTTGCAAAAAACAGCTCTGTTTTCTGTGAAAAAATGGGATGTGTCCACGTTGTGTTTTGGAGCATATCCTGTTGCGGGCGCTAGGCCTACCCACACAAGTGAGGTACAATTTTTATCGGGAGACTTGGGGGAACGCTGGGTGGAAGGAAATTTGTGGCTCCTCTCAGATTCCAGAACTTTCTGTCACTGAAATGACAGGAAAAAGTGTTTTTTTAGCCAAATTTTGAGGTTTGCAAAGGATTCTGGGTAACAGAACCTGGTCAGAGCCCCACAAGTCACCCCATCTTGGATTCCCCTAGGTCTCTAGTTTTAAAAAATGCACAGGTTTGGTAGGTTTCCCTAGGTGCCGGCTGAGCTAGAGGCCAGAATCTACAGGTAGGCACTTTGCAAAAAGCAGCTCTGTTTTCTGTCAAAAAATGGGATGTGCCCACGTTGTGTTTTGGGAGATTTCCTGTCGCGGGCGCTAGGACTACCCACACAAGTGAGGTATAATTTTTATCGGCAGACTTGGGGGAACGCTGGGTGGAAGGAAATTTGTGGCTCCTCTCTAATTCCAGAACTTTCTGTCACCGAAATGTGGGGAAAAAGTGTTTTTTTAGCCACATTTTGAGGTTTGCAAAGGATTCTGGGTAACAGAACCTGGTCAGAGCCCCACAAGTCACCCCATCTTGGATTCCCCTAGGTCTCTAGTTTTAAAAAATGCACAGGTTTGGTAGGTTTCCCTAGGTGCCGGCTGAGCTAGAGGCCAGAATCTACAGGTAGGCACTTTGGAAAAAGCAGCTCTGTTTTCTGTCAAAAAATGGGATGTGCCCACGTTGTGTTTTGGGACATTTTCTGTCGCGGGCGCTAGGACTACCCACACAAGTGAGGTATCATTTTTATCGGCAGACTTGGGGGAACGCTGGGTGGAAGGAAATTTGTGGCTCCTCTCAGATTCCAGAACTTTCTGTCATCGAAATGTGACGAAAAAGTGTTTTTTTAGCCAAATTTTGAGGTTTGCAAAGGATTCTGGGTAACAGAACCTGGTCAGAGCCCCACAAGTCACCCCATTTTTGGATTCCCCTAGCTCTCTAGTTTTAAAAAATGCACAGGTTTGGTAGGTTTCCCTAGGTGCCGGCTGAGCTAGAGGCCAAAATCTACAGGTAGGCACGTTGCAAAAAACAGCTCTGTTTTCTGTGAAAAAATGTGATGTGTCCACGTTGTGTTTTGGGGCATATCCTGTCGCGGGCGCTAGGCCTACCCACACAAGTGTGCTACCATTTTTATCGGGAGAATTGGGGGAACGCTGGGTGGAAGGAAATTTGTGGCTCCTCTCAGATTCAAGAACCTTCTGTCACCGAAATGATAGGAAAAAGTGTTTTTTTAGCCAAATTTTGAGGTTTGCAAAGGATTCTGGGTAACAGAAGCTGGTCAGAGCCCCACAAGTCACCCCATCTTGGATTCCCCTAGGTCTCTAGTTTTAAAAAATGCACCGGTTTGGTAGGTTTCCCTAGGTGCCGGCTGAGCTAGAGGCCAAAATCTACAGGTAGGCACTTTGCAAAAAACAGCTCTGTTTTCTGTGAAAAAATGGTATGTGTCCACTTTGTGTTTTGGGGCATATCCTGTTGCGGGCGCTAGGCGTACCCACACAAGTGAGGTACCAATTTTATCGGGAGACTTGGAGGAACGCTGGGTGGAAGGAAATTTGTGGCTCCTCTCAGATTCCAGAACTTTCTGTCACCGAAATGACAGGAAAAAGTGTTTTTTTAGCGATATTTTGAGGTTTGCAACGGATTCTGGGTAACAGAACCTGGTCAGAGCCCCACAAGTCACCCCATCTTGGATTCCCCTAGGTCTCTAGTTTTCAAAAATGCACAGGTTTGGTAGGTTTCCCTAGGTGCCGGCTGAGCTAGAGGCAAAAATCTACAGGTAGGCACTTTGCAAAAAGCAGCTCTGTTTTCTGTCAAAAAATGGGATGTGCCCACGTTGTGTTTTGGGACATTTCCTGTCGCGGGCGCTAGGACTACCCACACAAGTGAGGTATCATTTTTATCAGCAGACTTGGGAGAACGCTGGGTGGAAGGAAATTTGTGGCTCCTCTCTGATTCCAGAACTTTCTGTCACCGAAATGTGAGGAAAATGTGTTTTTTTAGCCACATTTTGAGGTTTACAAAGGATTCTGGGTAACAGAACCTGGTCAGAGCCCCACAAGTCAACCCATCTTGGATTCCCCTAGGTCTCTAGTTTTCAACAATGCACAGGTGTGGTAGGTTTCCCAAGGTGCCGGCTGAGCTAGAGGCCAAAATCTACAGGTAGGCACTTTGCAAAAAAAAAGCTCTGTTTTCTGTGAAAAAATGGGATGTGTCCACGTTGTGTTTTGGAGCATATCCTGTTGCGGGCGCTAGGCCTACCCACACAAGTGAGGTACAATTTTTATCGGGAGACTTGGGGGAACGCTGGGTGGAAGGATATTGGTGGCTCCTCTCAGATTCCAGAACTTTCTGTCACTGAAATGACAGGAAAAAGTGTTTTTTTAGCCACATTTTGAGGTTTGCAAAGGATTCTGGGTAACAGAACCTGGTCAGAGCCCCACAAGTCCCCCCATCTTGGATTCCCCTAGGTCTCTAGTTTTAAAAAATGCACAGGTTTGGTAGGTTTCCCTAGGTGCCGGCTGAGCTAGAGGCCAGAATCTACAGGTAGGCACTTTGGAAAAAGCAGCTCTGTTTTCGGTCAAAAAATGGGATGTGCCCACGTTGTGTTTTGGGACATTTCCTGTCGCGGGCGCTAGGACTACCCACACAAGTGAGGTATCATTTTTATCGGCAGACTTGGGGGAACGCTGGGTGGAAGGAAATTTGTGGCTCCTCTCAGATTCCAGAACTTTCTGTCATCGAAATGTGACGAAAAAGTGTTTTTTTAGCCAAATTTTGAGGTTTGCAAAGGATTCTGGGTAACAGAACCTGGTCAGAGCCCCACAAGTCACCCCATTTTGGATTCCCCTAGCTCTCTAGTTTTAAAAAATGCACAGGTTTGGTAGGTTTCCCTAGGTGCCGGCTGAGCTAGAGGCCAAAATCTACAGGTAGGCACGTTGCAAAAAACAGCTCTGTTTTCTGTGAAAAAATGTGATGTGTCCACGTTGTGTTTTGGGGCATATCCTGTCGCGGGCGCTAGGCCTACCCACACAAGTGTGCTACCATTTTTATCGGGAGAATTGGGGGAACGCTGGGTGGAAGGAAATTTGTGGCTCCTCTCAGATTCAAGAACCTTCTGTCACCGAAATGATAGGAAAAAGTGTTTTTTTAGCCACATTTTGAGGTTTGCAAAGGATTCTGGGTAACAGAACCTGGTCAGAGCCCCACAAGTCACCCCATCTTGGATTCCCCTAGGTCTCTAGTTTTCAAAAATGCACAGGTTTGGTAGGTTTCCCTAGGTGCCGGCTGAGCTAGAGGCAAAAATCTACAGGTAGGCACTTTGCAAAAAGCAGCTCTGTTTTCTGTCAAAAAATGGGATGTGCCCACGTTGTGTTTTGGGACATTTCCTGTCGCGGGTGCTAGGACTACCCACACAAGTGAGGTATCATTTTTATCAGCAGACTTGGGGGAACGCTGGGTGGAAGGAAATTTGTGGCTCCTCTCTGATTCCAGAACTTTCTGTCACCGAAATGTGAGGAAAATGTGTTTTTTTAGCCAAATTTTGAGGTTTGCAAAGGATTCTGGGTAACAGAACCTGGTCAGAACCCCACAAGTCAACCCATCTTGGATTCCCCTAGGTCTCTAGTTTTCAACAATGCACAGGTGCGGTAGGTTTCCCAAGGTGCCGGCTGAGCTAGAGGCCAAAATCTACAGGTAGGCACTTTGCAAAAAACAGCTCTGTTTTCTGTGAAAAAATGGGATGTGTCCACGTTGTGTTTTGGAGCATATCCTGTTGCGGGCGCTAGGCCTACCCACACAAGTGAGGTACAATTTTTATCGGGAGACTTGGGGGAACGCTGGGTGGAAGGAAATTTGTGGCTCCTCTCAGATTCCAGAACTTTCTGTCACTGAAATGACAGGAAAAAGTGTTTTTTTAGCCAAATTTTGAGGTTTGCAAAGGATTCTGGGTAACAGAACCTGGTCAGAGCCCCACAAGTCACCCCATCTTGGATTCCCCTAGGTCTCTAGTTTTAAAAAATGCACAGGTTTGGTAGGTTTCCCTAGGTGCCGGCTGAGCTAGAGGCCAGAATCTACAGGTAGGCACTTTGCAAAAAGCAGCTCTGTTTTCTGTCAAAAAATGGGATGTGCCCACGTTGTGTTTTGGGACATTTCCTGTCGCGGGCGCTAGGACTACCCACACAAGTGAGGTATCATTTTTATCGGCAGACTTGGGGGAACGCTGGGTGGAAGGAAATTTGTGGCTCCTCTCAGATTCCAGAACTTTCTGTCATCGAAATGTGACGAAAAAGTTTTTTTTACCAAATTTTGAGGTTTGCAAAGGATTCTGGGTAACAGAACCTGGTCAGAGCCCCACAAGTCACCCCATTTTGGATTCCCCTAGCTCTCTAGTTTTAAAAAATGCACAGGTTTGGTAGGTTTCCCTAGGTGCCGGCTGAGCTAGAGGCCAAAATCTACAGGTAGGCACGTTGCAAAAAACAGCTCTGTTTTCTGTGAAAAAATGTGATGTGTCCACGTTGTGTTTTGGGGCATATCCTGAAGCGGGCGCTAGGCCTACCCACACAAGTGTGCTACCATTTTTATCGGGAGAATTGGGGGAACGCTGGGTGGAAGGAAATTTGTGGCTCCTCTCAGATTCAAGAACCTTCTGTCACCGAAATGATAGGAAAAAGTGTTTTTTTAGCCACATTTTGAGGTTTGCAAAGGATTCTGGGTAACAGAACCTGGTCAGAGCCCCACAAGTCACCCCATCTTGGATTCCCCTAGGTCTCTAGTTTTAAAAAATGCACAGGTTTGGTAGGTTTCCCTAGGTGCCGGCTGAGCTAGAGGCAAAAATCTACAGGTAGGCACTTTGCAAAAAGCAGCTCTGTTTTCTGTCAAAAAATGGGATGTGCCCACGTTGTGTTTTGGGACATTTCCTGTCGCGGGTGCTAGGACTACCCACACAAGTGAGGTATCATTTTTATCAGCAGACTTGGGGGAACGCTGGGTGGAAGGAAATTTGTGGCTCCTCTCTGATTCCAGAACTTTCTGTCACCGAAATGTGAGGAAAATGTGTTTTTTTAGCCAAATTTTGAGGTTTGCAAAGGATTCTGGGTAACAGAACCTGGTCAGAACCCCACAAGTCAACCCATCTTGGATTCCCCTAGGTCTCTAGTTTTCAACAATGCACAGGTGTGGTAGGTTTCCCAAGGTGCCGGCTGAGCTAGAGGCCAAAATCTACAGGTAGGCACTTTGCAAAAAACAGCTCTGTTTTCTGTGAAAAAATGGGATGTGTCCACGTTGTGTTTTGGAGCATATCCTGTTGCGGGCGCTAGGCCTACCCACACAAGTGAGGTACAGTTTTTATCGGGAGACTTGGGGGAACGCTGGGTGGAAGGAAATTTGTGGCTCCTCTCAGATTCCAGAACTTTCTGTCACTGAAATGACAGGAAAAAGTGTTTTTTTAGCCAAATTTTGAGGTTTGCAAAGGATTCTGGGTAACAGAACCTGGTCAGAGCCCCACAAGTCACCCCATCTTGGATTCCCCTAGGTCTCTAGTTTTAAAAAATGCACAGGTTTGGTAGGTTTCCCTAGGTGCCGGCTGAGCTAGAGGCCAGAATCTACAGGTAGGCACTTTGCAAAAAGCAGCTCTGTTTTCTGTCAAAAAATGGGATGTGCCCACGTTGTGTTTTGGGACATTTCCTGTCGCGGGCGCTAGGACTACCCACACAAGTGAGGTATCATTTTTATCGGCAGACTTGGGGGAACGCTGGGTGGAAGGAAATTTGTGGCTCCTCTCAGATTCCAGAACTTTCTGTCATCGAAATGTGACGAAAAAGTTTTTTTTAGCCAAATTTTGAGGTTTGCAAAGGATTCTGGGTAACAGAACCTGGTCAGAGCCCCACAAGTCACCCCATTTTGGATTCCCCTAGCTCTCTAGTTTTAAAAAATGCACAGGTTTGGTAGGTTTCCCTAGGTGCCGGCTGAGCTAGAGGCCAAAATCTACAGGTAGGCACGTTGCAAAAAACAGCTCTGTTTTCTGTGAAGAAATGTGATGTGTCCACGTTGTGTTTTGGGGCATATCCTGTCGCGGGCGCTAGGCCTACCCACACAAGTGTGCTACCATTTTTATCGGGAGAATTGGGGGAACGCTGGGTGGAAGGAAATTTGTGGCTCCTCTCAGATTCAAGAACCTTCTGTCACCGAAATGATAGGAAAAAGTGTTTTTTTAGCCACATTTTGAGGTTTGCAAAGGATTCTGGGTAACAGAACCTGGTCAGAGCCCCACAAGTCACCCCATCTTGGATTCCCCTAGGTCTCTAGTTTTAAAAAATGCACAGGTTTGGTAGGTTTCCCTAGGTGCCGGCTGAGCTAGAGGCCAAAATCTACAGGTAGGCACTTTGCAAAAATCAGCTCTGTTTTCTGTCAAAAAATGGGATGTGCCCATGTTGTGTTTTGGGAGATTTCCTGTTGCGGGCGCTAGGACTCACCACACAAGTGAGGTATCATTTTTATCGGCAGACTTGGGGGAATGCTGGGTGGAAGGAAATTTGTGGCTCCTCTCAGATTCCAGAACTTTCTGTCACCGAAATGTGAGGAAAATGTGTTTTTTTAGCCAAATTTTGAGGTTTGCAAAGGATTCTGGGTAACAGAACCTGGTCAGAGCCCCACAAGTCACCCCATTTTGGATTCCCCTAGCTCTCTAGGTTTCAACAATGCACAGGTGTGGTAGGTTTCCCTAGGTGGCGGCTGAGCTAGAGGCCAAAATCTACAGGTAGGCACTTTGCAAAAAACAGCTCTGTTTTCTGTGAAAAAATGGGATGTGTCCACGTTGTGTTTTGGAGCATATCCTGTTGCGGGTGCTAGGCCTACCCACACAAGTGAGGTACAATTTTTATCGGGAGACTTGGGGGAACGCTGGGTGGAAGGAAATTTGTGGCTCCTCTCAGATTCCAGAACTTTCTGTCACCGAAATGACAGGAAAAAGTGTTTTTTTAGCCAAATTTTGAGGTTTGCAAAGGATTTTGGGTAACAGAACCTGGTCAGAGCCCCACAAGTCACCCCATCTTGGATTCCCCTAGGTCTCTAGTTTTAAAAAATGCACAGGTTTGGTAGGTTTCCCTAGGTGCCGGCTGAGCTAGAGGCCAAAATCTACAGGTAGGCACTTTGCAAAAAGCAGCTCTGTTTTCTGTCAAAAAATGGGATGTGCCCACGTTGTGTTTTGGGACATTTCCTGTCACGGGCGCTAGGACTACCCACACAAGTGAGGTATCATTTTTATCAGCAGACTTGGGGGAACGCTGGCTGGAAGGAAATTTGTGGCTTCTCTCACATTCCAGAACTTTCTGTCACCGAAATGACAGGAAAAAGTGTTTTTTTAGCCAAATTTTGAGGTTTGCAAAGGATTCTGGGTAACAGAACCTGGTCAGAGCCCCACAAGTCACCCCATCTTGGATTCCCCTAGCTCTCTAGTTTTAAAAAATGCACAGGTTTGGTAGGTTTCCCTAGGTGGCGGCTGAGCTAGAGGCCAAAATCTACAGGTAGGCACTTTGCAAAAAAAAAGCTCTGTTTTCTGTGAAAAAATGGGATGTGTCCACGTTGTGTTTTGGAGCATATCCTGTTGCGGGCGCTAGGCCTACCCACACAAGTGAGGTACAATTTTTATCGGGAGACTTGGGGGAACGCTGGGTGGAAGGATATTGGTGGCTCCTCTCAGATTCCAGAACTTTCTGTCACTGAAATGACAGGAAAAAGTGTTTTTTTAGCCACATTTTGAGGTTTGCAAAGGATTCTGGGTAACAGAACCTGGTCAGAGCCCCACAAGTCCCCCCATCTTGGATTCCCCTAGGTCTCTAGTTTTAAAAAATGCACAGGTTTGGTAGGTTTCCCTAGGTGCCGGCTGAGCTAGAGGCACTTTGGCACTTTGGAAAAAGCAGCTCTGTTTTCGGTCAAAAAATGGGATGTGCCCACGTTGTGTTTTGGGACATTTCCTGTCGCGGGCGCTAGGACTACCCACACAAGTGAGGTATCATTTTTATCGGCAGACTTGGGGGAACGCTGGGTGGAAGGAAATTTGTGGCTCCTCTCAGATTCCAGAACTTTCTGTCATCGAAATGTGACGAAAAAGTGTTTTTTTAGCCAAATTTTGAGGTTTGCAAAGGATTCTGGGTAACAGAACCTGGTCAGAGCCCCACAAGTCACCCCATTTTGGATTCCCCTAGCTCTCTAGTTTTAAAAAATGCACAGGTTTGGTAGGTTTCCCTAGGTGCCGGCTGAGCTAGAGGCCAAAATCTACAGGTAGGCACGTTGCAAAAAACAGCTCTGTTTTCTGTGAAAAAATGTGATGTGTCCACGTTGTGTTTTGGGGCATATCCTGTCGCGGGCGCTAGGCCTACCCACACAAGTGTGCTACCATTTTTATCGGGAGAATTGGGGGAACGCTGGGTGGAAGGAAATTTGTGGCTCCTCTCAGATTCAAGAACCTTCTGTCACCGAAATGATAGGAAAAAGTGTTTTTTTAGCCACATTTTGAGGTTTGCAAAGGATTCTGGGTAACAGAACCTGGTCAGAGCCCCACAAGTCACCCCATCTTGGATTCCCCTAGGTCTCTAGTTTTCAAAAATGCACAGGTTTGGTAGGTTTCCCTAGGTGCCGGCTGAGCTAGAGGCAAAAATCTACAGGTAGGCACTTTGCAAAAAGCAGCTCTGTTTTCTGTCAAAAAATGGGATGTGCCCACGTTGTGTTTTGGGACATTTCCTGTCGCGGGTGCTAGGACTACCCACACAAGTGAGGTATCATTTTTATCAGCAGACTTGGGGGAACGCTGGGTGGAAGGAAATTTGTGGCTCCTCTCTGATTCCAGAACTTTCTGTCACCGAAATGTGAGGAAAATGTGTTTTTTTAGCCAAATTTTGAGGTTTGCAAAGGATTCTGGGTAACAGAACCTGGTCAGAACCCCACAAGTCAACCCATCTTGGATTCCCCTAGGTCTCTAGTTTTCAACAATGCACAGGTGTGGTAGGTTTCCCAAGGTGCCGGCTGAGCTAGAGGCCAAAATCTACAGGTAGGCACTTTGCAAAAAACAGCTCTGTTTTCTGTGAAAAAATGGGATGTGTCCACGTTGTGTTTTGGAGCATATCCTGTTGCGGGCGCTAGGCCTACCCACACAAGTGAGGTACAATTTTTATCGGGAGACTTGGGGGAACGCTGGGTGGAAGGAAATTTGTGGCTCCTCTCAGATTCCAGAACTTTCTGTCACTGAAATGACAGGAAAAAGTGTTTTTTTAGCCAAATTTTGAGGTTTGCAAAGGATTCTGGGTAACAGAACCTGGTCAGAGCCCCACAAGTCACCCCATCTTGGATTCCCCTAGGTCTCTAGTTTTAAAAAATGCACAGGTTTGGTAGGTTTCCCTAGGTGCCGGCTGAGCTAGAGGCCAGAATCTACAGGTAGGCACTTTGCAAAAAGCAGCTCTGTTTTCTGTCAAAAAATGGGATGTGCCCACGTTGTGTTTTGGGACATTTCCTGTCGCGGGCGCTAGGACTACCCACACAAGTGAGGTATCATTTTTATCGGCAGACTTGGGGGAACGCTGGGTGGAAGGAAATTTGTGGCTCCTCTCAGATTCCAGAACTTTCTGTCATCGAAATGTGACGAAAAAGTTTTTTTTAGCCAAATTTTGAGGTTTGCAAAGGATTCTGGGTAACAGAACCTGGTCAGAGCCCCACAAGTCACCCCATTTTGGATTCCCCTAGCTCTCTAGTTTTAAAAAATGCACAGGTTTGGTAGGTTTCCCTAGGTGCCGGCTGAGCTAGAGGCCAAAATCTACAGGTAGGCACGTTGCAAAAAACAGCTCTGTTTTCTGTGAAAAAATGTGATGTGTCCACGTTGTGTTTTGGGGCATATCCTGTCGCGGGCACTAGGCCTACCCACACAAGTGTGCTACCATTTTTATCGGGAGAATTGGGGGAACGCTGGGTGGAAGGAAATTTGTGGCTCCTCTCAGATTCAAGAACCTTCTGTCACCGAAATGATAGGAAAAAGTGTTTTTTTAGCCACATTTTGAGGTTTGCAAAGGATTCTGGGTAACAGAACCTGGTCAGAGCCCCACAAGTCACCCCATCTTGGATTCCCCTAGGTCTCTAGTTTTCAAAAATGCACAGGTTTGGTAGGTTTCCCTAGGTGCCGGCTGAGCTAGAGGCAAAAATCTACAGGTAGGCACTTTGCAAAAAGCAGCTCTGTTTTCTGTCAAAAAATGGGATGTGCCCACGTTGTGTTTTGGGACATTTCCTGTCGCGGGTGCTAGGACTACCCACACAAGTGAGGTATCATTTTTATCAGCAGACTTGGGGGAACGCTGGGTGGAAGGAAATTTGTGGCTCCTCTCTGATTCCAGAACTTTCTGTCACCGAAATGTGAGGAAAATGTGTTTTTTTAGCCAAATTTTGAGGTTTGCAAAGGATTCTGGGTAACAGAACCTGGTCAGAACCCCACAAGTCAACCCATCTTGGATTCCCCTAGGTCTCTAGTTTTCAACAATGCACAGGTGTGGTAGGTTTCCCAAGGTGCCGGCTGAGCTAGAGGCCAAAATCTACAGGTAGGCACTTTGCAAAAAACAGCTCTGTTTTCTGTGAAAAAATGGGATGTGTCCACGTTGTGTTTTGGAGCATATCCTGTTGCGGGCGCTAGGCCTACCCACACAAGTGAGGTACAATTTTTATCGGGAGACTTGGGGAAACGCTGGGTGGAAGGAAATTTGTGGCTCCTCTCAGATTCCAGAACTTTCTGTCACTGAAATGACAGGAAAAAGTGTTTTTTTAGCCAAATTTTGAGGTTTGCAAAGGATTCTGGGTAACAGAACCTGGTCAGAGCCCCACAAGTCACCCCATCTTGGATTCCCCTAGGTCTCTAGTTTTAAAAAATGCACAGGTTTGGTAGGTTTCCCTAGGTGCCGGCTGAGCTAGAGGCCAGAATCTACAGGTAGGCACTTTGCAAAAAGCAGCTCTGTTTTCTGTCAAAAAATGGGATGTGCCCACGTTGTGTTTTGGGACATTTCCTGTCGCGGGCGCTAGGACTACCCACACAAGTGAGGTATCATTTTTATCGGCAGACTTGGGGGAACGCTGGGTGGAAGGAAATTTGTGGCTCCTCTCAGATTCCAGAACTTTCTGTCATCGAAATGTGACGAAAACGTTTTTTTTAGCCAAATTTTGAGGTTTGCAAAGGATTCTGGGTAACAGAACCTGGTCAGAGCCCCACAAGTCACCCCATTTTGGATTCCCCTAGCTCTCTAGTTTTAAAAAATGCACAGGTTTGGTAGGTTTCCCTAGGTGCCGGCTGAGCTAGAGGCCAAAATCTACAGGTAGGCACGTTGCAAAAAACAGCTCTGTTTTCTGTGAAAAAATGTGATGTGTCCACGTTGTGTTTTGGGGCATATCCTGTCGCGGGCGCTAGGCCTACCCACACAAGTGTGCTACCATTTTTATCGGGAGAATTGGGGGAACGCTGGGTGGAAGGAAATTTGTGGCTCCTCTCAGATTCAAGAACCTTCTGTCACCGAAATGATAGGAAAAAGTGTTTTTTTAGCCACATTTTGAGGTTTGCAAAGGATTCTGGGTAACAGAACCTGGTCAGAGCCCCACAAGTCACCCCATCTTGGATTCCCCTAGGTCTCTAGTTTTAAAAAATGCACAGGTTTGGTAGGTTTCCCTAGGTGCCGGCTGAGCTAGAGGCCAAAATCTACAGGTAGGCACTTTGCAAAAATCAGCTCTGTTTTCTGTCAAAAAATGGGATGTGCCCATGTTGTGTTTTGGGAGATTTCCTGTTGCGGGCGCTAGGACTCACCACACAAGTGAGGTATCATTTTTATCGGCAGACTTGGGGGAATGCTGGGTGGAAGGAAATTTGTGGCTCCTCTCAGATTCCAGAACTTTCTGTCACCGAAATGTGAGGAAAATGTGTTTTTTTAGCCAAATTTTGAGGTTTGCAAAGGATTCTGGGTAACAGAACCTGGTCAGAGCCCCACAAGTCACCCCATTTTGGATTCCCCTAGCTCTCTAGGTTTCAACAATGCACAGGTGTGGTAGGTTTCCCTAGGTGGCGGCTGAGCTAGAGGCCAAAATCTACAGGTAGGCACTTTGCAAAAAACAGCTCTGTTTTCTGTGAATAAATGGGATGTGTCCACGTTGTGTTTTGGAGCATATCCTGTTGCGGGCGCTAGGCCTACCCACACAAGTGAGGTACAATTTTTATCGGGAGACTTGGGGGAACGCTGGGTGGAAGGAAATTTGTGGCTCCTCTCAGATTCCAGAACTTTCTGTCACCGAAATGACAGGAAAAAGTGTTTTTTTAGCCAAATTTTGAGGTTTGCAAAGGATTCTGGGTAACAGAACCTGGTCAGAGCCCCACAAGTCACCCCATCTTGGATTCCCCTAGGTCTCTAGTTTTAAAAAATGCACAGGTTTGGTAGGTTTCCCTAGGTGCCGGCTGAGCTAGAGGCCAAAATCTACAGGTAGGCACTTTGCAAAAAGCAGCTCTGTTTTCTGTCAAAAAATGGGATGTGCCCACGTTGTGTTTTGGAGCATATCCTGTTGCGGGCGCTAGGCCTACCCACACAAGTGAGGTACAATTTTTATCGGGAGACTTGGGGAAACGCTGGGTGGAAGGAAATTTGTGGCTCCTCTCAGATTCCAGAACTTTCTGTCACTGAAATGACAGGAAAAAGTGTTTTTTTAGCCAAATTTTGAGGTTTGCAAAGGATTCTGGGTAACAGAACCTGGTCAGAGCCCCACAAGTCACCCCATCTTGGATTCCCCTAGGTCTCTAGTTTTAAAAAATGCACAGGTTTGGTAGGTTTCCCTAGGTGCCGGCTGAGCTAGAGGCCAGAATCTACAGGTAGGCACTTTGCAAAAAGCAGCTCTGTTTTCTGTCAAAAAATGGGATGTGCCCACGTTGTGTTTTGGGACATTTCCTGTCGCGGGCGCTAGGACTACCCACACAAGTGAGGTATCATTTTTATCGGCAGACTTGGGGGAACGCTGGGTGGAAGGAAATTTGTGGCTCCTCTCAGATTCCAGAACTTTCTGTCATCGAAATGTGACGAAAACGTTTTTTTTAGCCAAATTTTGAGGTTTGCAAAGGATTCTGGGTAACAGAACCTGGTCAGAGCCCCACAAGTCACCCCATTTTGGATTCCCCTAGCTCTAGTTTTAAAAAATGCACAGGTTTGGTAGGTTTCCCTAGGTGCCGGCTGAGCTAGAGGCCAAAATCTACAGGTAGGCACGTTGCAAAAAACAGCTCTGTTTTCTGTGAAAAAATGTGATGTGTCCACGTTGTGTTTTGGGGCATATCCTGTCGCGGGCGCTAGGCCTACCCACACAAGTGTGCTACCATTTTTATCGGGAGAATTGGGGGAACGCTGGGTGGAAGGAAATTTGTGGCTCCTCTCAGATTCAAGAACCTTCTGTCACCGAAATGATAGGAAAAAGTGTTTTTTTAGCCACATTTTGAGGTTTGCAAAGGATTCTGGGTAACAGAACCTGGTCAGAGCCCCACAAGTCACCCCATCTTGGATTCCCCTAGGTCTCTAGTTTTAAAAAATGCACAGGTTTGGTAGGTTTCCCTAGGTGCCGGCTGAGCTAGAGGCCAAAATCTACAGGTAGGCACTTTGCAAAAATCAGCTCTGTTTTCTGTCAAAAAATGGGATGTGCCCATGTTGTGTTTTGGGAGATTTCCTGTTGCGGGCGCTAGGACTCACCACACAAGTGAGGTATCATTTTTATCGGCAGACTTGGGGGAATGCTGGGTGGAAGGAAATTTGTGGCTCCTCTCAGATTCCAGAACTTTCTGTCACCGAAATGTGAGGAAAATGTGTTTTTTTAGCCAAATTTTGAGGTTTGCAAAGGATTCTGGGTAACAGAACCTGGTCAGAGCCCCACAAGTCACCCCATTTTGGATTCCCCTAGCTCTCTAGGTTTCAACAATGCACAGGTGTGGTAGGTTTCCCTAGGTGGCGGCTGAGCTAGAGGCCAAAATCTACAGGTAGGCACTTTGCGAAAAACAGCTCTGTTTTCTGTGAATAAATGGGATGTGTCCACGTTGTGTTTTGGAGCATATCCTGTTGCGGGCGCTAGGCCTACCCACACAAGTGAGGTACAATTTTTATCGGGAGACTTGGGGGAACGCTGGGTGGAAGGAAATTTGTGGCTCCTCTCAGATTCCAGAACTTTCTGTCACCGAAATGACAGGAAAAAGTGTTTTTTTAGCCAAATTTTGAGGTTTGCAAAGGATTCTGGGTAACAGAACCTGGTCAGAGCCCCACAAGTCACCCCATCTTGGATTCCCCTAGGTCTCTAGTTTTAAAAAATGCACAGGTTTGGTAGGTTTCCCTAGGTGCCGGCTGAGCTAGAGGCCAAAATCTACAGGTAGGCACTTTGCAAAAAGCAGCTCTGTTTTCTGTCAAAAAATGGGATGTGCCCACGTTGTGTTTTGGGACATTTCCTGTCACGGGCGCTAGGACTACCCACACAAGTGAGGTATCATTTTTATCAGCAGACTTGGGGGAACGCTGGCTGGAAGGAAATTTGTGGCTTCTCTCACATTCCAGAACTTTCTGTCACCGAAATGACAGGAAAAAGTGTTTTTTTAGCCAAATTTTGAGGTTTGCAAAGGATTCTGGGTAACAGAACCTGGTCAGAGCCCCACAAGTCACCCCATCTTGGATTCCCCTAGCTCTCTAGTTTTAAAAAATGCACAGGTTTGGTAGGTTTCCCTAGGTGGCGGCTGAGCTAGAGGCCAAAATCTACAGGTAGGCACTTTGCAAAAAGCAGCTCTGTTTTCTGTCAAAAAATGGGATGTGCCCACGTTGTGTTTTTGGAAATTTCCTGTCGCGGGCGCTAGGACTACCCACACAAGTGAGGTATCATTTTTATCAGCAGACTTGGGGGAACGCTGGGTGGAAGGAAATTTGTGGCTCCTCTCTGATTCCAGAACTTTCTGTCACCGAAATGTGAGGAAAATGTGTTTTTTTAGCCAAATTTTGAGGTTTGCAAAGGATTCTGGGTAACAGAACCTGGTCAGAACCCCACAAGTCAACCCATCTTGGATTCCCCTAGGTCTCTAGTTTTCAACAATGCACAGGTGTGGTAGGTTTCCCAAGGTGCCGGCTGAGCTAGAGGCCAAAATCTACAGGTAGGCACTTTGCAAAAAACAGCTCTGTTTTCTGTGAAAAAATGGGATGTGTCCACGTTGTGTTTTGGAGCATATCCTGTTGCGGGCGATAGGCCTACCCACACAAGTGTGCTACCATTTTTATCGGGAGAATTGGGGGAACGCTGGCTGGAAGGAAATTTGTGGCTCCTCTCAGATTCAAGAACCTTCTGTCACCGAAATGATAGGAAAAAGTGTTTTTTTAGCCACATTTTGAGGTTTGCAAAGGATTCTGGGTAACAGAACCTGGTCAGAGCCCCACAAGTCACCCCATCTTGGATTCCCCTAGCTCTCTAGTTTTCAAAAATGCACAGGTTTGGTAGGTTTCCCTAGGTGCCGGCTGAGCTAGAGGCAAAAATCTACAGGTAGGCACTTTGCAAAAAGCAGCTCTGTTTTCTGTCAAAAAATGGGATGTGCCCACGTTGTGTTTTGGGACATTTCCTGTCGCGGGTGCTAGGACTACCCACACAAGTGAGGTATCATTTTTATCAGCAGACTTGGGGGAACGCTGGGTGGAAGGAAATTTGTGGCTCCTCTCTGATTCCAGAACTTTCTGTCACCGAAATGTGAGGAAAATGTGTTTTTTTAGCCAAATTTTGAGGTTTGCAAAGGATTCTGGGTAACAGAACCTGGTCAGAACCCCACAAGTCAACCCATCTTGGATTCCCCTAGGTCTCTAGTTTTCAACAATGCACAGGTGTGGTAGGTTTCCCAAGGTGCCGGCTGAGCTAGAGGCCAAAATCTACAGGTAGGCACTTTGCAAAAAACAGCTCTGTTTTCTGTGAAAAAATGGGATGTGTCCACGTTGTGTTTTGGAGCATATCCTGTTGCGGGCGCTAGGCCTACCCACACAAGTGAGGTACAATTTTTATCGGGAGACTTGGGGGAACGCTGGGTGGAAGGAAATTTGTGGCTCCTCTCAGATTCCAGAACTTTCTGTCACTGAAATGACAGGAAAAAGTGTTTTTTTAGCCAAATTTTGAGGTTTGCAAAGGATTCTGGGTAACAGAACCTGGTCAGAGCCCCACAAGTCACCCCATCTTGGATTCCCCTAGGTCTCTAGTTTTAAAAAATGCACAGGTTTGGTAGGTTTCCCTAGGTGCCGGCTGAGCTAGAGGCCAGAATCTACAGGTAGGCACTTTGCAAAAAGCAGCTCTGTTTTCTGTCAAAAAATGGGATGTGCCCACGTTGTGTTTTGGGAGATTTCCTGTCGCAGGCGCTAGGACTACCCACACAAGTGAGGTATCATTTTTATCGGCAGACTTGGGGGAACGCTGGGTGGAAGGAAATTTGTGGCTCCTCTCTGATTCCAGAACTTTCTGTCACCGAAATGTGGGGAAAAAGTGTTTTTTTAGCCAAATTTTGAGGTTTGCAAAGGATTCTGGGTAACAGAACCTGGTCAGAGCCCCACAAGTCACCCCATCTTGGATTCCCCTAGGTCTCTAGTTTTAAAAAATGCACAGGTTTGGTAGGTTTCCCTAGGTGCCGGCTGAGCTAGAGGCCAGAATCTACAGGTAGGCACTTTGCAAAAAGCAGCTCTGTTTTCTGTCAAAAAATGGGATGTGCCCACGTTGTGTTTTGGGAGATTTCCTGTCGCGGGCGCTAGGACTACCCACACAAGTGAGGTATCATTTTTATCGGCAGACTTGGGGGAACGCTGGGTGGAAGGAAATTTGTGGCTCCTCTCTGATTCCATAACTTTCTGTCACCGAAATGTGGGGAAAAAGTGTTTTTTTAGCCACATTTTGAGGTTTGCAAAGGATTCTGGGTAACAGAACCTGGTCAGAGCCCCACAAGTCACCCCATCTTGGATTCCCCTAGGTCTCTAGTTTTAAAAAATGCACAGGTTTGGTAGGTTTCCCTAGGTGCCGGCTGAGCTAGAGGCCAGAATCTACAGGTAGGCACTTTGGAAAAAGCAGCTCTGTTTTCTGTCAAAAAATGGGATGTGCCCACGTTGTGTTTTGGGACATTTTCTGTCGCGGGCGCTAGGACTACCCACACAAGTGAGGTATCATTTTTATCGGCAGACTTGGGGGAACGCTGGGTGGAAGGAAATTTGTGGCTCCTCTCAGATTCCAGAACTTTCTGTCATCGAAATGTGACGAAAAAGTGTTTTTTTAGCCAAATTTTGAGGTTTGCAAAGGATTCTGGGTAACAGAACCTGGTCAGAGCCCCACAAGTCACCCCATTTTGGATTCCCCTAGCTCTCTAGTTTTAAAAAATGCACAGGTTTGGTAGGTTTCCCTAGGTGCCGGCTGAGCTAGAGGCCAAAATCTACAGGTAGGCACGTTGCAAAAAACAGCTCTGTTTTCTGTGAAAAAATGTGATGTGTCCACGTTGTGTTTTGGGGCATATCCTGTCGCGGGCGCTAGGCCTACCCACACAAGTGTGCTACCATTTTTATCGGGAGAATTGGGGGAACGCTGGGTGGAAGGAAATTTGTGGCTCCTCTCAGATTCAAGAACCTTCTGTCACCGAAATGATAGGAAAAAGTGTTTTTTTAGCCAAATTTTGAGGTTTGCAAAGGATTCTGGGTAACAGAAGCTGGTCAGAGCCCCACAAGTCACCCCATCTTGGATTCCCCTAGGTCTCTAGTTTTAAAAAATGCACCGGTTTGGTAGGTTTCCCTAGGTGCCGGCTGAGCTAGAGGCCAAAATCTACAGGTAGGCACTTTGCAAAAAACAGCTCTGTTTTCTGTGAAAAAATGGTATGTGTCCACTTTGTGTTTTGGGGCATATCCTGTTGCGGGCGCTAGGCGTACCCACACAAGTGAGGTACCAATTTTATCGGGAGACTTGGGGGAACGCTGGGTGGAAGGAAATTTGTGGCTCCTCTCAGATTCCAGAACTTTCTGTCACCGAAATGACAGGAAAAAGTGTTTTTTTAGCGATATTTTGAGGTTTGCAACGGATTCTGGGTAACAGAACCTGGTCAGAGCGCCACAAGTCACCCCATCTTGGATTCCCCTAGGTCTCTAGTTTTCAAAAATGCACAGGTTTGGTAGGTTTCCCTAGGTGCCGGCTGAGCTAGAGGCAAAAATCTACAGGTAGGCACTTTGCAAAAAGCAGCTCTGTTTTCTGTCAAAAAATGGGATGTGCCCACGTTGTGTTTTGGGACATTTCCTGTCGCGGGCGCTAGGACTACCCACACAAGTGAGGTATCATTTTTATCAGCAGACTTGGGAGAACGCTGGGTGGAAGGAAATTTGTGGCTCCTCTCTGATTCCAGAACTTTCTGTCACCGAAATGTGAGGAAAATGTGTTTTTTTAGCCAAATTTTGAGGTTTGCAAAGGATTCTGGGTAACAGAACCTGGTCAGAGCCCCACAAGTCAACCCATCTTGGATTCCCCTAGGTCTCTAGTTTTCAACAATGCACAGGTGTGGTAGGTTTCCCAAGGTGCCGGCTGAGCTAGAGGCCAAAATCTACAGGTAGGCACTTTGCAAAAAAAAAGCTCTGTTTTCTGTGAAAAAATGGGATGTGTCCACGTTGTGTTTTG
The DNA here is from genome assembly GCF_031143425.1 of Pleurodeles waltl. Taxonomy (NCBI): domain Eukaryota; kingdom Metazoa; phylum Chordata; class Amphibia; order Caudata; family Salamandridae; genus Pleurodeles; species Pleurodeles waltl. The sequence goes on along the minus strand of NC_090444.1, from coordinate 1,079,690,313 downwards.
GAGCATATCCTGTTGCGGGCGCTAGGCCTACCCACACAAGTGAGGTACAATTTTTATCGGGAGACTTGGGGGAACGCTGGGTGGAAGGATATTGGTGGCTCCTCTCAGATTCCAGAACTTTCTGTCACTGAAATGACAGGAAAAAGTGTTTTTTTAGCCACATTTTGAGGTTTGCAAAGGATTCTGGGTAACAGAACCTGGTCAGAGCCCCACAAGTCCCCCCATCTTGGATTCCCCTAGGTCTCTAGTTTTAAAAAATGCACAGGTTTGGTAGGTTTCCCTAGGTGCCGGCTGAGCTAGAGGCCAGAATCTACAGGTAGGCACTTTGGAAAAAGCAGCTCTGTTTTCGGTCAAAAAATGGGATGTGCCCACGTTGTGTTTTGGGACATTTCCTGTCGCGGGCGCTAGGACTACCCACACAAGTGAGGTATCATTTTTATCGGCAGACTTGGGGGAACGCTGGGTGGAAGGAAATTTGTGGCTCCTCTCTGATTCCATAACTTTCTGTCACCGAAATGTGGGGAAAAAGTGTTTTTTTAGCCACATTTTGAGGTTTGCAAAGGATTCTGGGTAACAGAACCTGGTCAGAGCCCCACAAGTCCCCCCATCTTGGATTCCCCTAGGTCTCTAGTTTTAAAAAATGCACAGGTTTGGTAGGTTTCCCTAGGTGCCGGCTGAGCTAGAGGCCAGAATCTACAGGTAGGCACTTTGCAAAAAGCAGCTCTGTTTTCTGTCAAAAAATGGGATGTGCCCACGTTGTGTTTTGGGAGATTTCCTGTCGCGGGCGCTAGGACTACCCACACAAGTGAGGTATCATTTTTATCGGCAGACTTGGGGGAACGCTGGGTGGAAGGAAATTTGTGGCTCCTCTCTGATTCCATAACTTTCTGTCACCGAAATGTGGGGAAAAAGTGTTTTTTTAGCCACATTTTGAGGTTTGCAAAGGATTCTGGGTAACAGAACCTGGTCAGAGCCCCACAAGTCACCCCATCTTGGATTCCCCTAGGTCTCTAGTTTTAAAAAATGCACAGGTTTGGTAGGTTTCCCTAGGTGCCGGCTGAGCTAGAGGCCAGAATCTACAGGTAGGCACTTTGGAAAAAGCAGCTCTGTTTTCTGTCAAAAAATGGGATGTGCCCACGTTGTGTTTTGGGACATTTTCTGTCGCGGGCGCTAGGACTACCCACACAAGTGAGGTATCATTTTTATCGGCAGACTTGGGGGAACGCTGGGTGGAAGGAAATTTGTGGCTCCTCTCAGATTCCAGAACTTTCTGTCATCGAAATGTGACGAAAAAGTGTTTTTTTAGCCAAATTTTGAGGTTTGCAAAGGATTCTGGGTAACAGAACCTGGTCAGAGCCCCACAAGTCACCCCATTTTGGATTCCCCTAGCTCTCTAGTTTTAAAAAATGCACAGGTTTGGTAGGTTTCCCTAGGTGCCGGCTGAGCTAGAGGCCAAAATCTACAGGTAGGCACGTTGCAAAAAACAGCTCTGTTTTCTGTGAAAAAATGTGATGTGTCCACGTTGTGTTTTGGGGCATATCCTGTCGCGGGCGCTAGGCCTACCCACACAAGTGTGCTACCATTTTTATCGGGAGAATTGGGGGAACGCTGGGTGGAAGGAAATTTGTGGCTCCTCTCAGATTCAAGAACCTTCTGTCACCGAAATGATAGGAAAAAGTGTTTTTTTAGCCAAATTTTGAGGTTTGCAAAGGATTCTGGGTAACAGAAGCTGGTCAGAGCCCCACAAGTCACCCCATCTTGGATTCCCCTAGGTCTCTAGTTTTAAAAAATGCACCGGTTTGGTAGGTTTCCCTAGGTGCCGGCTGAGCTAGAGGCCAAAATCTACAGGTAGGCACTTTGCAAAAAACAGCTCTGTTTTCTGTGAAAAAATGGTATGTGTCCACTTTGTGTTTTGGGGCATATCCTGTTGCGGGCGCTAGGCGTACCCACACAAGTGAGGTACCAATTTTATCGGGAGACTTGGGGGAACGCTGGGTGGAAGGAAATTTGTGGCTCCTCTCAGATTCCAGAACTTTCTGTCACCGAAATGACAGGAAAAAGTGTTTTTTTAGCGATATTTTGAGGTTTGCAACGGATTCTGGGTAACAGAACCTGGTCAGAGCCCCACAAGTCACCCCATCTTGGATTCCCCTAGGTCTCTAGTTTTCAAAAATGCACAGGTTTGGTAGGTTTCCCTAGGTGCCGGCTGAGCTAGAGGCAAAAATCTACAGGTAGGCACTTTGCAAAAAGCAGCTCTGTTTTCTGTCAAAAAATGGGATGTGCCCACGTTGTGTTTTGGGACATTTCCTGTCGCGGGCGCTAGGACTACCCACACAAGTGAGGTATCATTTTTATCAGCAGACTTGGGAGAACGCTGGGTGGAAGGAAATTTGTGGCTCCTCTCTGATTCCAGAACTTTCTGTCACCGAAATGTGAGGAAAATGTGTTTTTTTAGCCAAATTTTGAGGTTTGCAAAGGATTCTGGGTAACAGAACCTGGTCAGAGCCCCACAAGTCAACCCATCTTGGATTCCCCTAGGTCTCTAGTTTTCAACAATGCACAGGTGTGGTAGGTTTCCCAAGGTGCCGGCTGAGCTAGAGGCCAAAATCTACAGGTAGGCACTTTGCAAAAAAAAAGCTCTGTTTTCTGTGAAAAAATGGGATGTGTCCACGTTGTGTTTTGGAGCATATCCTGTTGCGGGCGCTAGGCCTACCCACACAAGTGAGGTACAATTTTTATCGGGAGACTTGGGGGAACGCTGGGTGGAAGGATATTGGTGGCTCCTCTCAGATTCCAGAACTTTCTGTCACTGAAATGACAGGAAAAAGTGTTTTTTTAGCCACATTTTGAGGTTTGCAAAGGATTCTGGGTAACAGAACCTGGTCAGAGCCCCACAAGTCCCCCCATCTTGGATTCCCCTAGGTCTCTAGTTTTAAAAAATGCACAGGTTTGGTAGGTTTCCCTAGGTGCCGGCTGAGCTAGAGGCCAGAATCTACAGGTAGGCACTTTGGAAAAAGCAGCTCTGTTTTCGGTCAAAAAATGGGATGTGCCCACGTTGTGTTTTGGGACATTTCCTGTCGCGGGCGCTAGGACTACCCACACAAGTGAGGTATCATTTTTATCGGCAGACTTGGGGGAACGCTGGGTGGAAGGAAATTTGTGGCTCCTCTCAGATTCCAGAACTTTCTGTCATCGAAATGTGTCGAAAAAGTGTTTTTTTAGCCAAATTTTGAGGTTTGCAAAGGATTCTGGGTAACAGAACCTGGTCAGAGCCCCACAAGTCACCCCATTTTGGATTCCCCTAGCTCTCTAGTTTTAAAAAATGCACAGGTTTGGTAGGTTTCCCTAGGTGCCGGCTGAGCTAGAGGCCAAAATCTACAGGTAGGCACGTTGCAAAAAACAGCTCTGTTTTCTGTGAAAAAATGTGATGTGTCCACGTTGTGTTTTGGGGCATATCCTGTCGCGGGCGCTAGGCCTACCCACACAAGTGTGCTACCATTTTTATCGGGAGAATTGGGGGAACGCTGGGTGGAAGGAAATTTGTGGCTCCTCTCAGATTCAAGAACCTTCTGTCACCGAAATGATAGGAAAAAGTGTTTTTTTAGCCACATTTTGAGGTTTGCAAAGGATTCTGGGTAACAGAACCTGGTCAGAGCCCCACAAGTCACCCCATCTTGGATTCCCCTAGGTCTCTAGTTTTAAAAAATGCACAGGTTTGGTAGGTTTCCCTAGGTGCCGGCTGAGCTAGAGGCAAAAATCTACAGGTAGGCACTTTGCAAAAAGCAGCTCTGTTTTCTGTCAAAAAATGGGATGTGCCCACGTTGTGTTTTGGGACATTTCCTGTCGCGGGTGCTAGGACTACCCACACAAGTGAGGTATCATTTTTATCAGCAGACTTGGGGGAACGCTGGGTGGAAGGAAATTTGTGGCTCCTCTCTGATTCCAGAACTTTCTGTCACCGAAATGTGAGGAAAATGTGTTTTTTTAGCCAAATTTTGAGGTTTGCAAAGGATTCTGGGTAACAGAACCTGGTCAGAACCCCACAAGTCAACCCATCTTGGATTCCCCTAGGTCTCTAGTTTTCAACAATGCACAGGTGTGGTAGGTTTCCCAAGGTGCCGGCTGAGCTAGAGGCCAAAATCTACAGGTAGGCACTTTGCAAAAAACAGCTCTGTTTTCTGTGAAAAAATGGGATGTGTCCACGTTGTGTTTTGGAGCATATCCTGTTGCGGGCGCTAGGCCTACCCACACAAGTGAGGTACAGTTTTTATCGGGAGACTTGGGGGAACGCTGGGTGGAAGGAAATTTGTGGCTCCTCTCAGATTCCAGAACTTTCTGTCACTGAAATGACAGGAAAAAGTGTTTTTTTAGCCAAATTTTGAGGTTTGCAAAGGATTCTGGGTAACAGAACCTGGTCAGAGCCCCACAAGTCACCCCATCTTGGATTCCCCTAGGTCTCTAGTTTTAAAAAATGCACAGGTTTGGTAGGTTTCCCTAGGTGCCGGCTGAGCTAGAGGCCAGAATCTACAGGTAGGCACTTTGCAAAAAGCAGCTCTGTTTTCTGTCAAAAAATGGGATGTGCCCACGTTGTGTTTTGGGACATTTCCTGTCGCGGGCGCTAGGACTACCCACACAAGTGAGGTATCATTTTTATCGGCAGACTTGGGGGAACGCTGGGTGGAAGGAAATTTGTGGCTCCTCTCAGATTCCAGAACTTTCTGTCATCGAAATGTGACGAAAAAGTTTTTTTTAGCCAAATTTTGAGGTTTGCAAAGGATTCTGGGTAACAGAACCTGGTCAGAGCCCCACAAGTCACCCCATTTTGGATTCCCCTAGCTCTCTAGTTTTAAAAAATGCACAGGTTTGGTAGGTTTCCCTAGGTGCCGGCTGAGCTAGAGGCCAAAATCTACAGGTAGGCACGTTGCAAAAAACAGCTCTGTTTTCTGTGAAGAAATGTGATGTGTCCACGTTGTGTTTTGGGGCATATCCTGTCGCGGGCGCTAGGCCTACCCACACAAGTGTGCTACTATTTTTATCGGGAGAATTAGGGGAACGCTGGGTGGAAGGAAATTTGTGGCTCCTCTCAGATTCAAGAACCTTCTGTCACCGAAATGATAGGAAAAAGTGTTTTTTTAGCCACATTTTGAGGTTTGCAAAGGATTCTGGGTAACAGAACCTGGTCAGAGCCCCACAAGTCACCCCATCTTGGATTCCCCTAGGTCTCTAGTTTTAAAAAATGCACAGGTTTGGTAGGTTTCCCTAGGTGCCGGCTGAGCTAGAGGCCAAAATCTACAGGTAGGCACTTTGCAAAAATCAGCTCTGTTTTCTGTCAAAAAATGGGATGTGCCCATGTTGTGTTTTGGGAGATTTCCTGTTGCGGGCGCTAGGACTCACCACACAAGTGAGGTATCATTTTTATCGGCAGACTTGGGGGAATGCTGGGTGGAAGGAAATTTGTGGCTCCTCTCAGATTCCAGAACTTTCTGTCACCGAAATGTGAGGAAAATGTGTTTTTTTAGCCAAATTTTGAGGTTTGCAAAGGATTCTGGGTAACAGAACCTGGTCAGAGCCCCACAAGTCACCCCATTTTGGATTCCCCTAGCTCTCTAGGTTTCAACAATGCACAGGTGTGGTAGGTTTCCCTAGGTGGCGGCTGAGCTAGAGGCCAAAATCTACAGGTAGGCACTTTGCAAAAAACAGCTCTGTTTTCTGTGAAAAAATGGGATGTGTCCACGTTGTGTTTTGGAGCATATCCTGTTGCGGGCGCTAGGCCTACCCACACAAGTGAGGTACAATTTTTATCGGGAGACTTGGGGGAACGCTGGGTGGAAGGAAATTTGTGGCTCCTCTCAGATTCCAGAACTTTCTGTCACCGAAATGACAGGAAAAAGTGTTTTTTTAGCCAAATTTTGAGGTTTGCAAAGGATTTTGGGTAACAGAACCTGGTCAGAGCCCCACAAGTCACCCCATCTTGGATTCCCCTAGGTCTCTAGTTTTAAAAAATGCACAGGTTTGGTAGGTTTCCCTAGGTGCCGGCTGAGCTAGAGGCCAAAATCTACAGGTAGGCACTTTGCAAAAAGCAGCTCTGTTTTCTGTCAAAAAATGGGATGTGCCCACGTTGTGTTTTGGGACATTTCCTGTCACGGGCGCTAGGACTACCCACACAAGTGAGGTATCATTTTTATCAGCAGACTTGGGGGAACGCTGGCTGGAAGGAAATTTGTGGCTTCTCTCACATTCCAGAACTTTCTGTCACCGAAATGACAGGAAAAAGTGTTTTTTTAGCCAAATTTTGAGGTTTGCAAAGGATTCTGGGTAACAGAACCTGGTCAGAGCCCCACAAGTCACCCCATCTTGGATTCCCCTAGCTCTCTAGTTTTAAAAAATGCACAGGTTTGGTAGGTTTCCCTAGGTGGCGGCTGAGCTAGAGGTCAAAATCTACAGGTAGGCACTTTGCAAAAAAAAAGCTCTGTTTTCTGTGAAAAAATGGGATGTGTCCACGTTGTGTTTTGGAGCATATCCTGTTGCGGGCGCTAGGCCTACCCACACAAGTGAGGTACAATTTTTATCGGGAGACTTGGGGGAACGCTGGGTGGAAGGATATTGGTGGCTCCTCTCAGATTCCAGAACTTTCTGTCACTGAAATGACAGGAAAAAGTGTTTTTTTAGCCACATTTTGAGGTTTGCAAAGGATTCTGGGTAACAGAACCTGGTCAGAGCCCCACAAGTCCCCCCATCTTGGATTCCCCTAGGTCTCTAGTTTTAAAAAATGCACAGGTTTGGTAGGTTTCCCTAGGTGCCGGCTGAGCTAGAGGCCAGAATCTACAGGTAGGCACTTTGGAAAAAGCAGCTCTGTTTTCGGTCAAAAAATGGGATGTGCCCACGTTGTGTTTTGGGACATTTCCTGTCGCGGGCGCTAGGACTACCCACACAAGTGAGGTATCATTTTTATCGGCAGACTTGGGGGAACGCTGGGTGGAAGGAAATTTGTGGCTCCTCTCAGATTCCAGAACTTTCTGTCATCGAAATGTGACGAAAAAGTGTTTTTTTAGCCAAATTTTGAGGTTTGCAAAGGATTCTGGGTAACAGAACCTGGTCAGAGCCCCACAAGTCACCCCATTTTGGATTCCCCTAGCTCTCTAGTTTTAAAAAATGCACAGGTTTGGTAGGTTTCCCTAGGTGCCGGCTGAGCTAGAGGCCAAAATCTACAGGTAGGCACGTTGCAAAAAACAGCTCTGTTTTCTGTGAAAAAATGTGATGTGTCCACGTTGTGTTTTGGGGCATATCCTGTCGCGGGCGCTAGGCCTACCCACACAAGTGTGCTACCATTTTTATCGGGAGAATTGGGGGAACGCTGGGTGGAAGGAAATTTGTGGCTCCTCTCAGATTCAAGAACCTTCTGTCACCGAAATGATAGGAAAAAGTGTTTTTTTAGCCACATTTTGAGGTTTGCAAAGGATTCTGGGTAACAGAACCTGGTCAGAGCCCCACAAGTCACCCCATCTTGGATTCCCCTAGGTCTCTAGTTTTCAAAAATGCACAGGTTTGGTAGGTTTCCCTAGGTGCCGGCTGAGCTAGAGGCAAAAATCTACAGGTAGGCACTTTGCAAAAAGCAGCTCTGTTTTCTGTCAAAAAATGGGATGTGCCCACGTTGTGTTTTGGGACATTTCCTGTCGCGGGTGCTAGGACTACCCACACAAGTGAGGTATCATTTTTATCAGCAGACTTGGGGGAACGCTGGGTGGAAGGAAATTTGTGGCTCCTCTCTGATTCCAGAACTTTCTGTCACCGAAATGTGAGGAAAATGTGTTTTTTTAGCCAAATTTTGAGGTTTGCAAAGGATTCTGGGTAACAGAACCTGGTCAGAACCCCACAAGTCAACCCATCTTGGATTCCCCTAGGTCTCTAGTTTTCAACAATGCACAGGTGTGGTAGGTTTCCCAAGGTGCCGGCTGAGCTAGAGGCCAAAATCTACAGGTAGGCACTTTGCAAAAAACAGCTCTGTTTTCTGTGAAAAAATGGGATGTGTCCACGTTGTGTTTTGGAGCATATCCTGTTGCGGGCGCTAGGCCTACCCACACAAGTGAGGTACAATTTTTATCGGGAGACTTGGGGGAACGCTGGGTGGAAGGAAATTTGTGGCTCCTCTCAGATTCCAGAACTTTCTGTCACTGAAATGACAGGAAAAAGTGTTTTTTTAGCCAAATTTTGAGGTTTGCAAAGGATTCTGGGTAACAGAACCTGGTCAGAGCCCCACAAGTCACCCCATCTTGGATTCCCCTAGGTCTCTAGTTTTAAAAAATGCACAGGTTTGGTAGGTTTCCCTAGGTGCCGGCTGAGCTAGAGGCCAGAATCTACAGGTAGGCACTTTGCAAAAAGCAGCTCTGTTTTCTGTCAAAAAATGGGATGTGCCCACGTTGTGTTTTGGGACATTTCCTGTCGCGGGCGCTAGGACTACCCACACAAGTGAGGTATCATTTTTATCGGCAGACTTGGGGGAACGCTGGGTGGAAGGAAATTTGTGGCTCCTCTCAGATTCCAGAACTTTCTGTCATCGAAATGTGACGAAAAAGTTTTTTTTAGCCAAATTTTGAGGTTTGCAAAGGATTCTGGGTAACAGAACCTGGTCAGAGCCCCACAAGTCACCCCATTTTGGATTCCCCTAGCTCTCTAGTTTTAAAAAATGCACAGGTTTGGTAGGTTTCCCTAGGTGCCGGCTGAGCTAGAGGCCAAAATCTACAGGTAGGCACGTTGCAAAAAACAGCTCTGTTTTCTGTGAAAAAATGTGATGTGTCCACGTTGTGTTTTGGGGCATATCCTGAAGCGGGCGCTAGGCCTACCCACACAAGTGTGCTACCATTTTTATCGGGAGAATTGGGGGAACGCTGGGTGGAAGGAAATTTGTGGCTCCTCTCAGATTCAAGAACCTTCTGTCACCGAAATGATAGGAAAAAGTGTTTTTTTAGCCACATTTTGAGGTTTGCAAAGGATTCTGGGTAACAGAACCTGGTCAGAGCCCCACAAGTCACCCCATCTTGGATTCCCCTAGGTCTCTAGTTTTAAAAAATGCACAGGTTTGGTAGGTTTCCCTAGGTGCCGGCTGAGCTAGAGGCAAAAATCTACAGGTAGGCACTTTGCAAAAAGCAGCTCTGTTTTCTGTCAAAAAATGGGATGTGCCCACGTTGTGTTTTGGGACATTTCCTGTCGCGGGTGCTAGGACTACCCACACAAGTGAGGTATCATTTTTATCAGCAGACTTGGGGGAACGCTGGGTGGAAGGAAATTTGTGGCTCCTCTCTGATTCCAGAACTTTCTGTCACCGAAATGTGAGGAAAATGTGTTTTTTTAGCCAAATTTTGAGGTTTGCAAAGGATTCTGGGTAACAGAACCTGGTCAGAACCCCACAAGTCAACCCATCTTGGATTCCCCTAGGTCTCTAGTTTTCAACAATGCACAGGTGTGGTAGGTTTCCCAAGGTGCCGGCTGAGCTAGAGGCCAAAATCTACAGGTAGGCACTTTGCAAAAAACAGCTCTGTTTTCTGTGAAAAAATGGGATGTGTCCACGTTGTGTTTTGGAGCATATCCTGTTGCGGGCGCTAGGCCTACCCACACAAGTGAGGTACAGTTTTTATCGGGAGACTTGGGGGAACGCTGGGTGGAAGGAAATTTGTGGCTCCTCTCAGATTCCAGAACTTTCTGTCACTGAAATGACAGGAAAAAGTGTTTTTTTAGCCAAATTTTGAGGTTTGCAAAGGATTCTGGGTAACAGAACCTGGTCAGAGCCCCACAAGTCACCCCATCTTGGATTCCCCTAGGTCTCTAGTTTTAAAAAATGCACAGGTTTGGTAGGTTTCCCTAGGTGCCGGCTGAGCTAGAGGCCAGAATCTACAGGTAGGCACTTTGCAAAAAGCAGCTCTGTTTTCTGTCAAAAAATGGGATGTGCCCACGTTGTGTTTTGGGACATTTCCTGTCGCGGGCGCTAGGACTACCCACACAAGTGAGGTATCATTTTTATCGGCAGACTTGGGGGAACGCTGGGTGGAAGGAAATTTGTGGCTCCTCTCAGATTCCAGAACTTTCTGTCATCGAAATGTGACGAAAAAGTTTTTTTTAGCCAAATTTTGAGGTTTGCAAAGGATTCTGGGTAACAGAACCTGGTCAGAGCCCCACAAGTCACCCCATTTTGGATTCCCCTAGCTCTCTAGTTTTAAAAAATGCACAGGTTTGGTAGGTTTCCCTAGGTGCCGGCTGAGCTAGAGGCCAAAATCTACAGGTAGGCACGTTGCAAAAAACAGCTCTGTTTTCTGTGAAGAAATGTGATGTGTCCACGTTGTGTTTTGGGGCATATCCTGTCGCGGGCGCTAGGCCTACCCACACAAGTGTGCTACCATTTTTATCGGGAGAATTGGGGGAACGCTGGGTGGAAGGAAATTTGTGGCTCCTCTCAGATTCAAGAACCTTCTGTCACCGAAATGATAGGAAAAAGTGTTTTTTTAGCCACATTTTGAGGTTTGCAAAGGATTCTGGGTAACAGAACCTGGTCAGAGCCCCACAAGTCACCCCATCTTGGATTCCCCTAGGTCTCTAGTTTTAAAAAATGCACAGGTTTGGTAGGTTTCCCTAGGTGCCGGCTGAGCTAGAGGCCAAAATCTACAGGTAGGCACTTTGCAAAAATCAGCTCTGTTTTCTGTCAAAAAATGGGATGTGCCCATGTTGTGTTTTGGGAGATTTCCTGTTGCGGGCGCTAGGACTCACCACACAAGTGAGGTATCATTTTTATCGGCAGACTTGGGGGAATGCTGGGTGGAAGGAAATTTGTGGCTCCTCTCAGATTCCAGAACTTTCTGTCACCGAAATGTGAGGAAAATGTGTTTTTTTAGCCAAATTTTGAGGTTTGCAAAGGATTCTGGGTAACAGAACCTGGTCAGAGCCCCACAAGTCACCCCATTTTGGATTCCCCTAGCTCTCTAGGTTTCAACAATGCACAGGTGTGGTAGGTTTCCCTAGGTGGCGGCTGAGCTAGAGGCCAAAATCTACAGGTAGGCACTTTGCAAAAAACAGCTCTGTTTTCTGTGAAAAAATGGGATGTGTCCACGTTGTGTTTTGGAGCATATCCTGTTGCGGGCGCTAGGCCTACCCACACAAGTGAGGTACAATTTTTATCGGGAGACTTGGGGGAACGCTGGGTGGAAGGAAATTTGTGGCTCCTCTCAGATTCCAGAACTTTCTGTCACCGAAATGACAGGAAAAAGTGTTTTTTTAGCCAAATTTTGAGGTTTGCAAAGGATTTTGGGTAATAGAACCTGGTCAGAGCCCCACAAGTCACCCCATCTTGGATTCCCCTAGGTCTCTAGTTTTAAAAAATGCACAGGTTTGGTAGGTTTCCCTAGGTGCCGGCTGAGCTAGAGGCCAAAATCTACAGGTAGGCACTTTGCAAAAAGCAGCTCTGTTTTCTGTCAAAAAATGGGATGTGTCCACGTTGTGTTTTGGGACATTTCCTGTCACGGGCGCTAGGACTACCCACACAAGTGAGGTATCATTTTTATCAGCAGACTTGGGGGAACGCTGGCTGGAAGGAAATTTGTGGCTTCTCTCACATTCCAGAACTTTCTGTCACCGAAATGACAGGAAAAAGTGTTTTTTTAGCCAAATTTTGAGGTTTGCAAAGGATTCTGGGTAACAGAACCTGGTCAGAGCCCCACAAGTCACCCCATCTTGGATTCCCCTAGCTCTCTAGTTTTAAAAAATGCACAGGTTTGGTAGGTTTCCCTAGGTGGCGGCTGAGCTAGAGGCCAAAATCTACAGGTAGGCACTTTGCAAAAAGCAGCTCTGTTTTCTGTCAAAAAATGGGATGTGCCCACGTTGTGTTTTGGGAAATTTCCAGTCGCGGGCGCTAGGACTACCCACACAAGTGAGGTATCATTTTTATCAGCAGACTTGGGGGAACGCTGGGTGGAAGGAAATTTGTGGCTCCTCTCTGATTCCAGAACTTTCTGTTACCGAAATGTGAGGAAAATGTGTTTTTTTAGCCAAATTTTGAGGTTTGCAAAGGATTCTGGGTAACAGAACCTGGTCAGAACCCCACAAGTCAACCCATCTTGGATTCCCCTAGGTCTCTAGTTTTCAACAATGCACAGGTGTGGTAGGTTTCCCAAGGTGCCGGCTGAGCTAGAGGCCAAAATCTACAGGTAGGCACTTTGCAAAAAACAGCTCTGTTTTCTGTGAAAAAATGGGATGTGTCCACGTTGTGTTTTGGAGCATATCCTGTTGCGGGCGCTAGGCCTACCCACACAAGTGATGTACAATTTTTATCGGGAGACTTGGGGGAACGCTGGGTGGAAGGAAATTTGTGGCTCCTCTCAGATTCCAGAACTTTCTGTCACTGAAATGACAGGAAAAAGTGTTTTTTTAGCCACATTTTGAGGTTTGCAAAGGATTCTGGGTAACAGAACCTGGTCAGAGCCCCACAAGTCACCCCATCTTGGATTCCCCTAGGTCTCTAGTTTTAAAAAATGCACAGGTTTGGTAGGTTTCCCTAGGTGCCGGCTGAGCTAGAGGCCAGAATCTACAGGTAGGCACTTTGCAAAAAGCAGCTCTTTTTTCTGTCAAAAAATGGGATGTGCCCACGTTGTGTTTTGGGACATTTCCTGTCGCGGGCGCTAGGACTACCCACACAAGTGAGGTATCATTTTTATCGGCAGACTTGGGGGAACGCTGGGTGGAAGGAAATTTGTGGCTCCTCTCAGATTCCAGAACTTTCTGTCATCGAAATGTGACGAAAAAGTTTTTTTTAGCCAAATTTTGAGGTTTGCAAAGGATTCTGGGTAACAGAACCTGGTCAGAGCCCCACAAGTCACCCCATTTTGGATTCCCCTAGCTCTCTAGTTTTAAAAAATGCACAGGTTTGGTAGGTTTCTCTAGGTGCCGGCTGAGCTAGAGGCCAAAATCTACAGGTAGGCACGTTGCAAAAAACCGCTCTGTTTTCTGTGAAAAAATGTGATGTGTCCATGTTGTGTTTTGGGGCATATCCTGTCGCGGGCGCTAGGCCTACCCACACAAGTGTGCTACCATTTTTATCGGGAGAATTGGGGGAACGCTGGGTGGAAGGAAATTTGTGGCTCCTCTCAGATTCAATAACCTTCTGTCACCGAAATGATAGGAAAAAGTGTTTTTTTAGCCACATTTTGAGGTTTGCAAAGGATTCTGGGTAACAGAACCTGGCCAGAGCCCCACAAGTCACCCCATCTTGGATTCCCCTAGGTCTCTAGTTTTAAAAAATGCACAGGTTTGGTAGGTTTCCCTAGGTGCCGGCTGAGCTAGAGGCCAAAATCTACAGGTAGGCACTTTGCAAAAATCAGCTCTGTTTTCTGTCAAAAAATGGGATGTGCCCATGTTGTGTTTTGGGACATTTCCTGTCACGGGCGCTAGGACTCACCACACAAGTGAGGTATCATTTTTATCGGCAGACTTGGGGGAATGCTGGGTGGAAGGAAATTTGTGGCTCCTCTCAGATTCCAGAACTTTCTGTCACCGAAATGTGAGGAAAATGTGTTTTTTTAGCCAAATTTTGAGGTTTGCAAAGGATTCTGGGTAACAGAACCTGGTCAGAGCCCCACAAGTCACCCCATTTTGGATTCCCCTAGCTCTCTAGGTTTCAACAATGCACAGGTGTGGTAGGTTTCCCTAGGTGCCGGCTGAGCTAGAGGCCAAAATCTACAGGTAGGCACTTTGCAAAAAACAGGTCTGTTTTCTGTGAAAAAATGTGATGTGTCCACATTGTGTTTTGGGGCATATCCTGTTGCGGGCGCTAGGCCTAACCACACAAGTGAGGTACAATTTTTATCGGGAGACTTGGGGGAACGCTGGGTGGAAGGAAATTTGTGGCTCCTCTCAGATTCCAGAACTTTCTGTCACCGAAATGACAGGAAAAAGTGTTTTTTTAGCCAAATTTTGAGGTTTGCAAAGGATTCTGGGTAACAGGACCTGGTCAGAGCCCCACAAGTCACCCCATCTTGGATTCCCCTAGGTCTCTAGTTTTAAAAAATGCACAGGTTTGGTAGGTTTCCCTAGGTGGCGGCTGAGCTAGAGGCCAAAATCTACAGGTAGGCACTTTGCAAAAATCAGCTCTGTTTTCTGTCAAAAAATGGGATGTGCCCACGTTGTGTTTTGGGACATTTCCTGTCGCGGGCGCTAGGACTACCCACACAAGTGAGGTATCATTTTTATCGGCAGACTTGGGGGAATGCTGGGTGGAAGGAAATTTGTGGCTCCTCTCAGATTCCAGAACTTTCTGTCACCGAAATGTGAGGGAAATGTGTTTTTTTACCCAAATTTTGAGGTTTGCAAAGGATTCTGGGTAACAGAACCTGGTCAGAGCCCCACAAGTCAACCCATCTTGGATTCCCCTAGGTCTCTAGGTTTCAACAATGCACAGGTGTGGTAGGTTTCCCTAGGTGCCGGCTGAGCTAGAAGCCAAAATCTACAGGTAGGCACTTTGCAAAAAACAGGTCTGTTTTCTGTGAAAAAATGTGATGTGTCCACATTGTGTTTTGGGGCATATCCTGTTGCGGGCGCTAGGCCTAACCACACAAGTGAGGTACAATTTTTTATCGGGAGACTTGGGGGAACGCTGGGTGGAAGGAAATTTGTGGCTCCTCTCAGATTCCAGAACTTTCTGTCACCGAAATCACAGGAAAATGTGTTTTTTTAGCCAAATTTTGAGGTTTGCAAAGGATTCTGGGTAACAGGACCTGGTCAGAGCCCCACAAGTCACCCCATCTTGGATTCCCCTAGGTCTCTAGTTTTAAAAAATGCACAGGTTTGGTAGGTTTCCCTAGGTGGCGGCTGAGCTAGAGGCCAAAATCTACAGGTAGGCACTTTGCAAAAATCAGCTCTGTTTTCTGTCAAAAAATGGGATGTGCCCACGTTGTGTTTTGGGACATTTCCTGTCGCGGGCGCTAGGACTACCCACACAAGTGAGGTATCATTTTTATCGGCAGTCTTGGGGGAATGCTGGGTGGAAGGAAATTTGTGGCTCCTCTCAGATTCCAGAACTTTCTGTCACCGAAATGTGAGGAAAATGTGTTTTTTTAGCCAAATTTTGAGGTTTGCAAAGGATTCTGGGTAACAGAACCTGGTCAGAGCCCCACAAGTCAACCCATCTTGGATTCCCCTAGGTCTCTAGGTTTCAACAATGCACAGGTGTGGTAGGTTTCCCTAGGTGCCGGCTGAGCTAGAGGCCAAAATCTACAGGTAGGCACTTTGCAAAAAACAGCTCTGTTTTCTGTGAAAAAATGGGATGTGTCCACGTTGTGTTTTGGAGCATATCCTGTTGCGGGCGCTAGGCCTACCCACACAAGTGAGGTACAATTTTTATCGGGAGACTTGGGGGAACGCTGGGTGGAAGGAAATTTGTGGCTCCTCTC
This sequence comes from Pleurodeles waltl, assembly GCF_031143425.1. NCBI lineage: Eukaryota > Metazoa > Chordata > Amphibia > Caudata > Salamandridae > Pleurodeles > Pleurodeles waltl. The sequence continues at coordinate 1,079,674,888 of NC_090444.1, read as the reverse complement.
AGATTCCAGAACTTTCTGTCACCGAAATGACAGGAAAAAGTGTTTTTTTAGCCAAATTTTGAGGTTTGCAAAGGATTCTGGGTAAAAGAACCTGGTCAGAGCCCCACAAGTCACCCCATCTTGGATTCCCCTAGGTCTCTAGTTTTAAAAAATGCACAGGTTTGGTAGGTTTCCCTAGGTGCCGGCTGAGCTAGAGGCCAAAATCTACAGGTAGGCACTTTGCAAAAAGCAGCTCTGTTTTCTGTCAAAAAGTGGGATGTGCCCACGTTGTGTTTTGGGACATTTCCTGTCACGGGCGCTAGGACTACCCACACAAGTGAGGTATCATTTTTATCGGCAGACTTGGGGGAACGCTGGGTGGAAGGAAATTTGTGGCTTCTCTCACATTCCAGAACTTTCTGTCACCGAAATGTGAGGAAAAAGTGTTTTTTTAGCCAAATTTTGAGGTTTGCAAAGGATTCTGGGTAACAGAACCTGGTCAGAGCCCCACAAGTCACCCCATCTTGGATTCCCCTAGCTAACTAGTTTTAAAAAATGCTCAGGTTTGGTAGGTTTCCCTAGGTGGCGGCTGAGCTAGAGGCCAAAATCTACAGGTAGGCACTTTGCAAAAAGCAGCTCTGTTTTCTGTCAAAAAATGGGATGTGCCCACGTTGTGTTTTGGGACATTTCCTGTCACGGGCGCTAGGACTACCCACACAAGTGAGGTATCATTTTTATCGGCAGACTTGGGGGAATGCTGGGTGGAAGGAAATTTGTGGCTCCTCTCAGATTCCAGAACTTTCTGTCACCGAAATGTGAGGGAAATGTGTTTTTTTACCCAAATTTTGAGGTTTGCAAAGGATTCTGGGTAACAGAACCTGGTCAGAGCCCCACAAGTCAACCCATCTTGGATTCCCCTAGGTCTCTAGGTTTCAACAATGCACAGGTGTGGTAGGTTTCCCTAGGTGCCGGCTGAGCTAGAGGACAAAATCTACAGGTAGGCACTTTGCACAGGTCTGTTTTCTGTGAAAAAATGTGATGTGTCCACATTGTGTTTTGGGGCATATCCTGTTGCGGGCGCTAGGCCTAACCACACAAGTGAGGTACAATTTTTATCGGGAGACTTGGGGGAACGCTGGGTGGAAGGAAATTTGTGGCTCCTCTCAGATTCCAGAACTTTCTGTCACCGAAATGACAGGAAAAAGTGTTTTTTTAGCCAAATTTTGAGGTTTGCAAAGGATTCTGGGTAACAGAACCTGGTCAGAGCCCCACAAGTCACCCCATCTTGGATTCCCCTAGGTCTCTAGTTTTAAAAAATGCACAGGTTTGGTAGGTTTCCCTAGGTGGCGGCTGAGCTAGAGGCCAAAATCTACAGGTAGGCACTTTGCAAAAAGCAGCTCTGTTTTCTGTCAAAAAATGGGATGTGTCCACGTTGTGTTTTGGGACATTTCCTGTCGCGGGCGCTAGGACTACCCACACAAGTGAGGTATCATTTTTATCAGCAGACTTGGGGGAACGCTGGGTTGAAGGAAATTTGTGGGTCCTCTCAGATTCCAGAACCTTCTGTCACCGAAATGACAGGAAAAAGTGTTTTTTTAGCCACATTTTGAGGTTTGCAAAGGATTCTGGGTAACAGAACCTGGTCAGAGCCCCACAAGTCAACCCATCTTGGATTCCCCTAGGTCTCTAGTTTTCAACAATGCACAGGTGTGGTAGGTTTCCCTAGGTGCCGGCTGAGCTAGAGGCCAAAATCTACAGGTAGACTCTTTGCAAAAAACAGCTCTGTTTTCTGTGAAAAAATGGGATGTGTCCACGTTGTGTTTTGGAGTATATCCTGTTGCGGGCGCTAGGTCTACCCACACAAGTGAGGTACCATTTTTATCGGGAGACTTGGGGGAACGCTGGCTGGAAGGAAATTTGTGGCTCCTCTCAGATTCCAGAACCTTCTGTCACCGAAATGATAGGAAAAAGTGTTTTTTTAGCCACATTTTGAGGTTTGCAAAGGATTCTGGGTAACAGAACCTGGTCAGAGCCCCACAAGTCACACCATCTTCGATTCCCCTAGGTCTCTAGTTTTCAAAAATGCACAGGTTTGGTAGGTTTCCCTAGGTGGCCGCTGAGCTAGAGGCCAAAATCTACAGGTAGGCACTTTGCAAAAAGCAGCTCTGTTTTCTGTCAAAAAATGGGATGTGCCCATGTTGTGTTTTGGGACATTTCCTGTCGCGGGCGCTAGGACTACCCACACAAGTGAGGTATCATTTTTATCGGCAGACTTGGGGGAATGCTGGGTGGAAGGAAATTTGTGGCTCCTCTCAGATTCCAGAACTTTCTGTCACCGAAATGTGAGGAAAATGAGTTTTTTTAGCCAAATTTTGAGGTTTGCAAAGGATTCTGGGTAACAGAACCTGGTCAGAGCCCCACAAGTCAACCCATCTTGGATTCCCCTAGGTCTCTAGGTTTCAACAATGCACAGGTGTGGTAGGTTTCCCTAGGTGCCGGCTGAGCTAGAGGCCAAAATCTACAGGTAGGCACTTTGCAAAAAACAGCTCTGTTTTCTGTGAAAAAATGGGATGTGTCCACGTTGTGTTTTGGAGCATATCCTGTTGCGGGCGCTAGGCCTACCCACACAAGTGAGGTACAATTTTTATCGGGAGACTTGGGGGAACGCTGGGTGGAAGGAAATTTGTGGCTCCTCTCAGATTCCAGAACTTTCTGTCACCAAAATGACAGGAAAAAGTGTTTTTTTAGCCAAATTTTGAGGTTTGCAAAGGATTCTGGGTAAAAGAACCTGGTCAGAGCCCCACAAGTCACCCCATCTTGGATTCCCCTAGGTCTCTAGTTTTAAAAAATGCACAGGTTTGGTAGGTTTCCCTAGGTGCCGGCTGAGCTAGAGGCCAAAATCTACAGGTAGGCACTTTGCAAAAAGCAGCTCTGTTTTCTGTAAAAAAATGGGATGTGCCCACGTTGTGTTTTGGGACATTTCCTGTCACGGGCGCTAGGACTACCCACACAAGTGAGGTCTAATTTTTATCGGCAGACTTGGGGGAACGCTGGGTGGAAGGAAATTTGTGGCTTCTCTCACATTCCAGAACTTTCTGTCACCGAAATGTGAGGAAAAAGTGTTTTTTTAGCCAAATTTTGAGGTTTGCAAAGGATTCTGGGTAACAGAACCTGGTCAGAGCCCCACAAGTCACCCCATCTTGGATTCCCCTAGCTAACTAGTTTTAAAAAATGCTCAGGTTTGGTAGGTTTCCCTAGGTGGCGGCTGAGCTAGAGGCCAAAATCTACAGGTAGGCACTTTGCAAAAAGCAGCTCTGTTTTCTGTCAAAAAATGGGATGTGCCCACGTTGTGTTTTGGGACATTTCCTGTCACGGGCGCTAGGACTACCCACACAAGTGAGGTATCATTTTTATCGGCAGACTTGGGGGAATGCTGGGTGGAAGGAAATTTGTGGCTCCTCTCAGATTCCAGAACTTTCTGTCACCGAAATGTGAGGGAAATGTGTTTTTTTACCCAAATTTTGAGGTTTGCAAAGGATTCTGGGTAACAGAACCTGGTCAGAGCCCCACAAGTCAACCCATCTTGGATTCCCCTAGGTCTCTAGGTTTCAACAATGCACAGGTGTGGTAGGTTTCCCTAGGTGCCGGCTGAGCTAGAGGACAAAATCTACAGGTAGGCACTTTGCAAAAAACAGGTCTGTTTTCTGTGAAAAAATGTGATGTGTCCACATTGTGTTTTGGGGCATATCCTGTTGCGGGCGCTAGGCCTAACCACACAAGTGAGGTACAATTTTTATCGGGAGACTTGGGGGAATGCTGGGTGGAAGGAAATTTGTGGCTCCTCTCAGATTCCAGAACTTTCTGTCACCGAAATGACAGGAAAAAGTGTTTTTTTAGCCAAATTTTGAGGTTTGCAAAGGATTCTGGGTAACAGAACCTGGTCAGAGCCCCACAAGTCACCCCATCTTGGATTCCCCTAGGTCTCTAGTTTTAAAAAATGCACAGGTTTGGTAGGTTTCCCTAGGTGGCGGCTGAGCTAGAGGCCAAAATCTACAGGTAGGCACTTTGCAAAAAGCAGCTCTGTTTTCTGTCAAAAAATGGGATGTGTCCACGTTGTGTTTTGGGACATTTCCTGTTGCGGGCGCTAGGACTACCCACACAAGTGAGGTATCATTTTTATCGGCAGACTTGGGGGAACGCTGGGTTGAAGGAAATTTGTGGGTCCTCTCAGATTCCAGAACCTTCTGTCACCGAAATGACAGGAAAAAGTGTTTTTTTAGCCACATTTTGAGGTTTGCAAAGGATTCTGGGTAACAGAACCTGGTCAGAGCCCCACAAGTCAACCCATCTTGGATTCCCCTAGGTCTCTAGTTTTCAACAATGCACAGGTGTGGTAGGTTTCCCTAGGTGCCGGCTGAGCTAGAGGCCAAAATCTACAGGTAGGCACTTTGCAAAAAACAGCTCTGTTTTCTGTGAAAAAATGGGATGTGTCCACGTTGTGTTTTGGAGCATATCCTGTTGCGGGCGCTTGGCCTACCCACACAAGTGAGGTACCATTTTTATCGGGAGACTTGGGGGAACGCTGGCTGGAAGGAAATTTGTGGCTCCTCTCAGATTCCAGAACCTTCTGTCACCGAAATGATAGGAAAAAGTGTTTTTTTAGCCACATTTTGAAGTTTGCAAAGGATTCTGGGTAACAGAACCTGGTCAGAGCCCCACAAGTCACACCATCTTGGATTCCCCTAGGTCTCTAGTTTTCAAAAATGCACAGGTTTGGTAGGTTTCCCTAGGTGCCGGCTGAGCTAGAGGCCAGAATCTACAGGTAGGCACTTTGGAAAAAGCAGCTCTGTTTTCTGTCAAAAAATGGGATGTGCCCACGTTGTGTTTTGGGACATTTCCTGTCGCGGGCGCTAGGACTACCCACACAAGTGAGGTATCATTTTTATCGGCAGACTTGGGGGAACGCTGGGTGGAAGGAAATTTGTGGCTCCTCTCAGATTCCAGAACTTTCTGTCATCGAAATGTGACGAAAAAGTGTTTTTTTAGCCAAATTTTGAGGTTTGCAAAGGATTCTGGGTAACAGAACCTGGTCAGAGCCCCACAAGTCACCCCATTTTGGATTCCCCTAGCTCTCTAGTTTTAAAAAATGCACAGGTTTGGTAGGTTTCCCTAGGTGCCGGCTGAGCTAGAGGCCAAAATCTACAGGTAGGCACGTTGCAAAAAACAGCTCTGTTTTCTGTGAAAAAATGTGATGTGTCCACGTTGTGTTTTGGGGCATATCCTGTCGCGGGCGCTAGGCCTACCCACACAAGTGTGCTACCATTTTTATCGGGAGAATTGGGGGAACGCTGGGTGGAAGGAAATTTGTGGCTCCTCTCAGATTCAAGAACCTTCTGTCACCGAAATGATAGGAAAAAGTGTTTTTTTAGCCACATTTTGAGGTTTGCAAAGGATTCTGGGTAACAGAACCTGGTCAGAGCCCCACAAGTCACCCCATCTTGGATTCCCCTAGGTCTCTAGTTTTCAAAAATGCACAGGTTTGGTAGGTTTCCTTAGGTGCCGGCTGAGCTAGAGGCAAAAATCTACAGGTAGGCACTTTGCAAAAAGCAGCTCTGTTTTCTGTCAAAAAATGGGATGTGCCCACGTTGTGTTTTGGGACATTTCCTGTCGCGGGTGCTAGGACTACCCACACAAGTGAGGTATCATTTTTATCAGCAGACTTGGGGGAACGCTGGGTGGAAGGAAATTTGTGGCTCCTCTCTGATTCCAGAACTTTCTGTCACCGAAATGTGAGGAAAATGTGTTTTTTTAGCCAAATTTTGAGGTTTGCAAAGGATTCTGGGTAACAGAACCTGGTCAGAGCCCCACAAGTCAACCCATCTTGGATTCCCCTAGGTCTCTAGGTTTCAACAATGCACAGGTGTGGTAGGTTTCCCTAGGTGGCGGCTGAGCTAGAGGCCAAAATCTACAGGTAGGCACTTTGCAAAAAACAGCTCTGTTTTCTGTGAAAAAATGGGATGTGTCCACGTTGTGTTTTGGAGCATATCCTGTTGCGGGCGCTAGGCCTACCCACACAAGTGAGGTACAATTTTTATCGGGAGACTTGGGGGAACGCTGGGTGGAAGGAAATTTGTGGCTCCTCTCAGATTCCAGAACTTTCTGTCACCGAAATGACAGGAAAAAGTGTTTTTTTAGCCAAATTTTGAGGTTTGCAAAGGATTCTGGGTAACAGAACCGGGTCAGAGCCCCACAAGTCACCCCATCTTGGATTCCCCTAGGTCTCTAGTTTAAAAAAATGCACAGGTTTGGTATGTTTCCCTAGGTGCCGGCTGAGCTAGAGGCCAAAATCTACAGGTAGGCACTTTGCAAAAAGCAGCTCTGTTTTCTGTCAAAAAATGGGATGTGCCCACGTTGTGTTTTGGGACATTTCCTGTCACGGGCGCTAGGACTACCCACACAAGTGAGGTATCATTTTTATCAGCAGACTTGGGGGAACGCTGGGTGGAAGGAAATTTGTGGCTTCTCTCACATTCCAGAACTTTCTGTCACCGAAATGACAGGAAAAAGTGTTTTTTTAGCCAAATTTTGAGGTTTGCAAAGGATTCTGGGTAACAGAACCTGGTCAGAGCCCCACAAGTCACCCCATCTTGGATTCCCCTAGCTCTCTAGTTTTAAAAAATGCACAGGTTTGGTAGGTTTCCCTAGGTGGCGGCTGAGCTAGAGGCCAAAATCTACAGGTAGGCACTTTGCAAAAAGCAGCTCTGTTTTCTGTCAAAAAATGGGATGTGCCCACGTTGTGTTTTGGGACATTTCCTGTCGCGGGCGCTAGGACTACCCACACAAGTGAGGTATCATTTTTATCGGCAGACTTGGGGGAATGCTGGGTGCAAGGAAATTTGTGGCTCCTCTCAGATTCCAGAACTTTCTGTCACCGAAATGTGAGGGAAATGTGTTTTTTTACCCAAATTTTGAGGTTTGCAAAGGGTTCTGGGTAACAGAACCTGGTCAGAGCCCCACAAGTCAACCCATCTTGGATTCCCCTAGGTCTCTAGGTTTCAACAATGCACAGGTGTGGTAGGTTTCCCTAGGTGCCGGCTGAGCTAGAGGCCAAAATCTACAGGTAGGCACTTTGCAAAAAACAGGTCTGTTTTCTGTGAAAAAATGTGATGTGTCCACATTGTGTTTTGGGGCATATCCTGTTGCGGGCGCTAGGCCTAACCACACAAGTGAGGTACAATTTTTATCGGGAGACTTGGGGGAACGCTGGGTGGAAGGAAATTTGTGGCTCCTCTCAGATTCCAGAACTTTCTGTCACCGAAATGACAGGAAAAAGTGTTTTTTTAGCCAAATTTTGAGGTTTGCAAAGGATTCTGGGTAACAGGACCTGGTCAGAGCCCCACAAGTCACCCCATCTTGGATTCCCCTAGTTCTCTAGTTTTAAAAAATGCATAGGTTTGGTAGGTTTCCCTAGGTGGCGGCTGAGGTAGAGGCCAAAATCTACAGGTAGGCACTTTGCAAAAATCAGCTCTGTTTTCTGTCAAAAAATGGGATGTGCCCACGTTGTGTTTTGGGACATTTCCTGTCGCGGGCGCTAGGACTACCCACACAAGTGAGGTATCATTTTTATCGGCAGACTTGGGGGAATGCTGGGTGGAAGGAAATTTGTGGCTCCTCTCAGATTCCAGAACTTTCTGTCACCGAAATGTGAGGGAAATGTGTTTTTTTACCCAAATTTTGAGGTTTGCAAAGGATTCTGGGTAACAGAACCTGGTCAGAGCCCCACAAGTCAACCCATCTTGGATTCCCCTAGGTCTCTAGGTTTCAACAATGCACAGGTGTGGTAGGTTTCCCTAGGTGCCGGCTGAACTAGAGGCCAAAATCTACAGGTAGGCACTTTGCAAAAAACAGGTCTGTTTTCTGTGAAAAAATTTGATGTGTCCACATTGTGTTTTGGGGCATATCCTGTTGCGGGCGCTAGGCCTAACCACACAAGTGAGGTACAATTTTTATCGGGAGACTTGGGGGAACGCTGGGTGGAAGGAAATTTGTGGCTCCTCTCAGATTCCAGAACTTTCTGTCACCGAAATCACAGGAAAAAGTGTTTTTTTAGCCAAATTTTGAGGTTTGCAAAGGATTCTGGGTAACAGGACCTGGTCAGAGCCCCACAAGTCACCCCATCTTGGATTCCCCTAGGTCTCTAGTTTTAAAAAATGCACAGGTTTGGTAGGTTTCCCTAGGTGGCGGCTGAGCTAGAGGCCAAAATCTACAGGTAGGCACTTTGCAAAAATCAGCTCTGTTTTCTGTCAAAAAATGGGATGTGCCCACGTTGTGTTTTGGGACATTTCCTGTCGCGGGCGCTAGGACTACCCACACAAGTGAGGTATCATTTTTATTGGCAGTCTTGGGGGAATGCTGGGTGGAAGGAAATTTGTGGCTCCTCTCAGATTCCAGAACTTTCTGTCACCGAAATGTGAGGAAAATGTGTTTTTTTAGCCAAATTTTGAGGTTTGCAAAGGATTCTGGGTAACAGAACCTGGTCAGAGCCCCACAAGTCAACCCATCTTGGATTCCCCTAGGTCTCTAGGTTTCAACAATGCACAGGTGTGGTAGGTTTCCCTAGGTGCCGGCTGAGCTAGAGGCCAAAATCTACAGGTAGGCACTTTGCAAAAAACAGCTCTGTTTTCTGTGAAAAAATGGGATGTGTCCACGTTGTGTTTTGGAGCATATCCTGTTGCGGGCGCTAGGCCTACCCACACAAGTGAGGTACAATTTTTATCGGGAGACTTGGGGGAACGCTGGGTGGAAGGAAATTTGTGGCTCCTCTCAGAATCCAGAACTTTCTGTCACCGAAATGACAGGAAAAAGTGTTTTTTTAGCCAAATTTTGAGGTTTGCAAAGGATTCTGTGTAAAAGAACCTGGTCAGAGCCCCACAAGTCACCCCATCTTGGATTCCCCTAGGTCTCTAGTTTTAAAAAATGCACAGGTTTGGTAGGTTTCCCTAGGTGCCGGCTGAGCTAGAGGCCAAAATCTACAGGTAGGCACTTTGCAAAAAGCAGCTCTGTTTTCTGTCAAAAAATGGGATGTGCCCACGTTGTGTTTTGGGACATTTCCTGTCACGGGCGCTAGGACTACCCACACAAGTGAGGTATCATTTTTATCGGCAGACTTGGGGGAACGCTGGGTGGAAGGAAATTTGTGGCTTCTCTCACATTCCAGAACTTTCTGTCACCGAAATGTGAGGAAAAAGTTTTTTTAGCCAAATTTTGAGGTTTGCAAAGGATTCTGGGTAACAGAACCTGGTCAGAGCCCCACAAGTCACCCCATCTTGAATTCCCCTAGCTAACTAGTTTTAAAAAATGCTCAGGTTTGGTAGGTTTCCCTAGGTGGCGGCTGAGCTAGAGGCCAAAATCTACAGGTAGGCACTTTGCGAAAAGCTGCTCTGTTTTCTGTCAAAAAATGGGATGTGCCCACGTTGTGTTTTGGGACATTTCCTGTCACGGGCGCTAGGACTACCCACACAAGTGAGGTATCATTTTTATCGGCAGACTTGGGGGAATGCTGGGTGGAAGGAAATTTGTGGCTCCTCTCAGATTCCAGAACTTTCTGTCACCGAAATGTGAGGGAAATGTGTTTTTTTACCCAAATTTTGAGGTTTGCAAAGGATTCTGGGTAACAGAACCTGGTCAGAGCCCCACAAGTCAACCCATCTTGGATTCCCCTAGGTCTCTAGGTTTCAACAATGCACAGGTGTGGTCGGTTTCCCTAGGTGCCGGCTGAGCTAGAGGACAAAATCTACAGGTAGGCACTTTGCAAAAAACAGGTCTGTTTTCTGTGAAAAAATGTGATGTGTCCACATTGTGTTTTGGGGCATATGCTGTTGCGGGCGCTAGGCCTAACCACACAAGTGAGGTACAATTTTTATCGGGAGACTTGGGGGAACGCTGGGTGGAAGGAAATTTGTGGCTCCTCTCAGATTCCAGAACTTTCTGTCACCGAAATGACAGGAAAAAGTGTTTTTTTAGCCAAATTTTGAGGTTTGCAAAGGATTCTGGGTAACAAAACCTGGTCAGAGCCCCACAAGTCACCCCATCTTGGATTCCCCTAGGTCTCTAGTTTTAAAAAATGCACAGGTTTGGTAGGTTTCCCTAGGTGGCGGCTGAGCTAGAGGCCAAAATCTACAGGTAGGCACTTTGCAAAAAGCAGCTCTGTTTTCTGTCAAAAAATGGGATGTGTCCACGTTGTGTTTTGGGACATTTCCTGTCGCGGGCGCTAGGACTACCCACACAAGTGAGGTATCATTTTTATCGGCAGACTTGGGGGAACGCTGGGTTGAAGGAAATTTGTGGGTCCTCTCAGATTCCAGAACCTTCTGTCACCGAAATGACAGGAAAAAGTGTTTTTTTAGCCACATTTTGAGGTTTGCAAAGGATTCTGGGTAACAGAACCTGGTCAGAGCCCCACAAGTCAACCCATCTTGGATTCCCCTAGGTCTCTAGTTTTCAACAATGCACAGGTGTGGTAGGTTTCCCTAGGTGCCAGCTGAGCTAGAGGCCAAAATCTACAGGTAGGCACTTTGCAAAAAACAGCTCTGTTTTCTGTGAAAAAATGGGATGTGTCCACGTTGTGTTTTGGAGCATATCCTGTTGCGGGCGCTAGGCCTACCCACACAAGTGAGGTACCATTTTTATCGGGAGACTTGGGGGAACGCTGGCTGGAAGGAAATTTGTGGCTCCTCTCAGATTCCAGAACCTTCTGTCACCGAAATGATAGGAAAAAGTGTTTTTTTAGCCACATTTTGAGGTTTGCAAAGGATTCTGGGTAACAGAACCTGGTCAGAGCCCCACAAGTCACACCATCTTGGATTCCCCTAGGTCTCTAGTTTTCACAAATGCACAGGTTTGGTAGGTTTCCCTAGGTGGCCGCTGAGCTAGAGGCCAAAATCTACAGGTAGGCACTTTGCAAAAAGCAGCTCTGTTTTCTGTCAAAAAATGGGATGTGCCCATGTTGTGTTTTGGGACATTTCCTGTCGCGGGCGCTAGGACTACCCACACAAGTGAGGTATCATTTTTATTGGCAGACTTCGGGGAATGCTGGGTGGAAGGAAATTTGTGGCTCCTCTCAGATTCCAGAACTTTCTGTCACCGAAATGTGAGGAAAATGTGTTTTTTTAGCCAAATTTTGAGGTTTGCAAAGGATTCTGGGTAACAGAACCTGGTCAGAGCCCCACAAGTCAACCCATCTTGGATTCCCCTAGGTCTCTAGGTTTCAACAATGCACAGGTGTGGTAGGTTTCCCTAGGTGCCGGCTGAGCTAGAGGCCAAAATCTACAGGTAGGCACTTTGCAAAAAACAGCTCTGTTTTCTGTGAAAAAATGGGATGTGTCCACGTTGTGTTTTGGAGCATATCCTGTTGCGGGCGCTAGGCCTACCCACACAAGTGAGGTACAATTTTTATCGGGAGACTTGGGGGAACGCTGGGTGGAAGGAAATTTGTGGCTCCTCTCAGATTCCAGAACTTTCTGTCACCGAAATGACAGGAAAAAGTGTTTTTTTAGCCAAATTTTGAGGTTTGCAAAGGATTCTGGGTAAAAGAACCTGGTCAGAGCCCCACAAGTCACCCCATCTTGGATTCCCCTAGGTCTCTAGTTTTAAAAAATGCACAGGTTTGGTAGGTTTCCCTAGGTGCCGGCTGAGCTAGAGGCCAAAATCTACAGGTAGGCACTTTGCAAAAAGCAGCTCTGTTTTCTGTCAAAAAATGGGATGTGCCCACGTTGTGTTTTGGGACATTTCCTGTCACGGGCGCTAGGACTACCCACACAAGTGAGGTCTCATTTTTATCGGCAGACTTGGGGGAACGCTGGGTGGAAGGAAATTTGTGGCTTCTCTCACATTCCAGAACTTTCTGTCACCGAAATGTGAGGAAAATGTGTTTTTTTAGCCAAATTTTGAGGTTTGCAAAGGATTCTGGGTAACAGAACCTGGTCAGAGCCCCACAAGTCACCCCATCTTGGATTCCCCTAGCTAACTAGTTTTAAAAAATGCTCAGGTTTGGTAGGTTTCCCTAGGTGGCGGCTGAGCTAGAGGCCAAAATCTACAGGTAGGCACTTTGCAAAAAGCAGCTCTGTTTTCTGTCAAAAAATGGGATGTGCCCACGTTGTGTTTTGGGACATTTCCTGTCACGGGCGCTAGGACTACCCACACAAGTGAGGTATCATTTTTATCGGCAGACTTGGGGGAATGCTGGGTGGAAGGAAATTTGTGGCTCCTCTCAGATTCCAGAACTTTCTGTCACCGAAATGTGAGGGAAATGTGTTTTTTTACCCAAATTCTGAGGTTTGCAAAGGATTCTGGGTAACAGAACCTGGTCAGAGCCCCACAAGTCAACCCATCTTGGATTCCCCTAGGTCTCTAGGTTTCAACAATGCACAGGTGTGGTAGGTTTCCCTAGGTGCCGGCTGAGCTAGAGGACAAAATCTACAGGTAGTCACTTTGCAAAAAACATGTCTGTTTTCTGTGAAAAAATGTGATGTGTCCACATTGTGTTTTGGGGCATATCCTTTTGCGGGCGCTAGGCCTAACCACACAAGTGAGGTACAATTTTTATCGGGAGACTTGGGGGAATGCTGGGTGGAAGGAAATTTGTGGCTCCTCTCAGATTCCAGAACTTTCTGTCACCGAAATGACAGGAAAAAGTGTTTTTTTAGCCAAATTTTGAGGTTTGCAAAGGATTCTGGGTAACAGAACCTGGTCAGAGCCCCACAAGTCACCCCATCTTGGATTCCCCTAGGTCTCTAGTTTTAAAAAATGCACAGGTTTGGTAGGTTTCCCTAGGTGGCGGCTGAGCTAGAGGCCAAAATCTACAGGTAGGCACTTTGCAAAAAGCAGCTCTGTTTTCTGTCAAAAAATGGGATGTGTCCACGTTGTGTTTTGGGACATTTCCTGTGGCGGGCGCTAGGACTACCCACACAAGTGAGGTATCATTTTTATCGGCAGACTTGGGGGAACGCTGGGTTGAAGGAAATTTGTGGGTCCTCTCAGATTCCAGAACCTTCTGTCACCGAAATGACAGGAAAAAGTGTTTTTTTAGCCACATTTTGAGGTTTGCAAAGGATTCTGGGTAACAGAACCTGGTCAGAGCCCCACAAGTCAACCCATCTTGGATTCCCCTAGGTCTCTAGTTTTCAACAATGCACAGGTGTGGTAGGTTTCCCTAGGTGCCGGCTGAGCTAGAGGCCAAAATCTACAGGTAGGCACTTTGCAAAAAACAGCTCTGTTTTCTGTGAAAAAATGGGATGTGTCCACGTTGTGTTTTGGAGCATATCCTGTTGCGGGCGCTAGGCCTACCCACACAAGTGAGGTACCATTTTTATCGGGAGACTTGGGGGAATGCTGGCTGGAAGGAAATTTGTGGCTCCTCTCAGATTCCAGAACCTTCTGTCACCGAAATGATAGGAAAAAGTTTTTTTTTTAGCCACATTTTGAGGTTTGCAAAGGATTCTGGGTAACAGAACCTGGTCAGAGCCCCACAAGTCACACCATCTTGGATTCCCCTAGGTCTCTAGTTTTAAAAAATGCACAGGTTTGGTAGGTTTCCCTAGGTGGCCGCTGAGCTAGAGGCTAAAATCTACAGGTAGGCACTTTGCAAAAAGCAGCTCTGTTTTCTGTCAAAAAATGGGATGTGCCCATGTTGTGTTTTGGGACATTTCCTGTCGCGGGCGCTAGGACTACCCACACAAGTGAGGTATCATTTTTATCGGCAGACTTGGGGGAATGCTGGGTGGAAGGAAATTTGTGGCTCCTCTCAGATTCCAGAACTTTCTGTCACCGAAATGTGAGGAAAATGTGTTTTTTTAGCCAAATTTTGAGGTTTGCAAAGGATTCTGGGTAACAGAACCTGGTCAGAGCCCCACAAGTCAACCCATCTTGGATTCCCCTAGGTCTCTAGGTTTCAACAATGCACAGGTGTGGTAGGTTTCCCTAGGTGCCGGCTGAGCTAGAGGCCAAAATCTACAGGTAGGCACTTTGCAAAAAACAGCTCTGTTTTCTGTGAAAAAATGGGATGTGTCCACGTTGTGTTTTGGAGCATATCCTGTTGCGGGCGCTAGGCCTACCCACACAAGTGAGGTACAATTTTTATGGGGAGACTTGGGGGAACGCTGGGTGGAAGGAAATTTGTGGCTCCTCTCAGATTCCAGAACTTTCTGTCACCGAAATGACAGGAAAAAGTGTTTTTTTAGCCAAATTTTGAGGTTTGCAAAGGATTCTGGGTAAAAGAACCTGGTCAGAGCCCCACAAGTCACCCCATCTTGGATTCCCCTAGGTCTCTAGTTTTAAAAAATGCACAGGTTTGGTAGGTTTCCCTAGGTGCCGGCTGAGCTAGAGGCCAAAATCTACAGGTAGGCACTTTGCAAAAAGCAGCTCTGTTTTCTGTCAAAAAATGGGATGTGCCCACGTTGTGTTTTGGGACATTTCCTGTCACGGGCGCTAGGACTACCCACACAAGTGAGGTATCATTTTTATCGGCAGACTTGGGGGAACGCTGGGTGGAAGGAAATTTGTGGCTTCTCTCACATTCCAGAACTTTCTGTCACCGAAATGTGAGGAAAAAGTGTTTTTTTAGCCAAATTTTGAGGTTTGCAAAGGATTCTGGGTAACAGAACCTGGTCAGAGCCCCACAAGTCACCCCATCTTGGATTCCCCTAGCTAACTAGTTTTAAAAAATGCTCAGGTTTGGTAGGTTTCCCTAGGTGGCGGCTGAGCTAGAGGCCAAAATCTACAGGTAGGCACTTTGCAAAAAGCAGCTCTGTTTTCTGTCAAAAAATGGGATGTGCCCACGTTGTGTTTTGGGACATTTCCTGTCACGGGCGCTAGGACTACCCACACAAGTGAGGTATCATTTTTATCGGCAGACTTGGGGGAATGCTGGGTGGAAGGAAATTTGTGGCTCCTCTCAGATTCCAGAACTTTCTGTCACCGAAATGTGAGGGAAATGTGTTTTTTTACCCAAATTTTGAGGTTTGCAAAGGATTCTGGGTAACAGAACCTGGTCAGAGCCCCACAAGTCAACCCATCTTGGATTCCCCTAGGTCTCTAGGTTTCAACAATGCACAGGTGTGGTAGGTTTCCCTAGGTGCCGGCTGAGCTAGAGGCCAAAATCTACAGGTAGGCACTTTGCAAAAAACAGGTCTGTTTTCTGTGAAAAAATGTGATGTGTCCACATTGTGTTTTGGGGCATATCCTGTTGCGGGCGCTAGGCCTAACCACACAAGTGAGGTACAATTTTTATCGGGAGACTTGGGGGAACGCTGGGTGGAAGGAAATTTGTGGCTCCTCTCAGATTCCAGAACTTTCTGTCACCGAAATGACAGGAAAAAGTGTTTTTTTAGCCAAATTTTGAGGTTTGCAAAGGATTCTGGGTAACAGAACCTGATCAGAGCCCCACAAGTCACCCCATCTTGGATTCCCCTAGGTCTCTAGTTTTAAAAAATGCACAGGTTTGGTAGGTTTCCCTAGGTGGCGGCTGAGCTAGAGGCCAAAATCTACAGGTAGGCACTTTGCAAAAAGCAGCTCTGTTTTCTGTCAAAAAATGGGATGTGCCCACGTTGTGTTTTGGGACATTTCCTGTCGCGGGCGCTAGGACTACCCACACAAGTGAGGTATCATTTTTATCGGCAGACTTGGGGGAACGCTGGGTTGAAGAAAATTTGTGGGTCCTCTCAGATTCCAGAACCTTCTGTCACCGAAATGACAGGAAAAAGTGTTTTTTTAGCCACATTTTGAGGTTTGCAAAGGATTCTGGGTGACAGAACCTGGTCAGAGCCCCACAAGTCAACCCATCTTGGATTCCCCTAGGTCTCTAGTTTTCAACAATGCACAGGTGTGGTAGGTTTCCCTAGGTGCCGGCTGAGCTAGAGGCCAAAATCTACAGGTAGGCACTTTGCAAAAAACAGCTCTGTTTTCTGTGAAAAAATGGGATGTGTCCACGTTGTGTTTTGGAGCATATCCTGTTGCGGGCGCTAGGCCTACCCACACAAGTGAGGTACCATTTTTATCGGGAGACTTGGGGGAACGCTGGCTGGAAGGAAATTTGTGGCTCCTCTCAGATTCCAGAACCTTCTGTCACCGAAATGATAGGAAAAAGTGTTTTTTTAGCCACATTTTGAGGTTTGCAAAGGATTCTGGGTAACAGTACCTGGTCAGAGCCCCACAAGTCACACCATCTTGGATTCCCCTAGGTCTCTAGTTTTAAAAAATGCACAGGTTTGGTAGGTTTCCCTAGGTGGCCGCTGAGCTAGAGGCCAAAATCTACAGGTAGGCACTTTGCAAAAAGCAGCTCTGTTTTCTGTCAAAAAATGGGATGTGCCCATGTTGTGTTTTGTGACATTTCCTGTCGCGGGCGCTAGGACTACCCACACAAGTGAGGTATCATTTTTATCGGCAGACTTGGGGGAATGCTGGGTGGAAGGAAATTTGTGGCTCCTCTCAGATTCCAGAACTTTCTGTCACCGAAATGTGAGGAAAATGTGTTTTTTTAGCCAAATTTTGAGGTTTGCAAAGGATTCTGGGTAACAGAACCTGGTCAGAGCCCCACAAGTCAACCCATCTTGGATTCCCCTAGGTCTCTAGGTTTCAACAATGCACAGGTGTGGTAGGTTTCCCTAGGTGCCGGCTGAGCTAGAGGCCAAAATCTACAGGTAGGCACTTTGCAAAAAACAGCTCTGTTTTCTGTGAAAAAATGGGATGTGTCCACGTTGTGTTTTGGAGCATATCCTGTTGCGGGCGCTAGGCCTACCCACACAAGTGAGGTACAATTTTTATCGGGAGACTTGGGGGAACGCTGGGTGGAAGGAAATTTGTGGCTCCTCTCAGATTCCAGAACGTTCTGTCACCGAAATGACAGGAAAAAGTGTTTTTTTAGCCAAATTTTGAGGTTTGCAAAGGATTCTGGGTAACAGAACCTGTTCAGAGCCCCACAAGTCACCCCATCTTGGATTCCCCTAGGTCTCTAGTTTTAAAAAATGCACAGGTTTGGTAGGTTTCCCTAGGTGCGGGCTGAGCTAGAGGCCAAAATCTACAGGTAGGCACTTTGCAAAAAGCAGCTCTGTTTTCTGTCAAAAAATGGGATGTGCCCATGTTGTGTTTTGGGACATTTCCTGTCACGGGCGCTAGGACTACCCACACAAGTGAGGTATCATTTTTATCGGCAGACTTGGGGGAACGCTGGGTGGAAGGAAATTTGTGGCTTCTCTCACATTCCAGAACGTTCTGTCACCGAAATGTGAGGAAAATGTGTTTTTTTAGCCAAATTTTGAGGTTTGCAAAGGATTCTGGGTAACAGAACCTGGTCAGAGCCCCACAAGTCACCCCATCTTGGATTCCCCTAGCTCTCTAGTTTAAAAAAATGCACAGGTTTGGTAGGTTTCCCTAGGTGCCGGCTGAGCTAGAGGCCAAAATCTGCAGGTAGGCACGTTGCAAAAAACAGCTCTGTTTTCTGTGAAAAAATGTGATGTGTCCACGTTGTGTTTTGGGGCATATCCTGTCGCGGGCGCTAGGCCTACCCACACAAGTGAGGTACCATTTTTATCTGGAGAATTGGAGGAACGCTGGGTGGAAGGAAATTTGTGGCTCCTCTCAGATTCCAGAACCTTCTGTCACCGAAATGATAGGAAAAAGTGTTTTTTTAGCCACATTTTGAGGTTTGCAAAGGATTCTGGGTAACAGAACCTGGTCAGAGCCCCACAAGTCAACCCATCTTGGATTCCCCTAGGTCTCTAGTTTTCAACAATGCACAGGTGTGGTAGGTTTCCCTAGGTGCCGGCTGAGCTAGAGGCCAAAATCTACAGGTAGGCACTTTGCAAAAAACAGCTCTGTTTTCTGTGAAAAAATGGGATGTGTCCACGTTGTGTTTTGGAGCATATCCTGTTGTGGGCGCTAGGCCTACCCACACAAGTGAGGTACCATTTTTATCGGGAGACTTGGGGGAATGCTGGCTGGAAGGAAATTTGTGGCTCCTCTCAGATTCCAGAACCTTCTGTCACCGAAATGATAGGAAAAAGTGTTTTTTTTAGCCACATTTTGAGGTTTGCAAAGGATTCTGGGTAACAGAACCTGGTCAGAGCCCCACAAGTCACACCATCTTGGATTCCCCTAGGTCTCTAGTTTTAAAAAATGCACAGGTTTGGTAGGTTTCCCTAGGTGGCCGCTGAGCTAGAGGCTAAAATCTACAGGTAGGCACTTTGCAAAAAGCAGCTCTGTTTTCTGTCAAAAAATGGGATGTGCCCATGTTGTGTTTTGGGACATTTCCTGTCGCGGGCGCTAGGACTACCCACACAAGTGAGGTATCATTTTTATCGGCAGACTTGGGGGAATGCTGGGTGGAAGGAAATTTGTGGCTCCTCTCAGATTCCAGAACTTTCTGTCACCGAAATGTGAGGAAAATGTGTTTTTTTAGCCAAATTTTGAGGTTTGCAAAGGATTCTGGGTAACAGAACCTGGTCAGAGCCCCACAAGTCAACCCATCTTGGATTCCCCTAGGTCTCTAGGTTTCAACAATGCACAGGTGTGGTAGGTTTCCCTAGGTGCCGGCTGAGCTAGAGGCCAAAATCTACAGGTAGGCACTTTGCAAAAAACAGCTCTGTTTTCTGTGAAAAAATGGGATGTGTCCACGTTGTGTTTTGGAGCATATCCTGTTGCGGGCGCTAGGCCTACCCACACAAGTGAGGTACAATTTTTATCGGGAGACTTGGGGGAACGCTGGGTGGAAGGAAATTTGTGGCTCCTCTCAGATTCCAGAACTTTCTGTCACCGAAATGACAGGAAAAAGTGTTTTTTTAGCCAAATTTTGAGGTTTGCAAAGGATTCTGGGTAAAAGAACCTGGTCAGAGCCCCACAAGTCACCCCATCTTGGATTCCCCTAGGTCTCTAGTTTTAAAAAATGCACAGGTTTGGTAGGTTTCCCTAGGTGCCGGCTGAGCTAGAGGCCAAAATCTACAGGTAGGCACTTTGCAAAAAGCAGCTCTGTTTTCTGTCAAAAAATGGGATGTGCCCACGTTGTGTTTTGGGACATTTCCTGTCACGGGCGCTAGGACTACCCACACAAGTGAGGTATCATTTTTATCGGCAGACTTGGGGGAACGCTGGGTGGAAGGAAATTTGTGGCTTCTCTCACATTCCAGAACTTTCTGTCACCGAAATGTGAGGAAAAAGTGTTTTTTTAGCCAAATTTTGAGGTTTGCAAAGGATTCTGGGTAACAGAACCTGGTCAGAGCCCCACAAGTCACCCCATCTTGGATTCCCCTAGCTAACTAGTTTTAAAAAATGCTCAGGTTTGGTAGGTTTCCCTAGGTGGCGGCTGAGCTAGAGGCCAAAATCTACAGGTAGGCACTTTGCAAAAAGCAGCTCTGTTTTCTGTCAAAAAATGGGATGTGCCCACGTTGTGTTTTGGGACATTTCCTGTCACGGGCGCTAGGACTACCCACACAAGTGAGGTATCATTTTTATCGGCAGACTTGGGGGAATGCTGGGTGGAAGGAAATTTGTGGCTCCTCTCAGATTCCAGAACTTTCTGTCACCGAAATGTGAGGGAAATGTGTTTTTTTACCCAAATTTTGAGGTTTGCAAAGGATTCTGGGTAACAGAACCTGGTCAGAGCCCCACAAGTCAACCCATCTTGGATTCCCCTAGGTCTCTAGGTTTCAACAATGCACAGGTGTGGTAGGTTTCCCTAGGTGCCGGCTGAGCTAGAGGCCAAAATCTACAGGTAGGCACTTTGCAAAAAACAGCTCTGTTTTCTGTGAAAAAATGGGATGTGTCCACGTTGTGTTTTGGAGCATATCCTGTTGCGGGCGCTAGGCCTACCCACACAAGTGAGGTACCATTTTTATCGGGAGACTTGGGGGAACGCTGGCTGGAAGGAAATTTGTGGCTCCTCTCAGATTCCAGAACCTTCTGTCACCGAAATGATAGGAAAAAGTGTTTTTTTAGCCACATTTTGAGGTTTGCAAAGGATTCTGGGTAACAGAACCTGGTCAGAGCCCCACAAGTCACACCATCTTGGATTCCCCTAGGTCTCTAGTTTTAAAAAATGCACAGGTTTGGTAGGTTTCCCTAGGTGGCCGCTGAGCTAGAGGCCAAAATCTACAGGTAGGCACTTTGCAAAAAGCAGCTCTGTTTTCTGTCAAAAAATGGGATGTGCCCATGTTGTGTTTTGTGACATTTCCTGTCGCGGGCGCTAGGACTACCCACACAAGTGAGGTATCATTTTTATCGGCAGACTTGGGGGAATGCTGGGTGGAAGGAAATTTGTGGCTCCTCTCAGATTCCAGAACTTTCTGTCACCGAAATGTGAGGAAAATGTGTTTTTTTAGCCAAATTTTGAGGTTTGCAAAGGATTCTGGGTAACAGAACCTGGTCAGAGCCCCACAAGTCAACCCATCTTGGATTCCCCTAGGTCTCTAGGTTTCAACAATGCACAGGTGTGGTAGGTTTCCCTAGGTGCCGGCTGAGCTAGAGGACAAAATCTACAGGTAGGCACTTTGCAAAAAACAGGTCTGTTTTCTGTGAAAAAATGTGATGTGTCCACATTGTGTTTTGGGGCATATCCTGTTGCGGGCGCTAGGCCTAACCACACAAGTGAGGTACAATTTTTATCGGGAGACTTGGGGGAACGCTGGGTGGAAGGAAATTTGTGGCTCCTCTCAGATTCCAGAACTTTCTGTCACCGAAATGACAGGAAAAAGTGTTTTTTTAGCCAAATTTTGAGGTTTGCAAAGGATTCTGGGTAACAGAACCTGGTCAGAGCCCCACAAGTCACCCCATCTTGGATTCCCCTAGGTCTCTAGTTTTAAAAAATGCACAGGTTTGGTAGGTTTCCCTAGGTGGCGGCTGAGCTAGAGGCCAAAATCTACAGGTAGGCACTTTGCAAAAAGCAGCTCTGTTTTCTGTCAAAAAATGGGATGTGTCCACGTTGTGTTTTGGGACATTTCCTGTCGCGGGCGCTAGGACTACCCACACAAGTGAGGTATCATTTTTATCAGCAGACTTGGGGGAACGCTGGGTTGAAGGAAATTTGTGGGTCCTCTCAGATTCCAGAACCTTCTGTCACCGAAATGACAGGAAAAAGTGTTTTTTTAGCCACATTTTGAGGTTTGCAAAGGATTCTGGGTAACAGAACCTGGTCAGAGCCCCACAAGTCAACCCATCTTGGATTCCCCTAGGTCTCTAGTTTTCAACAATGCACAGGTGTGGTAGGTTTCCCTAGGTGCCGGCTGAGCTAGAGGCCAAAATCTACAGGTAGACTCTTTGCAAAAAACAGCTCTGTTTTCTGTGAAAAAATGGGATGTGTCCACGTTGTGTTTTGGAGTATATCCTGTTGCGGGCGCTAGGTCTACCCACACAAGTGAGGTACCATTTTTATCGGGAGACTTGGGGGAACGCTGGCTGGAAGGAAATTTGTGGCTCCTCTCAGATTCCAGAACCTTCTGTCACCGAAATGATAGGAAAAAGTGTTTTTTTAGCCACATTTTGAGGTTTGCAAAGGATTCTGGGTAACAGAACCTGGTCAGAGCCCCACAAGTCACACCATCTTCGATTCCCCTAGGTCTCTAGTTTTCAAAAATGCACAGGTTTGGTAGGTTTCCCTAGGTGGCCGCTGAGCTAGAGGCCAAAATCTACAGGTAGGCACTTTGCAAAAAGCAGCTCTGTTTTCTGTCAAAAAATGGGATGTGCCCATGTTGTGTTTTGGGACATTTCCTGTCGCGGGCGCTAGGACTACCCACACAAGTGAGGTATCATTTTTATCGGCAGACTTGGGGGAATGCTGGGTGGAAGGAAATTTGTGGCTCCTCTCAGATTCCAGAACTTTCTGTCACCGAAATGTGAGGAAAATGAGTTTTTTTAGCCAAATTTTGAGGTTTGCAAAGGATTCTGGGTAACAGAACCTGGTCAGAGCCCCACAAGTCAACCCATCTTGGATTCCCCTAGGTCTCTAGGTTTCAACAATGCACAGGTGTGGTAGGTTTCCCTAGGTGCCGGCTGAGCTAGAGGCCAAAATCTACAGGTAGGCACTTTGCAAAAAACAGCTCTGTTTTCTGTGAAAAAATGGGATGTGTCCACGTTGTGTTTTGGAGCATATCCTGTTGCGGGCGCTAGGCCTACCCACACAAGTGAGGTACAATTTTTATCGGGAGACTTGGGGGAACGCTGGGTGGAAGGAAATTTGTGGCTCCTCTCAGATTCCAGAACTTTCTGTCACCAAAATGACAGGAAAAAGTGTTTTTTTAGCCAAATTTTGAGGTTTGCAAAGGATTCTGGGTAAAAGAACCTGGTCAGAGCCCCACAAGTCACCCCATCTTGGATTCCCCTAGGTCTCTAGTTTTAAAAAATGCACAGGTTTGGTAGGTTTCCCTAGGTGCCGGCTGAGCTAGAGGCCAAAATCTACAGGTAGGCACTTTGCAAAAAGCAGCTCTGTTTTCTGTAAAAAAATGGGATGTGCCCACGTTGTGTTTTGGGACATTTCCTGTCACGGGCGCTAGGACTACCCACACAAGTGAGGTCTAATTTTTATCGGCAGACTTGGGGGAACGCTGGGTGGAAGGAAATTTGTGGCTTCTCTCACATTCCAGAACTTTCTGTCACCGAAATGTGAGGAAAAAGTGTTTTTTTAGCCAAATTTTGAGGTTTGCAAAGGATTCTGGGTAACAGAACCTGGTCAGAGCCCCACAAGTCACCCCATCTTGGATTCCCCTAGCTAACTAGTTTTAAAAAATGCTCAGGTTTGGTAGGTTTCCCTAGGTGGCGGCTGAGCTAGAGGCCAAAATCTACAGGTAGGCACTTTGCAAAAAGCAGCTCTGTTTTCTGTCAAAAAATGGGATGTGCCCACGTTGTGTTTTGGGACATTTCCTGTCACGGGCGCTAGGACTACCCACACAAGTGAGGTATCATTTTTATCGGCAGACTTGGGGGAATGCTGGGTGGAAGGAAATTTGTGGCTCCTCTCAGATTCCAGAACTTTCTGTCACCGAAATGTGAGGGAAATGTGTTTTTTTACCCAAATTTTGAGGTTTGCAAAGGATTCTGGGTAACAGAACCTGGTCAGAGCCCCACAAGTCAACCCATCTTGGATTCCCCTAGGTCTCTAGGTTTCAACAATGCACAGGTGTGGTAGGTTTCCCTAGGTGCCGGCTGAGCTAGAGGACAAAATCTACAGGTAGGCACTTTGCAAAAAACAGGTCTGTTTTCTGTGAAAAAATGTGATGTGTCCACATTGTGTTTTGGGGCATATCCTGTTGCGGGCGCTAGGCCTAACCACACAAGTGAGGTACAATTTTTATCGGGAGACTTGGGGGAATGCTGGGTGGAAGGAAATTTGTGGCTCCTCTCAGATTCCAGAACTTTCTGTCACCGAAATGACAGGAAAAAGTGTTTTTTTAGCCAAATTTTGAGGTTTGCAAAGGATTCTGGGTAACAGAACCTGGTCAGAGCCCCACAAGTCACCCCATCTTGGATTCCCCTAGGTCTCTAGTTTTAAAAAATGCACAGGTTTGGTAGGTTTCCCTAGGTGGCGGCTGAGCTAGAGGCCAAAATCTACAGGTAGGCACTTTGCAAAAAGCAGCTCTGTTTTCTGTCAAAAAATGGGATGTGTCCACGTTGTGTTTTGGGACATTTCCTGTTGCGGGCGCTAGGACTACCCACACAAGTGAGGTATCATTTTTATCGGCAGACTTGGGGGAACGCTGGGTTGAAGGAAATTTGTGGGTCCTCTCAGATTCCAGAACCTTCTGTCACCGAAATGACAGGAAAAAGTGTTTTTTTAGCCACATTTTGAGGTTTGCAAAGGATTCTGGGTAACAGAACCTGGTCAGAGCCCCACAAGTCAACCCATCTTGGATTCCCCTAGGTCTCTAGTTTTCAACAATGCACAGGTGTGGTAGGTTTCCCTAGGTGCCGGCTGAGCTAGAGGCCAAAATCTACAGGTAGGCACTTTGCAAAAAACAGCTCTGTTTTCTGTGAAAAAATGGGATGTGTCCACGTTGTGTTTTGGAGCATATCCTGTTGCGGGCGCTTGGCCTACCCACACAAGTGAGGTACCATTTTTATCGGGAGACTTGGGGGAACGCTGGCTGGAAGGAAATTTGTGGCTCCTCTCAGATTCCAGAACCTTCTGTCACCGAAATGATAGGAAAAAGTGTTTTTTTAGCCACATTTTGAAGTTTGCAAAGGATTCTGGGTAACAGAACCTGGTCAGAGCCCCACAAGTCACACCATCTTGGATTCCCCTAGGTCTCTAGTTTTCAAAAATGCACAGGTTTGGTAGGTTTCCCTAGGTGCCGGCTGAGCTAGAGGCCAGAATCTACAGGTAGGCACTTTGGAAAAAGCAGCTCTGTTTTCTGTCAAAAAATGGGATGTGCCCACGTTGTGTTTTGGGACATTTCCTGTCGCGGGCGCTAGGACTACCCACACAAGTGAGGTATCATTTTTATCGGCAGACTTGGGGGAACGCTGGGTGGAAGGAAATTTGTGGCTCCTCTCAGATTCCAGAACTTTCTGTCATCGAAATGTGACGAAAAAGTGTTTTTTTAGCCAAATTTTGAGGTTTGCAAAGGATTCTGGGTAACAGAACCTGGTCAGAGCCCCACAAGTCACCCCATTTTGGATTCCCCTAGCTCTCTAGTTTTAAAAAATGCACAGGTTTGGTAGGTTTCCCTAGGTGCCGGCTGAGCTAGAGGCCAAAATCTACAGGTAGGCACGTTGCAAAAAACAGCTCTGTTTTCTGTGAAAAAATGTGATGTGTCCACGTTGTGTTTTGGGGCATATCCTGTCGCGGGCGCTAGGCCTACCCACACAAGTGTGCTACCATTTTTATCGGGAGAATTGGGGGAACGCTGGGTGGAAGGAAATTTGTGGCTCCTCTCAGATTCAAGAACCTTCTGTCACCGAAATGATAGGAAAAAGTGTTTTTTTAGCCACATTTTGAGGTTTGCAAAGGATTCTGGGTAACAGAACCTGGTCAGAGCCCCACAAGTCACCCCATCTTGGATTCCCCTAGGTCTCTAGTTTTCAAAAATGCACAGGTTTGGTAGGTTTCCTTAGGTGCCGGCTGAGCTAGAGGCAAAAATCTACAGGTAGGCACTTTGCAAAAAGCAGCTCTGTTTTCTGTCAAAAAATGGGATGTGCCCACGTTGTGTTTTGGGACATTTCCTGTCGCGGGTGCTAGGACTACCCACACAAGTGAGGTATCATTTTTATCAGCAGACTTGGGGGAACGCTGGGTGGAAGGAAATTTGTGGCTCCTCTCTGATTCCAGAACTTTCTGTCACCGAAATGTGAGGAAAATGTGTTTTTTTAGCCAAATTTTGAGGTTTGCAAAGGATTCTGGGTAACAGAACCTGGTCAGAGCCCCACAAGTCAACCCATCTTGGATTCCCCTAGGTCTCTAGGTTTCAACAATGCACAGGTGTGGTAGGTTTCCCTAGGTGGCGGCTGAGCTAGAGGCCAAAATCTACAGGTAGGCACTTTGCAAAAAACAGCTCTGTTTTCTGTGAAAAAATGGGATGTGTCCACGTTGTGTTTTGGAGCATATCCTGTTGCGGGCGCTAGGCCTACCCACACAAGTGAGGTACAATTTTTATCGGGAGACTTGGGGGAACGCTGGGTGGAAGGAAATTTGTGGCTCCTCTCAGATTCCAGAACTTTCTGTCACCGAAATGACAGGAAAAAGTGTTTTTTTAGCCAAATTTTGAGGTTTGCAAAGGATTCTGGGTAACAGAACCGGGTCAGAGCCCCACAAGTCACCCCATCTTGGATTCCCCTAGGTCTCTAGTTTAAAAAAATGCACAGGTTTGGTATGTTTCCCTAGGTGCCGGCTGAGCTAGAGGCCAAAATCTACAGGTAGGCACTTTGCAAAAAGCAGCTCTGTTTTCTGTCAAAAAATGGGATGTGCCCACGTTGTGTTTTGGGACATTTCCTGTCACGGGCGCTAGGACTACCCACACAAGTGAGGTATCATTTTTATCAGCAGACTTGGGGGAACGCTGGGTGGAAGGAAATTTGTGGCTTCTCTCACATTCCAGAACTTTCTGTCACCGAAATGACAGGAAAAAGTGTTTTTTTAGCCAAATTTTGAGGTTTGCAAAGGATTCTGGGTAACAGAACCTGGTCAGAGCCCCACAAGTCACCCCATCTTGGATTCCCCTAGCTCTCTAGTTTTAAAAAATGCACAGGTTTGGTAGGTTTCCCTAGGTGGCGGCTGAGCTAGAGGCCAAAATCTACAGGTAGGCACTTTGCAAAAAGCAGCTCTGTTTTCTGTCAAAAAATGGGATGTGCCCACGTTGTGTTTTGGGACATTTCCTGTCGCGGGCGCTAGGACTACCCACACAAGTGAGGTATCATTTTTATCGGCAGACTTGGGGGAATGCTGGGTGCAAGGAAATTTGTGGCTCCTCTCAGATTCCAGAACTTTCTGTCACCGAAATGTGAGGGAAATGTGTTTTTTTACCCAAATTTTGAGGTTTGCAAAGGGTTCTGGGTAACAGAACCTGGTCAGAGCCCCACAAGTCAACCCATCTTGGATTCCCCTAGGTCTCTAGGTTTCAACAATGCACAGGTGTGGTAGGTTTCCCTAGGTGCCGGCTGAGCTAGAGGCCAAAATCTACAGGTAGGCACTTTGCAAAAAACAGGTCTGTTTTCTGTGAAAAAATGTGATGTGTCCACATTGTGTTTTGGGGCATATCCTGTTGCGGGCGCTAGGCCTAACCACACAAGTGAGGTACAATTTTTATCGGGAGACTTGGGGGAACGCTGGGTGGAAGGAAATTTGTGGCTCCTCTCAGATTCCAGAACTTTCTGTCACCGAAATGACAGGAAAAAGTGTTTTTTTAGCCAAATTTTGAGGTTTGCAAAGGATTCTGGGTAACAGGACCTGGTCAGAGCCCCACAAGTCACCCCATCTTGGATTCCCCTAGTTCTCTAGTTTTAAAAAATGCATAGGTTTGGTAGGTTTCCCTAGGTGGCGGCTGAGGTAGAGGCCAAAATCTACAGGTAGGCACTTTGCAAAAATCAGCTCTGTTTTCTGTCAAAAAATGGGATGTGCCCACGTTGTGTTTTGGGACATTTCCTGTCGCGGGCGCTAGGACTACCCACACAAGTGAGGTATCATTTTTATCGGCAGACTTGGGGGAATGCTGGGTGGAAGGAAATTTGTGGCTCCTCTCAGATTCCAGAACTTTCTGTCACCGAAATGTGAGGGAAATGTGTTTTTTTACCCAAATTTTGAGGTTTGCAAAGGATTCTGGGTAACAGAACCTGGTCAGAGCCCCACAAGTCAACCCATCTTGGATTCCCCTAGGTCTCTAGGTTTCAACAATGCACAGGTGTGGTAGGTTTCCCTAGGTGCCGGCTGAACTAGAGGCCAAAATCTACAGGTAGGCACTTTGCAAAAAACAGGTCTGTTTTCTGTGAAAAAATTTGATGTGTCCACATTGTGTTTTGGGGCATATCCTGTTGCGGGCGCTAGGCCTAACCACACAAGTGAGGTACAATTTTTATCGGGAGACTTGGGGGAACGCTGGGTGGAAGGAAATTTGTGGCTCCTCTCAGATTCCAGAACTTTCTGTCACCGAAATCACAGGAAAAAGTGTTTTTTTAGCCAAATTTTGAGGTTTGCAAAGGATTCTGGGTAACAGGACCTGGTCAGAGCCCCACAAGTCACCCCATCTTGGATTCCCCTAGGTCTCTAGTTTTAAAAAATGCACAGGTTTGGTAGGTTTCCCTAGGTGGCGGCTGAGCTAGAGGCCAAAATCTACAGGTAGGCACTTTGCAAAAATCAGCTCTGTTTTCTGTCAAAAAATGGGATGTGCCCACGTTGTGTTTTGGGACATTTCCTGTCGCGGGCGCTAGGACTACCCACACAAGTGAGGTATCATTTTTATTGGCAGTCTTGGGGGAATGCTGGGTGGAAGGAAATTTGTGGCTCCTCTCAGATTCCAGAACTTTCTGTCACCGAAATGTGAGGAAAATGTGTTTTTTTAGCCAAATTTTGAGGTTTGCAAAGGATTCTGGGTAACAGAACCTGGTCAGAGCCCCACAAGTCAACCCATCTTGGATTCCCCTAGGTCTCTAGGTTTCAACAATGCACAGGTGTGGTAGGTTTCCCTAGGTGCCGGCTGAGCTAGAGGCCAAAATCTACAGGTAGGCACTTTGCAAAAAACAGCTCTGTTTTCTGTGAAAAAATGGGATGTGTCCACGTTGTGTTTTGGAGCATATCCTGTTGCGGGCGCTAGGCCTACCCACACAAGTGAGGTACAATTTTTATCGGGAGACTTGGGGGAACGCTGGGTGGAAGGAAATTTGTGGCTCCTCTCAGAATCCAGAACTTTCTGTCACCGAAATGACAGGAAAAAGTGTTTTTTTAGCCAAATTTTGAGGTTTGCAAAGGATTCTGTGTAAAAGAACCTGGTCAGAGCCCCACAAGTCACCCCATCTTGGATTCCCCTAGGTCTCTAGTTTTAAAAAATGCACAGGTTTGGTAGGTTTCCCTAGGTGCCGGCTGAGCTAGAGGCCAAAATCTACAGGTAGGCACTTTGCAAAAAGCAGCTCTGTTTTCTGTCAAAAAATGGGATGTGCCCACGTTGTGTTTTGGGACATTTCCTGTCACGGGCGCTAGGACTACCCACACAAGTGAGGTATCATTTTTATCGGCAGACTTGGGGGAACGCTGGGTGGAAGGAAATTTGTGGCTTCTCTCACATTCCAGAACTTTCTGTCACCGAAATGTGAGGAAAAAGTTTTTTTAGCCAAATTTTGAGGTTTGCAAAGGATTCTGGGTAACAGAACCTGGTCAGAGCCCCACAAGTCACCCCATCTTGAATTCCCCTAGCTAACTAGTTTTAAAAAATGCTCAGGTTTGGTAGGTTTCCCTAGGTGGCGGCTGAGCTAGAGGCCAAAATCTACAGGTAGGCACTTTGCGAAAAGCTGCTCTGTTTTCTGTCAAAAAATGGGATGTGCCCACGTTGTGTTTTGGGACATTTCCTGTCACGGGCGCTAGGACTACCCACACAAGTGAGGTATCATTTTTATCGGCAGACTTGGGGGAATGCTGGGTGGAAGGAAATTTGTGGCTCCTCTCAGATTCCAGAACTTTCTGTCACCGAAATGTGAGGGAAATGTGTTTTTTTACCCAAATTTTGAGGTTTGCAAAGGATTCTGGGTAACAGAACCTGGTCAGAGCCCCACAAGTCAACCCATCTTGGATTCCCCTAGGTCTCTAGGTTTCAACAATGCACAGGTGTGGTCGGTTTCCCTAGGTGCCGGCTGAGCTAGAGGACAAAATCTACAGGTAGGCACTTTGCAAAAAACAGGTCTGTTTTCTGTGAAAAAATGTGATGTGTCCACATTGTGTTTTGGGGCATATGCTGTTGCGGGCGCTAGGCCTAACCACACAAGTGAGGTACAATTTTTATCGGGAGACTTGGGGGAACGCTGGGTGGAAGGAAATTTGTGGCTCCTCTCAGATTCCAGAACTTTCTGTCACCGAAATGACAGGAAAAAGTGTTTTTTTAGCCAAATTTTGAGGTTTGCAAAGGATTCTGGGTAACAAAACCTGGTCAGAGCCCCACAAGTCACCCCATCTTGGATTCCCCTAGGTCTCTAGTTTTAAAAAATGCACAGGTTTGGTAGGTTTCCCTAGGTGGCGGCTGAGCTAGAGGCCAAAATCTACAGGTAGGCACTTTGCAAAAAGCAGCTCTGTTTTCTGTCAAAAAATGGGATGTGTCCACGTTGTGTTTTGGGACATTTCCTGTCGCGGGCGCTAGGACTACCCACACAAGTGAGGTATCATTTTTATCGGCAGACTTGGGGGAACGCTGGGTTGAAGGAAATTTGTGGGTCCTCTCAGATTCCAGAACCTTCTGTCACCGAAATGACAGGAAAAAGTGTTTTTTTAGCCACATTTTGAGGTTTGCAAAGGATTCTGGGTAACAGAACCTGGTCAGAGCCCCACAAGTCAACCCATCTTGGATTCCCCTAGGTCTCTAGTTTTCAACAATGCACAGGTGTGGTAGGTTTCCCTAGGTGCCAGCTGAGCTAGAGGCCAAAATCTACAGGTAGGCACTTTGCAAAAAACAGCTCTGTTTTCTGTGAAAAAATGGGATGTGTCCACGTTGTGTTTTGGAGCATATCCTGTTGCGGGCGCTAGGCCTACCCACACAAGTGAGGTACCATTTTTATCGGGAGACTTGGGGGAACGCTGGCTGGAAGGAAATTTGTGGCTCCTCTCAGATTCCAGAACCTTCTGTCACCGAAATGATAGGAAAAAGTGTTTTTTTAGCCACATTTTGAGGTTTGCAAAGGATTCTGGGTAACAGAACCTGGTCAGAGCCCCACAAGTCACACCATCTTGGATTCCCCTAGGTCTCTAGTTTTCACAAATGCACAGGTTTGGTAGGTTTCCCTAGGTGGCCGCTGAGCTAGAGGCCAAAATCTACAGGTAGGCACTTTGCAAAAAGCAGCTCTGTTTTCTGTCAAAAAATGGGATGTGCCCATGTTGTGTTTTGGGACATTTCCTGTCGCGGGCGCTAGGACTACCCACACAAGTGAGGTATCATTTTTATTGGCAGACTTCGGGGAATGCTGGGTGGAAGGAAATTTGTGGCTCCTCTCAGATTCCAGAACTTTCTGTCACCGAAATGTGAGGAAAATGTGTTTTTTTAGCCAAATTTTGAGGTTTGCAAAGGATTCTGGGTAACAGAACCTGGTCAGAGCCCCACAAGTCAACCCATCTTGGATTCCCCTAGGTCTCTAGGTTTCAACAATGCACAGGTGTGGTAGGTTTCCCTAGGTGCCGGCTGAGCTAGAGGCCAAAATCTACAGGTAGGCACTTTGCAAAAAACAGCTCTGTTTTCTGTGAAAAAATGGGATGTGTCCACGTTGTGTTTTGGAGCATATCCTGTTGCGGGCGCTAGGCCTACCCACACAAGTGAGGTACAATTTTTATCGGGAGACTTGGGGGAACGCTGGGTGGAAGGAAATTTGTGGCTCCTCTCAGATTCCAGAACTTTCTGTCACCGAAATGACAGGAAAAAGTGTTTTTTTAGCCAAATTTTGAGGTTTGCAAAGGATTCTGGGTAAAAGAACCTGGTCAGAGCCCCACAAGTCACCCCATCTTGGATTCCCCTAGGTCTCTAGTTTTAAAAAATGCACAGGTTTGGTAGGTTTCCCTAGGTGCCGGCTGAGCTAGAGGCCAAAATCTACAGGTAGGCACTTTGCAAAAAGCAGCTCTGTTTTCTGTCAAAAAATGGGATGTGCCCACGTTGTGTTTTGGGACATTTCCTGTCACGGGCGCTAGGACTACCCACACAAGTGAGGTCTCATTTTTATCGGCAGACTTGGGGGAACGCTGGGTGGAAGGAAATTTGTGGCTTCTCTCACATTCCAGAACTTTCTGTCACCGAAATGTGAGGAAAATGTGTTTTTTTAGCCAAATTTTGAGGTTTGCAAAGGATTCTGGGTAACAGAACCTGGTCAGAGCCCCACAAGTCACCCCATCTTGGATTCCCCTAGCTAACTAGTTTTAAAAAATGCTCAGGTTTGGTAGGTTTCCCTAGGTGGCGGCTGAGCTAGAGGCCAAAATCTACAGGTAGGCACTTTGCAAAAAGCAGCTCTGTTTTCTGTCAAAAAATGGGATGTGCCCACGTTGTGTTTTGGGACATTTCCTGTCACGGGCGCTAGGACTACCCACACAAGTGAGGTATCATTTTTATCGGCAGACTTGGGGGAATGCTGGGTGGAAGGAAATTTGTGGCTCCTCTCAGATTCCAGAACTTTCTGTCACCGAAATGTGAGGGAAATGTGTTTTTTTACCCAAATTCTGAGGTTTGCAAAGGATTCTGGGTAACAGAACCTGGTCAGAGCCCCACAAGTCAACCCATCTTGGATTCCCCTAGGTCTCTAGGTTTCAACAATGCACAGGTGTGGTAGGTTTCCCTAGGTGCCGGCTGAGCTAGAGGACAAAATCTACAGGTAGTCACTTTGCAAAAAACATGTCTGTTTTCTGTGAAAAAATGTGATGTGTCCACATTGTGTTTTGGGGCATATCCTTTTGCGGGCGCTAGGCCTAACCACACAAGTGAGGTACAATTTTTATCGGGAGACTTGGGGGAATGCTGGGTGGAAGGAAATTTGTGGCTCCTCTCAGATTCCAGAACTTTCTGTCACCGAAATGACAGGAAAAAGTGTTTTTTTAGCCAAATTTTGAGGTTTGCAAAGGATTCTGGGTAACAGAACCTGGTCAGAGCCCCACAAGTCACCCCATCTTGGATTCCCCTAGGTCTCTAGTTTTAAAAAATGCACAGGTTTGGTAGGTTTCCCTAGGTGGCGGCTGAGCTAGAGGCCAAAATCTACAGGTAGGCACTTTGCAAAAAGCAGCTCTGTTTTCTGTCAAAAAATGGGATGTGTCCACGTTGTGTTTTGGGACATTTCCTGTGGCGGGCGCTAGGACTACCCACACAAGTGAGGTATCATTTTTATCGGCAGACTTGGGGGAACGCTGGGTTGAAGGAAATTTGTGGGTCCTCTCAGATTCCAGAACCTTCTGTCACCGAAATGACAGGAAAAAGTGTTTTTTTAGCCACATTTTGAGGTTTGCAAAGGATTCTGGGTAACAGAACCTGGTCAGAGCCCCACAAGTCAACCCATCTTGGATTCCCCTAGGTCTCTAGTTTTCAACAATGCACAGGTGTGGTAGGTTTCCCTAGGTGCCGGCTGAGCTAGAGGCCAAAATCTACAGGTAGGCACTTTGCAAAAAACAGCTCTGTTTTCTGTGAAAAAATGGGATGTGTCCACGTTGTGTTTTGGAGCATATCCTGTTGCGGGCGCTAGGCCTACCCACACAAGTGAGGTACCATTTTTATCGGGAGACTTGGGGGAATGCTGGCTGGAAGGAAATTTGTGGCTCCTCTCAGATTCCAGAACCTTCTGTCACCGAAATGATAGGAAAAAGTTTTTTTTTTAGCCACATTTTGAGGTTTGCAAAGGATTCTGGGTAACAGAACCTGGTCAGAGCCCCACAAGTCACACCATCTTGGATTCCCCTAGGTCTCTAGTTTTAAAAAATGCACAGGTTTGGTAGGTTTCCCTAGGTGGCCGCTGAGCTAGAGGCTAAAATCTACAGGTAGGCACTTTGCAAAAAGCAGCTCTGTTTTCTGTCAAAAAATGGGATGTGCCCATGTTGTGTTTTGGGACATTTCCTGTCGCGGGCGCTAGGACTACCCACACAAGTGAGGTATCATTTTTATCGGCAGACTTGGGGGAATGCTGGGTGGAAGGAAATTTGTGGCTCCTCTCAGATTCCAGAACTTTCTGTCACCGAAATGTGAGGAAAATGTGTTTTTTTAGCCAAATTTTGAGGTTTGCAAAGGATTCTGGGTAACAGAACCTGGTCAGAGCCCCACAAGTCAACCCATCTTGGATTCCCCTAGGTCTCTAGGTTTCAACAATGCACAGGTGTGGTAGGTTTCCCTAGGTGCCGGCTGAGCTAGAGGCCAAAATCTACAGGTAGGCACTTTGCAAAAAACAGCTCTGTTTTCTGTGAAAAAATGGGATGTGTCCACGTTGTGTTTTGGAGCATATCCTGTTGCGGGCGCTAGGCCTACCCACACAAGTGAGGTACAATTTTTATGGGGAGACTTGGGGGAACGCTGGGTGGAAGGAAATTTGTGGCTCCTCTCAGATTCCAGAACTTTCTGTCACCGAAATGACAGGAAAAAGTGTTTTTTTAGCCAAATTTTGAGGTTTGCAAAGGATTCTGGGTAAAAGAACCTGGTCAGAGCCCCACAAGTCACCCCATCTTGGATTCCCCTAGGTCTCTAGTTTTAAAAAATGCACAGGTTTGGTAGGTTTCCCTAGGTGCCGGCTGAGCTAGAGGCCAAAATCTACAGGTAGGCACTTTGCAAAAAGCAGCTCTGTTTTCTGTCAAAAAATGGGATGTGCCCACGTTGTGTTTTGGGACATTTCCTGTCACGGGCGCTAGGACTACCCACACAAGTGAGGTATCATTTTTATCGGCAGACTTGGGGGAACGCTGGGTGGAAGGAAATTTGTGGCTTCTCTCACATTCCAGAACTTTCTGTCACCGAAATGTGAGGAAAAAGTGTTTTTTTAGCCAAATTTTGAGGTTTGCAAAGGATTCTGGGTAACAGAACCTGGTCAGAGCCCCACAAGTCACCCCATCTTGGATTCCCCTAGCTAACTAGTTTTAAAAAATGCTCAGGTTTGGTAGGTTTCCCTAGGTGGCGGCTGAGCTAGAGGCCAAAATCTACAGGTAGGCACTTTGCAAAAAGCAGCTCTGTTTTCTGTCAAAAAATGGGATGTGCCCACGTTGTGTTTTGGGACATTTCCTGTCACGGGCGCTAGGACTACCCACACAAGTGAGGTATCATTTTTATCGGCAGACTTGGGGGAATGCTGGGTGGAAGGAAATTTGTGGCTCCTCTCAGATTCCAGAACTTTCTGTCACCGAAATGTGAGGGAAATGTGTTTTTTTACCCAAATTTTGAGGTTTGCAAAGGATTCTGGGTAACAGAACCTGGTCAGAGCCCCACAAGTCAACCCATCTTGGATTCCCCTAGGTCTCTAGGTTTCAACAATGCACAGGTGTGGTAGGTTTCCCTAGGTGCCGGCTGAGCTAGAGGCCAAAATCTACAGGTAGGCACTTTGCAAAAAACAGGTCTGTTTTCTGTGAAAAAATGTGATGTGTCCACATTGTGTTTTGGGGCATATCCTGTTGCGGGCGCTAGGCCTAACCACACAAGTGAGGTACAATTTTTATCGGGAGACTTGGGGGAACGCTGGGTGGAAGGAAATTTGTGGCTCCTCTCAGATTCCAGAACTTTCTGTCACCGAAATGACAGGAAAAAGTGTTTTTTTAGCCAAATTTTGAGGTTTGCAAAGGATTCTGGGTAACAGAACCTGATCAGAGCCCCACAAGTCACCCCATCTTGGATTCCCCTAGGTCTCTAGTTTTAAAAAATGCACAGGTTTGGTAGGTTTCCCTAGGTGGCGGCTGAGCTAGAGGCCAAAATCTACAGGTAGGCACTTTGCAAAAAGCAGCTCTGTTTTCTGTCAAAAAATGGGATGTGCCCACGTTGTGTTTTGGGACATTTCCTGTCGCGGGCGCTAGGACTACCCACACAAGTGAGGTATCATTTTTATCGGCAGACTTGGGGGAACGCTGGGTTGAAGAAAATTTGTGGGTCCTCTCAGATTCCAGAACCTTCTGTCACCGAAATGACAGGAAAAAGTGTTTTTTTAGCCACATTTTGAGGTTTGCAAAGGATTCTGGGTGACAGAACCTGGTCAGAGCCCCACAAGTCAACCCATCTTGGATTCCCCTAGGTCTCTAGTTTTCAACAATGCACAGGTGTGGTAGGTTTCCCTAGGTGCCGGCTGAGCTAGAGGCCAAAATCTACAGGTAGGCACTTTGCAAAAAACAGCTCTGTTTTCTGTGAAAAAATGGGATGTGTCCACGTTGTGTTTTGGAGCATATCCTGTTGCGGGCGCTAGGCCTACCCACACAAGTGAGGTACCATTTTTATCGGGAGACTTGGGGGAACGCTGGCTGGAAGGAAATTTGTGGCTCCTCTCAGATTCCAGAACCTTCTGTCACCGAAATGATAGGAAAAAGTGTTTTTTTAGCCACATTTTGAGGTTTGCAAAGGATTCTGGGTAACAGTACCTGGTCAGAGCCCCACAAGTCACACCATCTTGGATTCCCCTAGGTCTCTAGTTTTAAAAAATGCACAGGTTTGGTAGGTTTCCCTAGGTGGCCGCTGAGCTAGAGGCCAAAATCTACAGGTAGGCACTTTGCAAAAAGCAGCTCTGTTTTCTGTCAAAAAATGGGATGTGCCCATGTTGTGTTTTGTGACATTTCCTGTCGCGGGCGCTAGGACTACCCACACAAGTGAGGTATCATTTTTATCGGCAGACTTGGGGGAATGCTGGGTGGAAGGAAATTTGTGGCTCCTCTCAGATTCCAGAACTTTCTGTCACCGAAATGTGAGGAAAATGTGTTTTTTTAGCCAAATTTTGAGGTTTGCAAAGGATTCTGGGTAACAGAACCTGGTCAGAGCCCCACAAGTCAACCCATCTTGGATTCCCCTAGGTCTCTAGGTTTCAACAATGCACAGGTGTGGTAGGTTTCCCTAGGTGCCGGCTGAGCTAGAGGCCAAAATCTACAGGTAGGCACTTTGCAAAAAACAGCTCTGTTTTCTGTGAAAAAATGGGATGTGTCCACGTTGTGTTTTGGAGCATATCCTGTTGCGGGCGCTAGGCCTACCCACACAAGTGAGGTACAATTTTTATCGGGAGACTTGGGGGAACGCTGGGTGGAAGGAAATTTGTGGCTCCTCTCAGATTCCAGAACGTTCTGTCACCGAAATGACAGGAAAAAGTGTTTTTTTAGCCAAATTTTGAGGTTTGCAAAGGATTCTGGGTAACAGAACCTGTTCAGAGCCCCACAAGTCACCCCATCTTGGATTCCCCTAGGTCTCTAGTTTTAAAAAATGCACAGGTTTGGTAGGTTTCCCTAGGTGCGGGCTGAGCTAGAGGCCAAAATCTACAGGTAGGCACTTTGCAAAAAGCAGCTCTGTTTTCTGTCAAAAAATGGGATGTGCCCATGTTGTGTTTTGGGACATTTCCTGTCACGGGCGCTAGGACTACCCACACAAGTGAGGTATCATTTTTATCGGCAGACTTGGGGGAACGCTGGGTGGAAGGAAATTTGTGGCTTCTCTCACATTCCAGAACGTTCTGTCACCGAAATGTGAGGAAAATGTGTTTTTTTAGCCAAATTTTGAGGTTTGCAAAGGATTCTGGGTAACAGAACCTGGTCAGAGCCCCACAAGTCAACCCATCTTGGATTCCCCTAGGTCTCTAGGTTTCAACAATGCACAGGTGTGGTAGGTTTCCCTAGGTGCCGGCTGAGCTAGAGGCCAAAATCTACAGGTAGGCACTTTGCAAAAAACAGCTCTGTTTTCTGTGAAAAAATGGGATGTGTCCACGTTGTGTTTTGGAGCATATCCTGTTGCGGGCGCTAGGCCTACCCACACAAGTGAGGTACCATTTTTATCGGGAGACTTGGGGGAACGCTGGCTGGAAGGAAATTTGTGGCTCCTCTCAGATTCCAGAACCTTCTGTCACCGAAATGATAGGAAAAAGTGTTTTTTTAGCCACATTTTGAGGTTTGCAAAGGATTCTGGGTAACAGAACCTGGTCAGAGCCCCACAAGTCACACCATCTTGGATTCCCCTAGGTCTCTAGTTTTAAAAAATGCACAGGTTTGGTAGGTTTCCCTAGGTGGCCGCTGAGCTAGAGGCCAAAATCTACAGGTAGGCACTTTGCAAAAAGCAGCTCTGTTTTCTGTCAAAAAATGGGATGTGCCCATGTTGTGTTTTGTGACATTTCCTGTCGCGGGCGCTAGGACTACCCACACAAGTGAGGTATCATTTTTATCGGCAGACTTGGGGGAATGCTGGGTGGAAGGAAATTTGTGGCTCCTCTCAGATTCCAGAACTTTCTGTCACCGAAATGTGAGGAAAATGTGTTTTTTTAGCCAAATTTTGAGGTTTGCAAAGGATTCTGGGTAACAGAACCTGGTCAGAGCCCCACAAGTCAACCCATCTTGGATTCCCCTAGGTCTCTAGGTTTCAACAATGCACAGGTGTGGTAGGTTTCCCTAGGTGCCGGCTGAGCTAGAGGCCAAAATCTACAGGTAGGCACTTTGCAAAAAACAGCTCTGTTTTCTGTGAAAAAATGGGATGTGTCCACGTTGTGTTTTGGAGCATATCCTGTTGCGGGCGCTAGGCCTACCCACACAAGTGAG
Organism: Pleurodeles waltl; assembly: GCF_031143425.1. Taxonomy (NCBI): domain Eukaryota; kingdom Metazoa; phylum Chordata; class Amphibia; order Caudata; family Salamandridae; genus Pleurodeles; species Pleurodeles waltl. The sequence goes on along the minus strand of NC_090444.1, from coordinate 1,079,637,039 downwards.
GTACAATTTTTATCGGGAGACTTGGGGGAACGCTGGGTGGAAGGAAATTTGTGGCTCCTCTCAGATTCCAGAACGTTCTGTCACCGAAATGACAGGAAAAAGTGTTTTTTTAGCCAAATTTTGAGGTTTGCAAAGGATTCTGGGTAACAGAACCTGTTCAGAGCCCCACAAGTCACCCCATCTTGGATTCCCCTAGGTCTCTAGTTTTAAAAAATGCACAGGTTTGGTAGGTTTCCCTAGGTGCGGGCTGAGCTAGAGGCCAAAATCTACAGGTAGGCACTTTGCAAAAAGCAGCTCTGTTTTCTGTCAAAAAATGGGATGTGCCCATGTTGTGTTTTGGGACATTTCCTGTCACGGGCGCTAGGACTACCCACACAAGTGAGGTATCATTTTTATCGGCAGACTTGGGGGAACGCTGGGTGGAAGGAAATTTGTGGCTTCTCTCACATTCCAGAACGTTCTGTCACCGAAATGTGAGGAAAATGTGTTTTTTTAGCCAAATTTTGAGGTTTGCAAAGGATTCTGGGTAACAGAACCTGGTCAGAGCCCCACAAGTCACCCCATCTTGGATTCCCCTAGCTCTCTAGTTTAAAAAAATGCACAGGTTTGGTAGGTTTCCCTAGGTGCCGGCTGAGCTAGAGGCCAAAATCTGCAGGTAGGCACGTTGCAAAAAACAGCTCTGTTTTCTGTGAAAAAATGTGATGTGTCCACGTTGTGTTTTGGGGCATATCCTGTCGCGGGCGCTAGGCCTACCCACACAAGTGAGGTACCATTTTTATCTGGAGAATTGGAGGAACGCTGGGTGGAAGGAAATTTGTGGCTCCTCTCAGATTCCAGAACCTTCTGTCACCGAAATGATAGGAAAAAGTGTTTTTTTAGCCACATTTTGAGGTTTGCAAAGGATTCTGGGTAACAGAACCTGGTCAGAGCCCCACAAGTCAACCCATCTTGGATTCCCCTAGGTCTCTAGTTTTCAACAATGCACAGGTGTGGTAGGTTTCCCTAGGTGCCGGCTGAGCTAGAGGCCAAAATCTACAGGTAGGCACTTTGCAAAAAACAGCTCTGTTTTCTGTGAAAAAATGGGATGTGTCCACGTTGTGTTTTGGAGCATATCCTGTTGTGGGCGCTAGGCCTACCCACACAAGTGAGGTACCATTTTTATCGGGAGACTTGGGGGAATGCTGGCTGGAAGGAAATTTGTGGCTCCTCTCAGATTCCAGAACCTTCTGTCACCGAAATGATAGGAAAAAGTGTTTTTTTTAGCCACATTTTGAGGTTTGCAAAGGATTCTGGGTAACAGAACCTGGTCAGAGCCCCACAAGTCACACCATCTTGGATTCCCCTAGGTCTCTAGTTTTAAAAAATGCACAGGTTTGGTAGGTTTCCCTAGGTGGCCGCTGAGCTAGAGGCTAAAATCTACAGGTAGGCACTTTGCAAAAAGCAGCTCTGTTTTCTGTCAAAAAATGGGATGTGCCCATGTTGTGTTTTGGGACATTTCCTGTCGCGGGCGCTAGGACTACCCACACAAGTGAGGTATCATTTTTATCGGCAGACTTGGGGGAATGCTGGGTGGAAGGAAATTTGTGGCTCCTCTCAGATTCCAGAACTTTCTGTCACCGAAATGTGAGGAAAATGTGTTTTTTTAGCCAAATTTTGAGGTTTGCAAAGGATTCTGGGTAACAGAACCTGGTCAGAGCCCCACAAGTCAACCCATCTTGGATTCCCCTAGGTCTCTAGGTTTCAACAATGCACAGGTGTGGTAGGTTTCCCTAGGTGCCGGCTGAGCTAGAGGCCAAAATCTACAGGTAGGCACTTTGCAAAAAACAGCTCTGTTTTCTGTGAAAAAATGGGATGTGTCCACGTTGTGTTTTGGAGCATATCCTGTTGCGGGCGCTAGGCCTACCCACACAAGTGAGGTACAATTTTTATCGGGAGACTTGGGGGAACGCTGGGTGGAAGGAAATTTGTGGCTCCTCTCAGATTCCAGAACTTTCTGTCACCGAAATGACAGGAAAAAGTGTTTTTTTAGCCAAATTTTGAGGTTTGCAAAGGATTCTGGGTAAAAGAACCTGGTCAGAGCCCCACAAGTCACCCCATCTTGGATTCCCCTAGGTCTCTAGTTTTAAAAAATGCACAGGTTTGGTAGGTTTCCCTAGGTGCCGGCTGAGCTAGAGGCCAAAATCTACAGGTAGGCACTTTGCAAAAAGCAGCTCTGTTTTCTGTCAAAAAATGGGATGTGCCCACGTTGTGTTTTGGGACATTTCCTGTCACGGGCGCTAGGACTACCCACACAAGTGAGGTATCATTTTTATCGGCAGACTTGGGGGAACGCTGGGTGGAAGGAAATTTGTGGCTTCTCTCACATTCCAGAACTTTCTGTCACCGAAATGTGAGGAAAAAGTGTTTTTTTAGCCAAATTTTGAGGTTTGCAAAGGATTCTGGGTAACAGAACCTGGTCAGAGCCCCACAAGTCACCCCATCTTGGATTCCCCTAGCTAACTAGTTTTAAAAAATGCTCAGGTTTGGTAGGTTTCCCTAGGTGGCGGCTGAGCTAGAGGCCAAAATCTACAGGTAGGCACTTTGCAAAAAGCAGCTCTGTTTTCTGTCAAAAAATGGGATGTGCCCACGTTGTGTTTTGGGACATTTCCTGTCACGGGCGCTAGGACTACCCACACAAGTGAGGTATCATTTTTATCGGCAGACTTGGGGGAATGCTGGGTGGAAGGAAATTTGTGGCTCCTCTCAGATTCCAGAACTTTCTGTCACCGAAATGTGAGGGAAATGTGTTTTTTTACCCAAATTTTGAGGTTTGCAAAGGATTCTGGGTAACAGAACCTGGTCAGAGCCCCACAAGTCAACCCATCTTGGATTCCCCTAGGTCTCTAGGTTTCAACAATGCACAGGTGTGGTAGGTTTCCCTAGGTGCCGGCTGAGCTAGAGGCCAAAATCTACAGGTAGGCACTTTGCAAAAAACAGCTCTGTTTTCTGTGAAAAAATGGGATGTGTCCACGTTGTGTTTTGGAGCATATCCTGTTGCGGGCGCTAGGCCTACCCACACAAGTGAGGTACCATTTTTATCGGGAGACTTGGGGGAACGCTGGCTGGAAGGAAATTTGTGGCTCCTCTCAGATTCCAGAACCTTCTGTCACCGAAATGATAGGAAAAAGTGTTTTTTTAGCCACATTTTGAGGTTTGCAAAGGATTCTGGGTAACAGAACCTGGTCAGAGCCCCACAAGTCACACCATCTTGGATTCCCCTAGGTCTCTAGTTTTAAAAAATGCACAGGTTTGGTAGGTTTCCCTAGGTGGCCGCTGAGCTAGAGGCCAAAATCTACAGGTAGGCACTTTGCAAAAAGCAGCTCTGTTTTCTGTCAAAAAATGGGATGTGCCCATGTTGTGTTTTGTGACATTTCCTGTCGCGGGCGCTAGGACTACCCACACAAGTGAGGTATCATTTTTATCGGCAGACTTGGGGGAATGCTGGGTGGAAGGAAATTTGTGGCTCCTCTCAGATTCCAGAACTTTCTGTCACCGAAATGTGAGGAAAATGTGTTTTTTTAGCCAAATTTTGAGGTTTGCAAAGGATTCTGGGTAACAGAACCTGGTCAGAGCCCCACAAGTCAACCCATCTTGGATTCCCCTAGGTCTCTAGGTTTCAACAATGCACAGGTGTGGTAGGTTTCCCTAGGTGCCGGCTGAGCTAGAGGCCAAAATCTACAGGTAGGCACTTTGCAAAAAACAGCTCTGTTTTCTGTGAAAAAATGGGATGTGTCCACGTTGTGTTTTGGAGCATATCCTGTTGCGGGCGCTAGGCCTACCCACACAAGTGAGGTACAATTTTTATCGGGAGACTTGGGGGAACGCTGGGTGGAAGGAAATTTGTGGCTTCTCTCACATTCCAGAACGTTCTGTCACCGAAATGTGAGGAAAATGTGTTTTTTTAGCCAAATTTTGAGGTTTGCAAAGGATTCTGGGTAACAGAACCTGGTCAGAGCCCCACAAGTCACCCCATCTTGGATTCCCCTAGCTCTCTAGTTTAAAAAAATGCACAGGTTTGGTAGGTTTCCCTAGGTGCCGGCTGAGCTAGAGGCCAAAATCTGCAGGTAGGCACGTTGCAAAAAACAGCTCTGTTTTCTGTGAAAAAATGTGATGTGTCCACGTTGTGTTTTGGGGCATATCCTGTCGCGGGCGCTAGGCCTACCCACACAAGTGAGGTACCATTTTTATCTGGAGAATTGGAGGAACGCTGGGTGGAAGGAAATTTGTGGCTCCTCTCAGATTCCAGAACCTTCTGTCACCGAAATGATAGGAAAAAGTGTTTTTTTAGCCACTTTTTGAGGTTTGCAAAGGATTCTGGGTAACAGAACCTGGTCAGAGCCCCACAAGTCAACCCATCTTGGATTCCCCTAGGTCTCTAGTTTTCAACAATGCACAGGTGTGGTAGGTTTCCCTAGGTGCCGGCTAAGCTAGAGGCCAAAATCTACAGGTAGGCACTTTGCAAAAAACAGCTCTGTTTTCTGTGAAAAAATGGGATGTGTCCACGTTGTGTTTTGGAGCATATCCTGTTGCGGGCGCTAGGCCTACCCACACAAGTGAGGTACCATTTTTATCGGGAGACTTGGGGGAATGCTGGCTGGAAGGAAATTTGTGGCTCCTCTCAGATTCCAGAACCTTCTGTCACCGAAATGATAGGAAAAAGTGTTTTTTTTAGCCACATTTTGAGGTTTGCAAAGGATTCTGGGTAACAGAACCTGGTCAGAGCCCCACAAGTCACACCATCTTGGATTCCCCTAGGTCTCTAGTTTTAAAAAATGCACAGGTTTGGTAGGTTTCCCTAGGTGGCCGCTGAGCTAGAGGCTAAAATCTACAGGTAGGCACTTTGCAAAAAGCAGCTCTGTTTTCTGTCAAAAAATGGGATGTGCCCATGTTGTGTTTTGGGACATTTCCTGTCGCGGGCGCTAGGACTACCCACACAAGTGAGGTATCATTTTTATCGGCAGACTTGGGGGAATGCTGGGTGGAAGGAAATTTGTGGCTCCTCTCAGATTCCAGAACTTTCTGTCACCGAAATGTGAGGAAAATGTGTTTTTTTAGCCAAATTTTGAGGTTTGCAAAGGATTCTGGGTAACAGAACCTGGTCAGAGCCCCACAAGTCAACCCATCTTGGATTCCCCTAGGTCTCTAGGTTTCAACAATGCACAGGTGTGGTAGGTTTCCCTAGGTGCCGGCTGAGCTAGAGGCCAAAATCTACAGGTAGGCACTTTGCAAAAAACAGCTCTGTTTTCTGTGAAAAAATGGGATGTGTCCACGTTGTGTTTTGGAGCATATCCTGTTGCGGGCGCTAGGCCTACCCACACAAGTGAGGTACAATTTTTATCGGGAGACTTGGGGGAACGCTGGGTGGAAGGAAATTTGTGGCTCCTCTCAGATTCCAGAACTTTCTGTCACCGAAATGACAGGAAAAAGTGTTTTTTTAGCCAAATTTTGAGGTTTGCAAAGGATTCTGGGTAAAAGAACCTGGTCAGAGCCCCACAAGTCACCCCATCTTGGATTCCCCTAGGTCTCTAGTTTTAAAAAATGCACAGGTTTGGTAGGTTTCCCTAGGTGCCGGCTGAGCTAGAGGCCAAAATCTACAGGTAGGCACTTTGCAAAAAGCAGCTCTGTTTTCTGTCAAAAAATGGGATGTGCCCACGTTGTGTTTTGGGACATTTCCTGTCACGGGCGCTAGGACTACCCACACAAGTGAGGTATCATTTTTATCGGCAGACTTGGGGGAACGCTGGGTGGAAGGAAATTTGTGGCTTCTCTCACATTCCAGAACTTTCTGTCACCGAAATGTGAGGAAAAAGTGTTTTTTTAGCCAAATGTTGAGGTTTGCAAAGGATTCTGGTAACAGAACCTGGTCAGAGCCCCACAAGTCACCCCATCTTGGATTCCCCTAGCTAACTAGTTTTAAAAAATGCTCAGGTTTGGTAGGTTTCCCTAGGTTGGGGCTGAGCTAGAGGCCAAAATCTACAGGTATGCACTTTGCAAAAAGCAGCTCTGTTTTCTGTCAAAAATGGGATGTGCCCACGTTGTGTTTTGGGACATTTCCTGTCACGGGCGCTAGGACTACCCACACAAGTGAGGTATCATTTTTATCGGCAGACTTGGGGGAATGCTGGGTGGAAGGAAATTTGTGGCTCCTCTCAGATTCCAGAACTTTCTGTCACCGAAATGTGAGGGAAATGTGTTTTTTTACCCAAATTTTGAGGTTTGCAAAGGATTCTGGGTAACAGAACCTGGTCAGAGCCCCACAAGTCAACCCATCTTGGATTCCCCTAGGTCTCTAGGTTTCAACAATGCACAGGTGTGGTAGGTTTCCCTAGGTGCCGGCTGAGCTAGAGGCCAAAATCTACAGGTAGGCACTTTGCAAAAAACAGGTCTGTTTTCTGTGAAAAAATGTGATGTGTCCACATTGTGTTTTGGGGCATATCCTGTTGCGGGCGCTAGGCCTAACCACACAAGTGAGGTACAATTTTTATCGGGAGACTTGGGGGAACGCTGGGTGGAAGGAAATTTGTGGCTCCTCTCAGATTCCAGAACTTTCTGTCACCGAAATGACAGGAAAAAGTGTTTTTTTTAGCCAAATTTTGAGGTTTGCAAAGGATTCTGGGTAACAGAACCTGGTCAGAGCCCCACAAGTCACCCCATCTTGGATTCCCCTAGGTCTCTAGTTTTAAAAAATGCACAGGTTTGGTAGGTTTCCCTAGGTGGCGGCTGAGCTAGAGGCCAAAATCTACAGGTAGGCACTTTGCAAAAAGCAGCTCTGTTTTCTGTCAAAAAATGGGATGTGCCCACGTTGTGTTTTGGGACATTTCCTGTCGCGGGCGCTAGGACTACCCACACAAGTGAGGTATCATTTTTATCGGCAGACTTGGGGGAACGCTGGGTTGAAGGAAATTTGTGGGTCCTCTCAGATTCCAGAACCTTCTGTCACCGAAATGACAGGAAAAAGTGTTTTTTTTAGCCACATTTTGAGGTTTGCAAAGGATTCTGGGTGACAGAACCTGGTCAGAGCCCCACAAGTCAACCCATCTTGGATTCCCCTAGGTCTCTAGTTTTCAACAATGCACAGGTGTGGTAGGTTTCCCTAGGTGCCGGCTGAGCTAGAGGCCAAAATCTACAGGTAGGCACTTTGCAAAAAGCAGCTCTGTTTTCTGTCAAAAAATGGGATGTGCCCACGTTGTGTTTTGGGACATTTCCTGTCACGGGCGCTAGGACTACCCACACAAGTGAGGTATCATTTTTATCGGCAGACTTGGGGGAATGCTGGGTGGAAGGAAATTTGTGGCTCCTCTCAGATTCCAGAACTTTCTGTCACCGAAATGTGAGGGAAATGTGTTTTTTTACCCAAATTCTGAGGTTTGCAAAGGATTCTGGGTAACAGAACCTGGTCAGAGCCCCACAAGTCAACCCATCTTGGATTCCCCTAGGTCTCTAGGTTTCAACTATGCACAGGTGTGGTAGGTTTCCCTAGGTGCCGGCTGAGCTAGAGGACAAAATCTACAGGTAGGCACTTTGCAAAAAACAGGTCTGTTTTCTGTGAAAAAATGTGATGTGTCCACATTGTGTTTTGGGGCATATCCTTTTGCGGGCGCTAGGCCTAACCACACAAGTGAGGTACAATTTTTATCGGGAGACTTGGGGGAATGCTGGGTGGAAGGAAATTTGTGGCTCCTCTCAGATTCCAGAACTTTCTGTCACCGAAATGACAGGAAAAAGTGTTTTTTTAGCCAAATTTTGAGGTTTGCAAAGGATTCTGGGTAACAGAACCTGGTCAGAGCCCCACAAGTCACCCCATCTTGGATTCCCCTAGGTCTCTAGTTTTAAAAAATGCACAGGTTTGGTAGGTTTCCCTAGGTGGCGGCTGAGCTAGAGGCCAAAATCTACAGGTAGGCACTTTGCAAAAAGCAGCTCTGTTTTCTGTCAAAAAATGGGATGTGTCCACGTTGTGTTTTGGGACATTTCCTGTGGCGGGCGCTAGGACTACCCACACAAGTGAGGTATCATTTTTATCGGCAGACTTGGGGGAACGCTGGGTTGAAGGAAATTTGTGGGTCCTCTCAGATTCCAGAACCTTCTGTCACCGAAATGACAGGAAAAAGTGTTTTTTTAGCCACATTTTGAGGTTTGCAGTGGATTCTGGGTAACAGAACCTGGTCAGAGCCCCACAAGTCACACCATCTTGGATTCCCCTAGGTCTCTAGTTTTAAAAAATGCACAGGTTTGGTAGGTTTCCCTAGGTGGCCGCTGAGCTAGAGGCTAAAATCTACAGGTAGGCACTTTGCAAAAAGCAGCTCTGTTTTCTGTCAAAAAATGGGATGTGCCCATGTTGTGTTTTGGGACATTTCCTGTCGCGGGCGCTAGGACTACCCACACAAGTGAGGTATCATTTTTATCGGCAGACTTGGGGGAATGCTGGGTGGAAGGAAATTTGTGGCTCCTCTCAGATTCCAGAACTTTCTGTCACCGAAATGTGAGGAAAATGTGTTTTTTTAGCCAAATTTTGAGGTTTGCAAAGGATTCTGGGTAACAGAACCTGGTCAGAGCCCCACAAGTCAACCCATCTTGGATTCCCCTAGGTCTCTAGGTTTCAACAATGCACAGGTGTGGTAGGTTTCCCTAGGTGCCGGCTGAGCTAGAGGCCAAAATCTACAGGTAGGCACTTTGCAAAAAACAGCTCTGTTTTCTGTGAAAAAATGGGATGTGTCCACGTTGTGTTTTGGAGCATATCCTGTTGCGGGCGCTAGGCCTACCCACACAAGTGAGGGACAATTTTTATCGGGAGACTTGGGGGAACGCTGGGTGGAAGGAAATTTGTGGCTCCTCTCAGATTCCAGAACTTTCTGTCACCGAAATGACAGGAAAAAGTGTTTTTTTAGCCAAATTTTGAGGTTTGCAAAGGATTCTGGGTAAAAGAACCTGGTCAGAGCCCCACAAGTCACCCCATCTTGGATTCCCCTAGGTCTCTAGTTTTAAAAAATGCACAGGTTTGGTAGGTTTCCCTAGGTGCCGGCTGAGCTAGAGGCCAAAATCTACAGGTAGGCACTTTGCAAAAAGCAGCTCTGTTTTCTGTCAAAAAATGGGATGTGCCCACGTTGTGTTTTGGGACATTTCCTGTCACGGGCGCTAGGACTACCCACACAAGTGAGGTCTCATTTTTATCGGCAGACTTGGGGGAACGCTGGGTGGAAGGAAATTTGTGGCTTCTCTCACATTCCAGAACTTTCTGTCACCGAAATGTGAGGAAAATGTGTTTTTTTAGCAAAATTTTGAGGTTTGCAAAGGATTCTGGGTAACAGAACCTGGTCAGAGCCCCACAAGTCACCCCATCTTGGATTCCCCTAGCTAACTAGTTTTAAAAAATGCTCAGGTTTGGTAGGTTTCCCTAGGTGGCGGCTGAGCTAGAGGCCAAAATCTACAGGTAGGCACTTTGCAAAAAGCAGCTCTGTTTTCTGTCAAAAAATGGGATGTGCCCACGTTGTGTTTTGGGACATTTCCTGTCACGGGCGCTAGGACTACCCACACAAGTGAGGTATCATTTTTATCGGCAGACTTGGGGGAATGCTGGGTGGAAGGAAATTTGTGGCTCCTCTCAGATTCCAGAACTTTCTGTCACCGAAATGTGAGGGAAATGTGTTTTTTTACCCAAATTTTGAGGTTTGCAAAGGATTCTGGGTAACAGAACCTGGTCAGAGCCCCACAAGTCAACCCATCTTGGATTCCCCTAGGTCTCTAGGTTTCAACAATGCACAGGTGTGGTAGGTTTCCCTAGGTGCCGGCTGAGCTAGAGGCCAAAATCTACAGGTAGGCACTTTGCAAAAAACAGGTCTGTTTTCTGTGAAAAAATGTGATGTGTCCACATTGTGTTTTGGGGCATATCCTGTTGCGGGCGCTAGGCCTAACCACACAAGTGAGGTACAATTTTTATCGGGAGACTTGGGGGAACGCTGGGTGGAAGGAAATTTGTGGCTCCTCTCAGATTCCAGAACTTTCTGTCACCGAAATGACGGGAAAAAGTGTTTTTTTTAGCCAAATTTTGAGGTTTGCAAAGGATTCTGGGTAACAGAACCTGATCAGAGCCCCACAAGTCACCCCATCTTGGATTCCCCTAGGTCTCTAGTTTTAAAAAATGCACAGGTTTGGTAGGTTTCCCTAGGTGGCGGCTGAGCTAGAGGCCAAAATCTACAGGTAGGCACTTTGCAAAAAGCAGCTCTGTTTTCTGTCAAAAAATGGGATGTGCCCACGTTGTGTTTTGGGACATTTCCTGTCGCGGGCGCTAGGACTACCCACACAAGTGAGGTATCATTTTTATCGGCAGACTTGGGGGAACGCTGGGTTGAAGGAAATTTGTGGGTCCTCTCAGATTCCAGAACCTTCTGTCACCGAAATGACAGGAAAAAGTGTTTTTTTAGCCACATTTTGAGGTTTGCAAAGGATTCTGGGTGACAGAACCTGGTCAGAGCCCCACAAGTCAACCCATCTTGGATTCCGCTAGGTCTCTAGTTTTCAACAATGCACAGGTGTGGTAGGTTTCCCTAGGTGCCGGCTGAGCTAGAGGCCAAAATCTACAGGTAGGCACTTTGCAAAAAACAGCTCTGTTTTCTGTGAAAAAATGGGATGTGTCCACGTTGTGTTTTGGAGCATATCCTGTTGCGGGCGCTAGGCCTACCACACAAGTGAGGTACCATTTTATCGGGAGACTTGGGGGAACGCTGGCTGGAAGGAAATTTGTGGCTCCTCTCAGATTCCAGAACCTTCTGTCACCGAAATGATAGGAAAAAGTGTTTTTTTAGCCACATTTTGAGGTTTGCAAAGGATTCTGGGTAACAGAACCTGGTCAGAGCCCCACAAGTCACACCATCTTGGATTCCCCTAGGTCTCTAGTTTTAAAAAATGCACAGGTTTGGTAGGTTTCCCTAGGTGGCCGCTGAGCTAGAGGCCAAAATCTACAGGTAGGCACTTTGCAAAAAACAGCTCTGTTTTCTGTGAAAAAATGGGATGTGTCCACGTTGTGTTTTGGAGCATATCCTGTTGCGGGCGCTAGGCCTACCCACACAAGTGAGGTACAATTTTTATCGGGAGACTTGGGGGAACGCTGGGTGGAAGGAAATTTGTGGCTCCTCTCAGATTCCAGAACGTTCTGTCACCGAAATGACAGGAAAAAGTGTTTTTTTAGCCAAATTTTGAGGTTTGCAAAGGATTCTGGGTAACAGAACCTGTTCAGAGCCCCACAAGTCACCCCATCTTGGATTCCCCTAGGTCTCTAGTTTTAAAAAATGCACAGGTTTGGTAGGTTTCCCTAGGTGCGGGCTGAGCTAGAGGCCAAAATCTACAGGTAGGCACTTTGCAAAAAGCAGCTCTGTTTTCTGTCAAAAAATGGGATGTGCCCATGTTGTGTTTTGGGACATTTCCTGTCACGGGCGCTAGGACTACCCACACAAGTGAGGTATCATTTTTATCGGCAGACTTGGGGGAACGCTGGGTGGAAGGAAATTTGTGGCTTCTCTCACATTCCAGAACGTTCTGTCACCGAAATGTGAGGAAAATGTGTTTTTTTAGCCAAATTTTGAGGTTTGCAAAGGATTCTGGGTAACAGAACCTGGTCAGAGCCCCACAAGTCACCCCATCTTGGATTCCCCTAGCTCTCTAGTTTAAAAAAATGCACAGGTTTGGTAGGTTTCCCTAGGTGCCGGCTGAGCTAGAGGCCAAAATCTGCAGGTAGGCACGTTGCAAAAAACAGCTCTGTTTTCTGTGAAAAAATGTGATGTGTCCACGTTGTGTTTTGGGGCATATCCTGTCGCGGGCGCTAGGCCTACCCACACAAGTGAGGTACCATTTTTATCTGGAGAATTGGAGGAACGCTGGGTGGAAGGAAATTTGTGGCTCCTCTCAGATTCCAGAACCTTCTGTCACCGAAATGATAGGAAAAAGTGTTTTTTTAGCCACATTTTGAGGTTTGCAAAGGATTCTGGGTAACAGAACCTGGTCAGAGCCCCACAAGTCAACCCATCTTGGATTCCCCTAGGTCTCTAGTTTTCAACAATGCACAGGTGTGGTAGGTTTCCCTAGGTGCCGGCTGAGCTAGAGGCCAAAATCTACAGGTAGGCACTTTGCAAAAAACAGCTCTGTTTTCTGTGAAAAAATGGGATGTGTCCACGTTGTGTTTTGGAGCATATCCTGTTGCGGGCGCTAGGCCTACCCACACAAGTGAGGTACCATTTTTATCGGGAGACTTGGGGGAACGCTGGCTGGAAGGAAATTTGTGGCTCCTCTCAGATTCCAGAACCTTCTGTCACCGAAATGATAGGAAAAAGTGTTTTTTAGCCACATTTTGAGGTTTGCAAAGGATTCTGGGTAACAGTACCTGGTCAGAGCCCCACAAGTCACACCATCTTGGATTCCCCTAGGTCTCTAGTTTTAAAAAATGCACAGGTTTGGTAGGTTTCCCTAGGTGGCCGCTGAGCTAGAGGCCAAAATCTACAGGTAGGCACTTTGCAAAAAGCAGCTCTGTTTTCTGTCAAAAAATGGGATGTGCCCATGTTGTGTTTTGTGACATTTCCTGTCGCGGGCGCTAGGACTACCCACACAAGTGAGGTATCATTTTTATCGGCAGACTTGGGGGAATGCTGGGTGGAAGGAAATTTGTGGCTCCTCTCAGATTCCAGAACTTTCTGTCACCGAAATGTGAGGAAAATGTGTTTTTTTAGCCAAATTTTGAGGTTTGCAAAGGATTCTGGGTAACAGAACCTGGTCAGAGCCCCACAAGTCAACCCATCTTGGATTCCCCTAGGTCTCTAGGTTTCAACAATGCACAGGTGTGGTAGGTTTCCCTAGGTGCCGGCTGAGCTAGAGGCCAAAATCTACAGGTAGGCACTTTGCAAAAAACAGCTCTGTTTTCTGTGAAAAAATGGGATGTGTCCACGTTGTGTTTTGGAGCATATCCTGTTGCGGGCGCTAGGCCTACCCACACAAGTGAGGTACAATTTTTATCGGGAGACTTGGGGGAACGCTGGGTGGAAGGAAATTTGTGGCTCCTCTCAGATTCCAGAACGTTCTGTCACCGAAATGACAGGAAAAAGTGTTTTTTTAGCCAAATTTTGAGGTTTGCAAAGGATTCTGGGTAACAGAACCTGTTCAGAGCCCCACAAGTCACCCCATCTTGGATTCCCCTAGGTCTCTAGTTTTAAAAAATGCACAGGTTTGGTAGGTTTCCCTAGGTGCGGGCTGAGCTAGAGGCCAAAATCTACAGGTAGGCACTTTGCAAAAAGCAGCTCTGTTTTCTGTCAAAAAATGGGATGTGCCCATGTTGTGTTTTGGGACATTTCCTGTCACGGGCGCTAGGACTACCCACACAAGTGAGGTATCATTTTTATCGGCAGACTTGGGGAACGCTGGGTGGAAGGAAATTTGTGGCTTCTCTCACATTCCAGAACGTTCTGTCACCGAAATGTGAGGAAAATGTGTTTTTTTAGCCAAATTTTGAGGTTTGCAAAGGATTCTGGGTAACAGAACCTGGTCAGAGCCCCACAAGTCACCCCATCTTGGATTCCCCTAGCTCTCTAGTTTAAAAAAATGCACAGGTTTGGTAGGTTTCCCTAGGTGCCGGCTGAGCTAGAGGCCAAAATCTGCAGGTAGGCACGTTGCAAAAAACAGCTCTGTTTTCTGTGAAAAAATGTGATGTGTCCACGTTGTGTTTTGGGCATATCCTGTCGCGGGCGCTAGGCCTACCCACACAAGTGAGGTACCATTTTTATCTGGAGAATTGGAGGAACGCTGGGTGGAAGGAAATTTGTGGCTCCTCTCAGATTCCAGAACCTTCTGTCACCGAAATGATAGGAAAAAGTGTTTTTTTAGCCACATTTTGAGGTTTGCAAAGGATTCTGGGTAACAGAACCTGGTCAGAGCCCCACAAGTCAACCCATCTTGGATTCCCCTAGGTCTCTAGTTTTCAACAATGCACAGGTGTGGTAGGTTTCCCTAGGTGCCGGCTGAGCTAGAGGCCAAAATCTACAGGTAGGCACTTTGCAAAAAACAGCTCTGTTTTCTGTGAAAAAATGGGATGTGTCCACGTTGTGTTTTGGAGCATATCCTGTTGTGGGCGCTAGGCCTACCCACACAAGTGAGGTACCATTTTTATCGGGAGACTTGGGGGAATGCTGGCTGGAAGGAAATTTGTGGCTCCTCTCAGATTCCAGAACCTTCTGTCACCGAAATGATAGGAAAAAGTGTTTTTTTTAGCCAAATTTTGAGGTTTGCAAAGGATTCTGGGTAACAGAACCTGGTCAGAGCCCCACAAGTCACACCATCTTGGATTCCCCTAGGTCTCTAGTTTTAAAAAATGCACAGGTTTGGTAGGTTTCCCTAGGTGGCCGCTGAGCTAGAGGCTAAAATCTACAGGTAGGCACTTTGCAAAAAGCAGCTCTGTTTTCTGTCAAAAAATGGGATGTGCCCATGTTGTGTTTTGGGACATTTCCTGTCGCGGGCGCTAGGACTACCCACACAAGTGAGGTATCATTTTTATCGGCAGACTTGGGGGAATGCTGGGTGGAAGGAAATTTGTGGCTCCTCTCAGATTCCAGAACTTTCTGTCACCGAAATGTGAGGAAAATGTGTTTTTTTAGCCAAATTTTGAGGTTTGCAAAGGATTCTGGGTAACAGAACCTGGTCAGAGCCCCACAAGTCAACCCATCTTGGATTCCCCTAGGTCTCTAGGTTTCAACAATGCACAGGTGTGGTAGGTTTCCCTAGGTGCCGGCTGAGCTAGAGGCCAAAATCTACAGGTAGGCACTTTGCAAAAAACAGCTCTGTTTTCTGTGAAAAAATGGGATGTGTCCACGTTGTGTTTTGGAGCATATCCTGTTGCGGGCGCTAGGCCTACCCACACAAGTGAGGGACAATTTTTATCGGGAGACTTGGGGGAACGCTGGGTGGAAGGAAATTTGTGGCTCCTCTCAGATTCCAGAACCTTCTGTCACCGAAATGATAGGAAAAAGTGTTTTTTTTAGCCAAATTTTGAGGTTTGCAAAGGATTCTGGTAACAGAACCTGGTCAGAGCCCACAAGTCACACCATCTTGGATTCCCCTAGGTCTCTAGTTTTAAAAAATGCACAGGTTTGGTAGGTTTCCCTAGGTGGCCGCTGAGCTAGAGGCTAAAATCTACAGGTAGGCACTTTGCAAAAAGCAGCTCTGTTTTCTGTCAAAAAATGGGATGTGCCCATGTTGTGTTTTGGGACATTTCCTGTCGCGGGCGCTAGGACTACCCACACAAGTGAGGTATCATTTTTATCGGCAGACTTGGGGGAATGCTGGGTGGAAGGAAATTTGTGGCTCCTCTCAGATTCCAGAACTTTCTGTCACCGAAATGTGAGGAAAATGTGTTTTTTTAGCCAAATTTTGAGGTTTGCAAAGGATTCTGGGTAACAGAACCTGGTCAGAGCCCCACAAGTCAACCCATCTTGGATTCCCCTAGGTCTCTAGGTTTCAACAATGCACAGGTGTGGTAGGTTTCCCTAGGTGCCGGCTGAGCTAGAGGCCAAAATCTACAGGTAGGCACTTTGCAAAAAACAGCTCTGTTTTCTGTGAAAAAATGGGATGTGTCCACGTTGTGTTTTGGAGCATATCCTGTTGCGGGCGCTAGGCCTACCCACACAAGTGAGGTACAATTTTTATCGGGAGACTTGGGGGAACGCTGGGTGGAAGGAAATTTGTGGCTCCTCTCAGATTCCAGAACTTTCTGTCACCGAAATGACAGGAAAAAGTGTTTTTTTAGCCAAATTTTGAGGTTTGCAAAGGATTCTGGGTAAAAGAACCTGGTCAGAGCCCACAAGTCACCCCATCTTGGATTCCAATAGGTCTCTAGTTTTAAAAAATGCACAGGTTTGGTAGGTTTCCCTAGGTGCCGGCTGAGCTAGAGGCCAAAATCTACAGGTAGGCACTTTGCAAAAAGCAGCTCTGTTTTCTGTCAAAAAAATGGGATGTGCCCACGTTGTGTTTTGGGACATTTCCTGTCACGGGCGCTAGGACTACCCACACAAGTGAGGTATCATTTTTATCGGCAGACTTGGGGGAACGCTGGGTGGAAGGAAATTTGTGGCTTCTCTCACATTCAGAACTTTCTGTCACCGAAATGTGAGGAAAAAGTGTTTTTTTTAGCCAAATTTTGAGGTTTGCAAAGGATTCTGGGTAACAGAACCTGGTCAGAGCCCACAAGTCACCCCATCTTGGATTCCCCTAGCTAACTAGTTTTAAAAAATGCTCAGGTTTGGTAGGTTTCCCTAGGTGGCGGCTGAGCTAGAGGCCAAAATCTACAGGTAGGCACTTTGCAAAAAGCAGCTCTGTTTTCTGTCAAAAAATGGGATGTGCCCACGTTGTGTTTTGGGACATTTCCTGTCACTGGCGCTAGGACTACCCACACAAGTGAGGTATCATTTTTATCGGCAGACTTGGGGGAATGCTGGGTGGAAGGAAATTTGTGGCTCCTCTCAGATTCCAGAACTTTCTGTCACCGAAATGTGAGGGAAATGTGTTTTTTTACCCAAATTTTGAGGTTTGCAAAGGATTCTGGGTAACAGAACCTGGTCAGAGCCCCACAAGTCAACCCATCTTGGATTCCCCTAGGTCTCTAGGTTTCAACAATGCACAGGTGTGGTAGGTTTCCCTAGGTGCCGGCTGAGCTAGAGGCCAAAATCTACAGGTAGGCACTTTGCAAAAAACAGCTCTGTTTTCTGTGAAAAAATGGGATGTGTCCACGTTGTGTTTTGGAGCATATCCTGTTGCGGGCGCTAGGCCTACCCACACAAGTGAGGTACCATTTTTATCGGGAGACTTGGGGGAACGCTCGCTGGAAGGAAATTTGTGGCTCCTCTCAGATTCCAGAACCTTCTGTCACCGAAATGATAGGAAAAAGTGTTTTTTTAGCCACATTTTGAGGTTTGCAAAGGATTCTGGGTAACAGAACCTGGTCAGAGCCCCACAAGTCACACCATCTTGGATTCCCCTAGGTCTCTAGTTTTAAAAAATGCACAGGTTTGGTAGGTTTCCCTAGGTGGCCGCTGAGCTAGAGGCCAAAATCTACAGGTAGGCACTTTGCAAAAAGCAGCTCTGTTTTCTGTAAAAAAATGGGATGTGCCCATGTTGTGTTTTGTGACATTTCCTGTCGCGGGCGCTAGGACTACCCACACAAGTGAGGTATCATTTTTATCGGCAGACTTGGGGAATGCTGGGTGGAAGGAAATTTGTGGCTCCTCTCAGATTCCAGAACTTTCTGTCACCGAAATGTGAGGAAAATGTGTTTTTTTAGCCAAATTTTGAGGTTTGCAAAGGATTCTGGGTAACAGAACCTGGTCAGAGCCCCACAAGTCAACCCATCTTGGATTCCCCTAGGTCTCTAGGTTTCAACAATGCACAGGTGTGGTAGGTTTCCCTAGGTGCCGGCTGAGCTAGAGGCCAAAATCTACAGGTAGGCACTTTGCAAAAAACAGCTCTGTTTTCTGTGAAAAAATGGGATGTGTCCACGTTGTGTTTTGGAGCATATCCTGTTGCGGGCGCTAGGCCTACCCACACAAGTGAGGTACAATTTTTATCGGGAGACTTGGGGGAACGCTGGGTGGAAGGAAATTTGTGGCTCCTCTCAGATTCCAGAACGTTCTGTCACCGAAATGACAGGAAAAAGTGTTTTTTTAGCCAAATTTTGAGGTTTGCAAAGGATTCTGGGTAACAGAACCTGTTCAGAGCCCCACAAGTCACCCCATCTTGGATTCCCCTAGGTCTCTAGTTTTAAAAAATGCACAGGTTTGGTAGGTTTCCCTAGGTGCGGGCTGAGCTAGAGGCCAAAATCTACAGGTAGGCACTTTGCAAAAAGCAGCTCTGTTTTCTGTCAAAAAATGGGATGTGCCCATGTTGTGTTTTGGGACATTTCCTGTCACGGGCGCTAGGACTACCCACACAAGTGAGGTATCATTTGTATCGGCAGACTTGGGGGAACGCTGGGTGGAAGGAAATTTGTGGCTTCTCTCACATTCCAGAACGTTCTGTCACCGAAATGTGAGGAAAATGTGTTTTTTTAGCCAAATTTTGAGGTTTGCAAAGGATTCTGGGTAACAGAACCTGGTCAGAGCCCCACAAGTCACCCCATCTTGGATTCCCCTAGCTCTCTAGTTTAAAAAAATGCACAGGTTTGGTAGGTTTCCCTAGGTGCCGGCTGAGCTAGAGGCCAAAATCTGCAGGTAGGCACGTTGCAAAAAACAGCTCTGTTTTCTGTGAAAAAATGTGATGTGTCCACGTTGTGTTTTGGGGCATATCCTGTCGCGGGCGCTAGGCCTACCCACACAAGTGAGGTACCATTTTTATCTGGAGAATTGGAGGAACGCTGGGTGGAAGGAAATTTGTGGCTCCTCTCAGATTCCAGAACCTTCTGTCACCGAAATGATAGGAAAAAGTGTTTTTTTAGCCACTTTTTGAGGTTTGCAAAGGATTCTGGGTAACAGAACCTGGTCAGAGCCCCACAAGTCAACCCATCTTGGATTCCCCTAGGTCTCTAGTTTTCAACAATGCACAGGTGTGGTAGGTTTCCCTAGGTGCCGGCTGAGCTAGAGGCCAAAATCTACAGGTAGGCACTTTGCAAAAAACAGCTCTGTTTTCTGTGAAAAAATGGGATGTGTCCACGTTGTGTTTTGGAGCATATCCTGTTGCGGGCGCTAGGCCTACCCACACAAGTGAGGTACCATTTTTATCGGGAGACTTGGGGGAATGCTGGCTGGAAGGAAATTTGTGGCTCCTCTCAGATTCCAGAACCTTCTGTCACCGAAATGATAGGAAAAAGTGTTTTTTTTAGCCACATTTTGAGGTTTGCAAAGGATTCTGGGTAACAGAACCTGGTCAGAGCCCCACAAGTCACACCATCTTGGATTCCCCTAGGTCTCTAGTTTTAAAAAATGCACAGGTTTGGTAGGTTTCCCTAGGTGGCCGCTGAGCTAGAGGCTAAAATCTACAGGTAGGCACTTTGCAAAAAGCAGCTCTGTTTTCTGTCAAAAAATGGGATGTGCCCATGTTGTGTTTTGGGACATTTCCTGTCGCGGGCGCTAGGACTACCCACACAAGTGAGGTATCATTTTTATCGGCAGACTTGGGGGAATGCTGGGTGGAAGGAAATTTGTGGCTCCTCTCAGATTCCAGAACTTTCTGTCACCGAAATGTGAGGAAAATGTGTTTTTTTAGCCAAATTTTGAGGTTTGCAAAGGATTCTGGGTAACAGAACCTGGTCAGAGCCCCACAAGTCAACCCATCTTGGATTCCCCTAGGTCTCTAGGTTTCAACAATGCACAGGTGTGGTAGGTTTCCCTAGGTGCCGGCTGAGCTAGAGGCCAAAATCTACAGGTAGGCACTTTGCAAAAAACAGCTCTGTTTTCTGTGAAAAAATGGGATGTGTCCACGTTGTGTTTTGGAGCATATCCTGTTGCGGGCGCTAGGCCTACCCACACAAGTGAGGTACAATTTTTATCGGGAGACTTGGGGGAACGCTGGGTGGAAGGAAATTTGTGGCTCCTCTCAGATTCCAGAACTTTCTGTCACCGAAATGACAGGAAAAAGTGTTTTTTTTAGCCAAATTTTGAGGTTTGCAAAGGATTCTGGGTAAAAGAACCTGGTCAGAGCCCCACAAGTCACCCCATCTTGGATTCCCCTAGGTCTCTAGTTTTAAAAATGCACAGGTTTGGTAGGTTTCCCTAGGTGCCGGCTGAGCTAGAGGCCAAAATCTACAGGTAGGCACTTTGCAAAAGCAGCTCTGTTTTCTGTCAAAAAATGGGATGTGCCCACGTTGTGTTTTGGGACATTTCCTGTCACGGGCGCTAGGACTACCCACACAAGTGAGGTATCATTTTTATCGGCAGACTTGGGGAACGCTGGGTGAAGGAAATTTGTGGCTTCTCTTCACATTCCAGAACTTTCTGTCACCGAAATGTGAGGAAAAAGTGTTTTTTTAGCCAAATTTTGAGGTTTGCAAAGGATTCTGGGTAACAGAACCTGGTCAGAGCCCCACAAGTCACCCCATCTTGGATTCCCCTAGCTAACTAGTTTTAAAAAATGCTCAGGTTTGGTAGGTTTCCCTAGGTGGCGGCTGAGCTAGAGGCCAAAATCTACAGGTAGGCACTTTGCAAAAAGCAGCTCTGTTTTCATGTCAAAATGGGATGTGCCCACGTTGTGTTTTGGGACATTTCCTGTCACGGGCGTAGGACTACCCACACAAGTGAGGTATCATTTTTATCGGCAGACTTGGGGGAATGCTGGTGGGGAAGGAAATTTGTGGCTCCTCTCAGATTCCAGAACTTTCTGTCACCGAAATGTGAGGGAAATGTGTTTTTTTACCAAATTTTGAGGTTTGCAAAGGATTCTGGGTAACAGAACCTGGTCAGAGCCCCACAAGTCAACCCATCTTGGATTCCCCTAGGTCTCTAGGTTTCAACAATGCACAGGTGTGGTAGGTTTCCCTAGGTGCGGCTGAGCTAGAGGCCAAAATCTACAGGTAGGCACTTTGCAAAAAACAGGTCTGTTTTCTGTGAAAAAATGTGATGTGTCCACATTGTGTTTTGGGGCATATCTGTTGCGGGCGCTAGGCCTAACCACACAAGTGAGGTACAATTTTTATCGGGAGACTTGGGGGAACGCTGGGTGGAAGGAAATTTGTGGCTCCTCTCAGATTCCAGACTTTCTGTCACCGAAATGACAGGAAAAAGTGTTTTTTTAGCCAAATTTTGAGGTTTGCAAAGGATTCTGGGTAACAGAACCTGGTCAGAGCCCCACAAGTCACCCCATCTTGGATTCCCCTAGGTCTCTAGTTTTAAAAAATGCACAGGTTTGGTAGGTTTCCCTAGGTGGCGGCTGAGCTAGAGGCCAAAATCTACAGGTAGGCACTTTGCAAAAAGCAGCTCTGTTTTGTCTGTCAAAAAATGGGATGTGCCCACGTTGTGTTTTGGGATCGACATCCTGCGGGCGCTAGGACTACCCACACAAGTGAGGTATCATTTTTATCGGCAGACTTGGGGGAACGCTGGGTTGAAGGAAATTTGTGGGTCCTCTCAGATTCCAGAACCTTCTGTGTCACCGAAATGACAGGAAAAGTGTTTTTTTTAGCCACATTTTGAGGTTTGCAAAGGATTCTGGGTGACAGAACCTGGTCAGAGCCCACAAGTCAACCCATCTTGGATTCCCCTAGGTCTCTAGTTTTCAACAATGCACAGGTGTGGTAGGTTTCCCTAGGTGCCGGCTGAGCTAGAGGCCAAAATCTACAGGTAGGCACTTTGCAAAAAGCAGCTCTGTTTTCTGTCAAAAAATGGGATGTGCCCACGTTGTGTTTTGGGACATTTCCTGTCACGGGCGCTAGGACTACCCACACAAGTGAGGTATCATTTTTATCGGCAGACTTGGGGGAATGCTGGGTGGAAGGAAATTTGTGGCTCCTCTCAGATTCCAGAACTTTCTGTCACCGAAATGTGAGGGAAATGTGTTTTTTTACCCAAATTCTGAGGTTTGCAAAGGATTCTGGGTAACAGAACCTGGTCAGAGCCCCACAAGTCAACCCATCTTGGATTCCCCTAGGTCTCTAGGTTTCAACAATGCACAGGTGTGGTAGGTTTCCCTAGGTGCCGGCTGAGCTAGAGGACAAAATCTACAGGTAGGCACTTTGCAAAAAACAGGTCTGTTTTCTGTGAAAAAATGTGATGTGTCCACATTGTGTTTTGGGGCATATCCTTTTGCGGGCGCTAGGCCTAACCACACAAGTGAGGTACAATTTTTATCGGGAGACTTGGGGAATGCTTGGTGGAAGGAAATTTGTGGCTCCTCTCAGATTCCAGAACTTTCTGTCACCGAAATGACAGGAAAAAAGTGTTTTTTTAGCCAAATTTTGAGGTTTGCAAAGGATTCTGGGTAACAGAACCTGGTCAGAGCCCCACAAGTCACCCCATCTTGGATTCCCCTAGGTCTCTAGTTTTAAAAAATGCACAGGTTTGGTATGTTTCCCTAGGTGGCGGCTGAGCTAGAGGCCAAAATCTACAGGTAGGCACTTTGCAAAAAGCAGCTCTGTTTTCTGTCAAAAAATGGGATGTGTCCACGTTGTGTTTTGGGACATTTCCTGTGGCGGGCGCTAGGACTACCCACACAAGTGAGGTATCATTTTTATCGGCAGACTTGGGGGAACGCTGGGTTGAAGGAAATTTGTGGGTCCTCTCAGATTCCAGAACCTTCTGTCACCGAAATGACAGGAAAAAGTGTTTTTTAGCCACATTTTGAGGTTTGCAGAGGATTCTGGGTAACAGAACCTGGTCAGAGCCCCACAAGTCACACCATCTTGGATTCCCCTAGGTCTCTAGTTTTAAAAAATGCACAGGTTTGGTAGGTTTCCCTAGGTGGCCGCTGAGCTAGAGGCTAAAATCTACAGGTAGGCACTTTGCAAAAAGCAGCTCTGTTTTCTGTCAAAAAATGGGATGTGCCCATGTTGTGTTTTGGGACATTTCCTGTCGCGGGCGCTAGGACTACCCACACAAGTGAGGTATCATTTTTATCGGCAGACTTGGGGGAATGCTGGGTGGAAGGAAATTTGTGGCTCCTCTCAGATTCCAGAACTTTCTGTCACCGAAATGTGAGGAAAATGTGTTTTTTTAGCCAAATTTTGAGGTTTGCAAAGGATTCTGGGTAACAGAACCTGGTCAGAGCCCCACAAGTCAACCCATCTTGGATTCCCCTAGGTCTCTAGGTTTCAACAATGCACAGGTGTGGTAGGTTTCCCTAGGTGCCGGCTGAGCTAGAGGCCAAAATCTACAGGTAGGCACTTTGCAAAAAACAGCTCTGTTTTCTGTGAAAAAATGGGATGTGTCCACGTTGTGTTTTGGAGCATATCCTGTTGCGGGCGCTAGGCCTACCCACACAAGTGAGGGACAATTTTTATCGGGAGACTTGGGGGAACGCTGGGTGGAAGGAAATTTGTGGCTCCTCTCAGATTCCAGAACTTTCTGTCACCGAAATGACAG